>NW_005842166.1:1367633-1397622 GCF_000455745.1 Alligator sinensis | reverse complement strand
AGAATCTGGGATGCAAGCCAATCGCACAAATGTGAGCACTGGGAGGAGACTGGAATCCCTAATGGTTTCTGGTGGGAGGGGAACAGGTAAGTAGAGGTAATACACTCATGCTGATGTTCCCAAGTTTAGCTCTGTACTGCTAACTAAAACTCACCTAAGGCTCCCCAGCCACACTTGTTAAGGCCTGGTCTGCATTTACCAGATTTTCCTATAGGTATGCTGGTTATAAAAAAGCAGCCCCCTGAGTAACAAAAGTGTGCCAGAGAAAGCCCTGATATACAGCAAGTAAAAAAGGCCCTTAATCTGTTCAAGGCACTAGTTCCCAGTGCTGGCAAATAACATTTTTTGCCATTATAGGCTTTTTATCCACACACAGGGTTGCTGGTCCATTTCCCTTGGCAAAGTGCTCCTGACAGGGATGCCATTCTACCAGTACAAGTCCAAACGTACCACCATGACTGCAGTTACAGTATGGTTTAATGCCAGCTTCGCTAGGCTGGTAAAGCATTGCCTCCTAACTGAGAAGTAAGTGTAGCCCAAGCTTGAAAGGTGAACATGGCAAAACAGATAGCCTAATGCCAGACACTTGCATGGTCCAAGGACACTGGGCACAGGAAAGTACACAGCATCTGACATGGTAGGCTATTGCCTAGAAAGGTTATGTCTCTCTAAACCAATTAGACTCTAAGGGTGTGTCCCCACGAGTGTGTACGCATGTTTTCGTGGGGACAAATAGCAGTGGCACATAGTTGCACCACTGCTACTTGTCCCTGGGGAAAACCTGTGCACACGCGCTCTGGCATGTGGCAGGTTACCCTAGGTGGGGTAGGGGAGGCTTGGGCCAGCACCTGGGCTGGCCCCAGGAGTCTTACCTGGGGTGCTGGGGGCCTTCCAAGGCTCCAGTGGTGGCGATCCGGACACACAGAGCCTGTTCAGCAGCCGGAGTCTACCTCCAGCTGGCCAGGCTCCGGTTTTTTCTGCCACAGGTTTTTTGACACCAGGATTTTGGTGTAAAAAAAAAAAAAAAAAACCTCATAACACTGCTAATCAGCAGCATCACAAACACCTGGATATGCAGTGCATGAGGTTTGCAGTGCTGCAGATGGTCTACAGCACCGCAAACTGCACTTGTGCACTAATCTGGATATGCCCCAAGGTGCCACCCTACCCTGCCTTCTGCCTGACTTCAGACTAACATGACTAACTCCCTCTTCCTACTGGAGGAGTTATCCCTGTTCACTTTCCATAAGAGCTTCTGACATAGAGGCTTGGAGCAAAACCAGTGGACAAGCTTCTGATAACACTGGGAGGCGCAGATAAGAAATGCATGTCATCTGAGCACAACAGGTACTCTCACACACAATAAGAACAAGTGCCTTGATAGCTAAAACTTCGTGAGCGTGCTGGCTGGCAAAGTCTGGCTGGCCATCATCACACTTGGTTTGTATGGATTTCCGAACTCAGCTGACAGTAATCCCAAGAACACTTCTCTGGGAAGAGCTCATCAGCTCACACAGAAACAAAGGAGCTTCTTGCTCGATCCCAGACAGATTCTTAAGAGAGTCGGTATCTTTGGCTTGGCCCCAGCAATACACTCAGCCTTGATGGCTGCAGTGGCAACATTACACAGGGAAAGGGCAATTTATAATTACAAGACAGTAATACTCCCTAAGGGACTGTCTGGTGCAATGGCACACCCGGTGTGCAGCTGAGCTAAGCGTAGCAGCTGGCTCACTCAACCTTGGAGTATGTACTCACAGCACTGTAGAAGTTGTGCATATCCCTCTAGTTAAACTAAAGCTTTGGGGAAGGGAGGCTGGAATGATCGACTCTCATGAGGTTTAACTGGCAAGGGCACTTGGAAGAGACAGGAACAAAACTTAACTGCTCTGAACCTGACTGAGCTTAGTAAAGCCTGGAAAAGTTCAGGTAATTCAGGTTATTTCCCCTCCTTAGACTCCATCTGTGCCTGTGGTTCTTAACAGAAGCAGGACAAGCTGCAAGTGGGGCTATGGATGGAGACTGGCCCTGGGTGGATGTAGGAATACGGACAAGGAAACTAATGCTCCCAGAGTCCCATCTGGCTGAAAGCAAGTGTGAAAAAGAAGGCAGAAATGCATATTACCTCTGCAACCTGCACAGAATTTGGGTCCATGTCATTTCCAATCTTTCTTCAAATACTGATATATCTCAGTCTAGTATTGCCAGCTCTCAGGATTTCATCACAAGTTTTATGCTATTTGATGTTGTACTTAATGCTCCAACTCCTAGAGTCATATGAAGATGCAGGAATCTCAGCTGTCTTTTAAAAATGAGTAAACTTCCACCTCTCATGATTGCAAAGGGAAATTGAAAACCTCATGCATAAAAGGTTCAAAACTGGAAAGCAAGTAAACCCCAAATGGATTATTAAAAAAATAAATAAAAATAAAAAAAATCATGAGATTTTTTTTAAAACCAATTTCATGATTTTGGAGCACCTGACTCACAATTCTGATTGGGGTCGTCCCTACTTGCCCCAGTACCTGCAAGTCTCCAATATTTGGTGGGCACTAGGAATCCCTCCTGCTTTAATAAGTTTCTACCTCCTCTAGCAGACTGTTTGCTCAGTTACTCTCATGTGGATAGTTTTGCTATTCAAGTAGAGTTGGAATGAGGTTCATTCAGTGCTGCTTTGAGATCAGCTTTCCATCAATCCTTTTTAAAGATATTTTTGCAGAAATGTCAGGAATACAAAATATCACCTGACTTTGCAAATGTCAGAGCCTCCAAAGAATCATAGAAAAGTACGGCTGGACTGAATCTCCAGAGATCATATAGTCTAACTGCTCAAGGCAGGATCATTCCTATCCAAACTATACCATATACTTGTCTAAGCTATTCCTAAAACTACACAAACAGCCCTGTCACACAGCTGCAAGGCCCTCAGACACCAAAAATAACCTAACCTGCCTGGGATAAAACAGGGGAACAAAGACTGTCCCACTAGTGCAAGTGTTGTTAAAATGCACTCAGGAGATCCAAGGAAGAGAGTCATGCCCCTCGGTACAATCTCTACCCATGTGACCATGGAGTAAAATTCCTCCTTGGTCCCCAAATGTGGAGTCTGGCTTGGCCCTGAGGTCAGCCAGCTGAGACTCTGGGAGCATTCGTTTTCTAAACCAGAACCTCTGAGTTTTTGGAGCATCGGCATATCACACAAAATCCCCAAGCTTGGCTGCAGCCATCACACAATGCTGTTGAGGAAGACAAAAAAAAACAAAAAACAAAAACCCACCTTCCTGACACCTGTAACAACAGAAGAAAGGGGAAAAAAATACCTTCCTGACCTCATGTGACAACCAGCGAAGTCCAGAAGCATGGGAAAAAAAGTCAAATACCCTCCATTCTGCTCTGCAATTTGATGACAACACAAACATGATTCCACATAGTAAGCCCTCTAACTCAGTAGTTTCAAGCTTTTTAGACTAAAGGTACTGCTTGGAAAATGCTAGCTCTTATTTTTTTTACTCTTTTTTACTATAGAGAAAAATAGAGCTCTTTTCTGTTGCAAAGAACTCAGAAAGACCACCAGGTCAGAATGCTTTTAACACTATGAATCCCTATTTGAAATCATGGCACCCTGGTTGAGAATTACTGCTCTATCTAGACAGCCAGAACTCCCCTTTATGTATCCTCTCTATACACTTACCCAGGCTGCTTTCATCTTCTTTCATAACTAAGGCAATTTGTGGAGCTCAGATTTATTCTCCTGCTGTTGAGTACGGCTCTCTCCCATAGCTACCTGCTCTGGGCTGCAGAGCTATTCTTGTTATCTCCTAATGAACCATGTGGCCATGCAGGGGATGGGTCCTTGGTTTCCAACTGTTGCTTTTTACAGAGCACTCCAGATGTAGCTACTCTTAGATCACCCCCAACCAATGCTTATCCAATTCTTGAACTCCTCCAGTGATGGAGAGTCCACAACTTCCCTTGGTAATCTATTCCATTGCCTCACTGTTTCACCAGTGCAAACAGTTTTTCCTCATATCTAGTCTAAACCTAATTTGCTACAACTTTGAGGAGTTCACAGTTTATGCAAGGTGGGGAACAGACTCCTTGAGAGGTTGAAAATCTCAGCTTACTCAAGGATAGGGCACAACTAAAGAGCAGAGCAAATTACCCCATACAGCTCAGTCAACTGCACTTCATTCTGACCAGGAAAGACTTTTCTACAGGGGTACAAGAGAAGTCTGGCTTCCAGGGTCCAGTGATTCATAGGATGTATTAGTTGTGTAGGCCTACCTACAGACAGCAGTTGTATGACACTGCAGACAGCAAGCAGCTCCAAAGGTAACTTGTAATAGCTGCTGAAAGACCTGCACCACAGCTGACAGCAAACATGTCCCTTCAGCTAAAGCAAAAGGTGCAACACTACCTGCAACAACACTACCAGCTGCCTGCCAATCATTTTATATCTGGGACCCTGTTAACAGCTCGCAAGATCACCTATTATTCAATTAAGAGTGAGATTTTGCTCTGGATACATCTGCACTAGGAAATGGACTGAGAAAAACATACAAGAGACCGTGAAGTCATTCTCACTCTTGAACACCACCAACCTGGGCTGGTCTGAAATAAGCAGCCTACTTCTGAAAGCGATCTATGGTTGATTTTAAATCGCAGATTCACAGACAAGGCCAGACAGGACCACTGTGGCCATCTTAATCTGACCTCCCATAGATATCACAAGCAATAGGTGTTTCCAGAATTAATCCTCATCAGAACTAAAAATGGCCAATGGTGGAAAATCCACTAAAAATCCAAGTGAGCTGTTCTCCCTTGAATTAAAAACATGGGCTTTCTTTCTAATCTAAATCAATCTGCTTTCAATTTCCAACCACTGGACCTTTGTAAACCTTTGTCTATTAAACAGAAGATCCCCCTGTTATCAAAGTTCTGTTCCTTACGTAGGGACTTATAGACGGTGCCCCTTAACCTTCCCTGTAGCTATGTAGAGCGAGCCCTGGTTCCAAAACCCTTGTTCCAACCCCTTAATCATTCTTGTGGCTCTTCTCTGATGGTTCTCCAATTTTTCGCTATCATTTTGGATTACAGACATCAGAACAGTGTTCCAGGAGCAGTTGTTACTATCTACAAACTGTCAGTACGCATTTTATGTTTGCTTTCAGATCATTGATAAAAAATGATGAGCGAGAGCGCGCCAAGAACGGATCCCTGTGGAACCTCATTAGAAATGAACCCGCTCAAAGAATCCCCATTTGCAGTTACATTTTCGGACCTATGCATTTGCCAGTGTTAACCCAGTTAATGTTTGCTGGGTTAATTTGCATTGCCCTCGTTTCTTAATCAAGGTGTCATGAACTGCCGAGTCTGCCGCACAGAAGGTGAGGTGGCATTTTGGGTGGGTGAACCCTCTCAGGGCACAATGGCAGAGCAGGTAAAGTGTCCTACTGCAGCTTCAGAGGTATGAGTTTCAGACTCATTGTGGACTTGTGCGCCTCAATTGACCCAAGTGTAAATGGGCACCAGGTCATTTGGGCTGGGGAGTGTAAAGCAGCTGGCTGTGATGTTAGATACATCACTCCCTTAGGTGCTACTGACTACAGGAACTGGCATAGCTTGGTGACAAGAGACTGGTGAGCTACTAGGCTTGTGCAGACCTTTGAACTGAAACCTTATCTGAAACAGGATAGTCTAACAGTCACCCTTCATTTGAGAGGCTTGCAATCTCCTTTATGCAAGAATGGAGCTGAAATACTAGAAGCTTCCAAAACACCAATATACATCACAGCCCACAACAAAACCACTCAGCAAATTGAACTATGTAGGTGGAGGAGCTGTCATGTCAATTTGGTGGGGAGTCACTTCTACGATCAAAATTTAAATGAATAATTTAATTGGGAGACAAGGCAGGAATTGAGGATAATGGTCCAGGAAGCAGAGATATATGGCACTGAATGGAGACAAGGGAAACAAATGCTGAAATGCCACCATAACTCAGTCTATCACTGCAGAAGTCTGTCTGACCCAAACCCATTCACAGGTACAAGGCTCCTCATCAGTGAAGTGTGCAGTACTAATCATGCCACTTTCAGGGAACACTGCTGAACGAGGATTGAGAAAAACTGGCACTAACTGCATGTCCCAAGACCACTAAGGGCTTGCCCATTCAGGGTGCTATTGCAGAATGGCTATTCCAATCTACACTCGCCCTTTACTTTATTCCAAATAACTTCAGGACCCTTCAGAAGTTCACCTGCCTCCTTGCATAAATACCAAGGAGCTAGACTGCTTGGATGCCAGCAGAAGCATGGGCACACCCCAACCAAAGTCCCCAGCCTTGGCTGTAGCCAACACCCAATGCCTCTGAGGGAGGCTTAAAAACACCCTGACATATGTAGCAGAAAAGGGGGAATGGGGACCAGCAAAGCTCAGAAGCATGGGAAATACCCATGGTAGAACATAGGCATAGCTATGCCTGAATCATCCCTGACCAGTGGCTGTCCAACCTCCTCTTGAACACCCCCAGTGATGGAGATCCCACAGCTTCCCTAGGCCATCTATTCCACTGCCTTACTATTCTAACAGTGAAGTTCTTCTGGATATCCAATCTAAACTTACTTTGCTGCAGTTTCAAGCTGTTGGGCCGCATCCTTCTCTCTGCAGCAAGAAAGAAAAGGTGTTTCCCTTCTTCTTTCTGATAGCCATTCAAGTATTTAAAGATTGCTATCATATCCCCTCTGCAAGCAGAACATTTCCATTTCAGCCCCGTCTCATATGGCCATAATGACACCCCGAAGAATTAAAGGTGTTTCCATTCTACGCGGCAAACAATGAGCTTGAGAATGTCCCTGCACCTCTCTCCTGCCTCTGCCCTTCTAGGAGCAGCTCCTTTTCTGCCGATTCCAACATCTGTAATGCTAGGAAATTGCCACTTCCGGCTGCTCTGTGCCTTCATGTCATTTCCCACCTGCAGGACAACTCCTGGGACACTTGGTGCCATTCCTGGGGGAACTTCCCACTTCGTTCTTCCTGCACAGGTATTTGCACCTGGCTGGGAGTAGGATGGGCAGCATTTATAGTGTGAACAGCTTGTTCTTTTCAGGTCAATCTAAACTGTTCTGGAGTTTGGGCCAAATCTGCAAATAGTTTCAGCTGAAAAATACTGGGGGAGGGGGGGAATCAAATAGTCAAAGGGCTAAATCCAATTTCAGCTTCAGAAACCTAAGTGGTACTTCTGTAGCTGCATAGCACAAGGATTAACAATTAAGCAGTTTGGTTTTCTTTTGCACCTGGAGTGGAATAGGCCCATGTGGCATGCATACCTGCTGGAAGTAAGGCAGCAGCAAAGACCGGCCCTCCAACTGTTTAGCCCCATGTTTTCCAGGCTTCCTCCTCACTGGACGCACATCAACCACCACGCTGTTACGTAGAAGGTATGACAGTCCACCTCCTCTTCCATCCCTTTTCCCTCCCCCCTCTGGCTCCCCTTCACTGTGTTTCTTTTGTGGCTGAAGTCTTAGCTTACCTGACATTACAAGTGGGCCTGAAGGTATTTACCACGTTAGTCCGAAGTCAGGCACAAGGCAGGAAAGGTTGGTCCCTTTGAGACTAACTGGTTCAAGAAACATGAGTTTTCATAGGCAACAATCTACATCACTGGATGCTATATTTCACCTGGGCACCCATATAGTCAAGAGTGCAGCCTACCAGGTTTGCACAGTGGGGAAGCGCAGCTATACTGAAACCCAAATCGTACAGCTTTATGACTGCATAAGCGCCGCTCGGGCATCAGAGTGTGAAAATGGATCTGGCCTGAAATGTTTCATTTTGACATTTTTGAACAAAACTTTTCAACTTTTCATTTCAACCTGCATTCATTTTCATTTTTACAAAAGGGTCCGACCCCCCAAAAACAAAACTAAAGATTCTGATCAAACCATCGTTTTCCACAATAATTCTTTTTATTATTATTTTTCAGCTGTGGTCATCAAACCAAGATTCAAGTATCTGCAGAGCTCTAGCCAAGAGATAATCCCTCATGCCAGGGGCTGGCAACATTTTGGGGCCAAGTGCCAAAAAACTCAGCAACCTGGACTTCTAAGATGTTGGCATACCAGGGGTGGATGGCAGGGGAGCCTTGTCATGGCAGCACAACCATGGTCCCTTCCCTGCCATGCTCCCCAAGGTGCATGTGCAGCTGCTGCCAGCAACGAGCCTGGCCAGGGCTCCAGACCCCTGCCTGGTGCGAGCAGCCCAGCTCCAGGTAGGCCCGTTTGCAGCAGGCACTGCAAGTGGATGCACCGGAGTCCTTGGATGCTTTGGCCCAGATCATTGCTGGCAGCGCCTGCATGCGTGCCTCGGGGCACACAGTGGGGCAAGGGCCAGGGGCTGCACAACCAATCTCAACTGACCTGTAGCTTCTACCCACCTGTCCTTGCCCCTGGCAGCCTGATGCTCCATAGCACCACTTCACTGATCTGGGTGCACTTCCTGGGCTGCACACGTGGTAACGACAAGCCACGTGATGGGGGTTTAGCCCCATAAACTGAAATGGTGGTTTTTTAATTGCGACTTAAAAACCCACCATTTCAATTCAGGGGCTTCCAATCACTGTTACAGTGAGGAGCCCGATCCTTTTTCTTTTTCTGGAGCCTGCCTGCGTCTCCTGCAACCAGGGGGCCAGCTGCCAGCGGGCCAAGCAGCCCCTGAGCTGCAGGGGCAGGAAGGAGGGCTGGTCCTTTCCTCCACGTTGGCAGCACCCCCTGGGGCCACCCAGGTGGGCTGCTAGTGGGTGGGTGCTGCCCGGGGGGCGCCACCACCATGGAGGGAAGGTCCGGGGCCCCCTGCAGCTCAGGGCCCACGGGCAGCTCTCCCACCCAGCTGCAGGAGAGGCGGGCAGGCTCTGCAGAAAAAAGAAAAGAGGATCAGGCCCCTCAGCACTTTTTTCTCCATTCAACAGAGCCTGCCCGTGTCCTCCATGGCAGTGGCAGTGCCCCCTGGGGCTGCCCACGCAGGGTGCTAGCTGCACAGGTGCTGCCCTAGCCCGCAGGCAGCACCCGCTAGATCCAACTCTTCCCCAAGCCCACGCAGGGAGCAGTGCCTGGCAGGCTTCCAGCACATGGGCCCAGGGAAGAGCTCAGGGGATGCTCGGCCCACCGGCAACTCACCCCCGGCCACAGGAAGCAGGCTCCGCAGAAAAAAAGAAAGGATCAGGCCCCTCACTGCTTCTGCCTTCAGCCTGCTTCTCCCGCTGTTTGCCTGCCACAACCCGCCTGGGCTCTGGGCAGCTGCAGCAGGGAGGCAGCAAACAGCTGCACCCTGCTCCATGGCAGCAGCAGAGGCTGCATGTGCACCTTGGGGCACATGGTGGGGAGGAGCCAGGGTTGCTCTGCCCCAGGTTCCTTCCCAGCCATGCACCCAAGGTGTGCATGCAGGTGCCACCACACAGCCTAGTGCAGCTGCTTCAAGCCTCCCAGCTGCCTGCCACAACCAGCTGGGGCTCTGGGCAACTGCTGCCTTCCACGGAGCCCAGGTTGCTTGCAGCAGGGCTTGCAGCCTCCTGGCCACCTGCTGCAAGCAGCTCAGGCTCCGTGGCCAGTGGCAGCTACCCAGAGCCCTGGCTGGCTGTGGCGCGCCAAGCAAAATGGCTTGGTGTGCCATGTTCTGGCACGCATGTTGAAGGTTGCTGACCCCTGCCTCATGCAACACGTCAGGCTAGTCTGATGGTAAAAAAGCTGGGTTCTGACTACTTTGATATTCCAAAGGGGTTTGCATCAGTGTTAGCATAAATAATCAATAATCAGTTAAGTAACACCTTATGTAGAGGTGGGGAGGGGAACACAATATATCAGCTAGAGTCAGTCTAGCTAAAATAGTCCCTTACTGGGGTACAATTAATTTTTTTCTTGATATTATCACTTTTCCTTGGGTTTTAGCACTCATTAATTCATATTATATGGAGCACAAGCACAAATACATTTATTAAAATTTGTAATGTAATTGCTGAAGACTAGCAAGAACATTTGTGGGCTATATAAACAATATGCAGAAATGCTGAGCAGCTCAGATGGTAATTGTACTATTTTAATTAGCAATTAAACTACTTAGTAATTAAATGCTAAGTAAATCAGTTCCTTTGTATTTAATTACTAGATACTCCTATAAATAGTTTACAGCAGTGAAGGCCAAACTTTTTGGCAGGCATGCCATAAATTAGCCCCACACCCTCCTCAACCACTATTCCAATCCTTCCCCACCCCATAAATTCTTTTTTATAGAAAAGTATCAATTTTGACTAAAAATAAAATCTATTTTTTTCCAACTAGAAAGTTCTTAGCATCACAGACATAAGGAGGTGGAAGGGACTCTTGGCGGCCACCTTGCCTCTGACACAGGATTAAGTATACCTAGGCCATACTTGACAGATGTTTGCCTACCTTCCCTTAAAAACCTCCAAAGAAATGCACCTACAATGCCTGCTGCAGTCTTACGCAACCTTCACCATTAGACACTCTTCCTCGTATCCAAGCCAAGTCTCCGTTGCAAATTAAGAAAGTTTCCTACCACCCACCCCCAGATTCGGACAGCTGATCACCATTCTCCTTTCGTAGATTAAGGCTAAATCCTGTTTCACCTATTTGCCATTTACATGGCTGCACAGGTGCCATGTTTTCTATCACATGCACAGATTTCAGCTTCTGTTTCCACCTGCAGCAGAAGAGGATTGCTCAGGTGCGTGCACAAGTCCTTCAACGCGTGCTTGGAAAGAGAACACACATCTAGCAACTGTTTGATAGGGGAAAGGGCCTTTTATCTCCATGATCTAGTGGTTGGGATCCTGTCCAGGAAGCAACCCAGACCACCAAAAGTGGGCTTAGAGCCTGCATTTCTCCAACTTCCCAACACAATGCTTTAACCAGCAGGCTCTGAGCTAGGCATTACCCAGAGCATCCTTTCCTCTCCTCCTGAAGTTGGCTCACTGGGCACCCAGAAGGGAAGATATGTTGGGTCAGAAGACGAGCAGGTCACAGTGACTCTGGCAGGACCTTTTCTCATATGTCGTATCCTTTATACCACAAAATTCTTGTTCTCTGGAATCTCTGCAAAGTCTACACCTTCCTCAAGCCTGGTGCCCAAAACAAGCCACAGTACTTTTACCAAGGACTTTTCAGCAACAAGCAGGGTAGAATAAATATAAAGCCGCCAAAATTATAAGAACCTTGATTGGGACAATATTGCTCAATTGTTTTGCCAGACAGCACTGTGTGGACACATGCCATGCCCACTCCATTGGCAGAGCTTACTGATGTGTGCGAGCACTGCACTGAGCAACGACACAGTTCCCAGTTCTTAAGGCAGAGTTCACAGATCATGTATGGTGCTGCCTGACATCTTTAGGAGGCAAAAAAAGACAAAAAAAAAATTAAGCTAAGACAAAATACCAGTCCTTTAATTTCCTCTGGGATGCTGCCACCGCTTCTTTTCACGCAGAGACTGCCCCACTTGAGAGAAACATTTGGCAGCTTTTAATACCGTATTTACTCAAATCTAAGACAAGGGTCCCCCACATCAGTGTGGGTTTTCCCCTCAACATTGATTAGTGTACAAAGCAGAGCGGGAAGCAGGCAGCTGCTGTGCGGGCATTGGTTCTGAGCCCGAGTCAGATCCAGAGTCAGACCCACAGCAGCTTCCTGCCCATCCCCTCCACAGCTTATGCCCACCTTCCCACCCTTACTGTTAGGCACAGCTGGGCTCCAGCTCAAGCTGGATTCCCTCATGGGCAGGGAGTACAGGGAAACTGTTCCCTGCCCGGTCAGCCAGCAGCACTGTCACTGTTGCCTGGTCCAGCAAGGGCTGTGCTTCCACGTGCTATGCTCCTGGAGGGAACAGAGCCCGAGCGGTGTCTGACAGCAAGCAGAGGGGAGGGGAAGAGGCAGAAGCTGGGGGTGGGGGGTGCAGGTGGCAGGGGGAGCAGGAAGGCTGCAGGGGGACAAAGTGGGGGGGCAGAGGGCAAGGTGGCAGCCTGACCACTGCCCTCCCACAGCGACTGTTTTCCCTGCTGTAGCGGGGGGGAGGGGACAAATTTAAGAAAACCCTCCAATAATTAGATTCCATACTTGGAGCATTATAACAAATTTATAAATTTTCTATATATAGAATCTAATTATTGGGGGGAGGGGTTATCTTAAGTTCAGGGCCAATTTATATTTGAGTAAATACGGTAATTATCTCCCTTTCTAGCATCCCTGTCAATATAACCCAGAATTACTTTTTCCTTTTTTCTGCAACAGTATCACATCAAACTGAATGTAAGCCGATGGCAACCTCTATATCCTTTCCTGCACGATGCTATCTAGCCAGTTCTCCATTTTGTGTGTGTCTGCTTGGTTTCTCCTTCCTAAGTCTACTATGTTGCATTATTCTTGAGTTACAGAGCTTGTTGATTTATAAAAAAAAGTATTAATTCTAACCTGCCCTCTGAAGTGCTTGCAATCCCTCCCGCCTCGGTGTCATTTTATAAATACACTGCCGAGTCATTAAATGAAAATATCGACTAGAAACAGATGTACAGGACCTCGCTTGAAATCCTCTAACAATGGTTCGATGTCAAACTGAGAACTATACTTCAAAGTGTGTTTTTCCAATTAATACTGCCCTCACCGCATGGTGATGTCATCTAGACCAGGGATCAGCAACCTGTCAGTAACACCAAGCTGAATTAACACAGCTGGATCCTAGGCAGTTGTTAGACAGTCCACTAGATGGTGCGTGCTTGCACAAAACGTAGTAACGGTGGGACTGTCCTTGGCAGACTGGACAGAATCTCTTCAGACATGGGCTGCAGGTTACCAACCCCTAATCTAGACCATCTTACTCTAGTTCGCTTATGAGAATATTACAAGTGACAGTGTCAAAAGCATTACTAACCACAAGACACATCACATCTGCTCCCCTTGTCCCTTAGAACAGCTGTCCTATCAAGGGAATCAAATCAGGTTGGCTTGACACAATTTGTTCTTGTCAAGCACCTGTCAGATTTTCCTTGTTATCTTGTTATCTCTCCAGTGCTTGCAAAGTGATTGCTTAATAATTCAAAGAAAAAGGCTTTGGTTCCAACAAAAATGTCTGTATTTTTCATTTCAAGATTTCAGAACTGTTGTTACTGTGAACATCCATCCAAATTTAGTCAAATTTTGAGTTTCCTGAAGGCCTGGGGCAGAACTCTATTCTGTCACTGGGACAACCAAAGCACAGCTTGCAACCAATTCTGGGTTACACAGCTAAATGGTACGAGCGATTCTATACCCCTCCAAGTACAACGGGCGCCTATACATATGCATCGAGGCTGCTCCAACACACTGTAATTACGGTGCATCAGATCAGACTCTGGAGTGTGGTAATTACCCCACCTCCTGGAGCACACGTATAAATGCACCAAAGTACCCCCTTTCTAGAAACAGGATTGCCCTCCAGAGACACTCATGTCTCCCTGTCCCTATACAGGAATATTTTTGCACCCAGAAGCCACTTCCAGACAAGTGCTGCACTGCAGAGACATCTGCAATGTCGCATACTACATGTTCAGTTGTTCTCCACGCTGCAAGGGAGCAGCACAGAGGGGTTTTTGACCCCTGGGGTCCAAAAAAAACACCAAACTCATGGAGAAAAAAGCGGAGTGGTGCACATGGGGGCAGCTCACGCTACTCAAAACTGTAACCGAGCCACCCGGAGCTGTGCAGTGGCTGCCGGCCAGGCTCTGTGAAGCAGAATTGCCACTGCTGCAGCCCTGGGAGGCCCCTGGGACTCCCCCAGGACCCCAGGTAAGGCTGCTGGGGTCAGCCCAGTGCTCCTTACCACCCCCAGGGTAACCTGCAGCATGCCAGAGTGCACATGGCACAGGCATTCCCCAGGGACAACTAGCGGTGGCACAAGGTGCACTACTGCTAGTTGCCCTTGGGGAACCAATCATCCACAGTGTGTGTGTGGACGCGGCCAGAGGGGATAACAGAATACTCCGACACTTTAGTCAAGAAATTTAGTTGTGGCCTGCAGTTTGGTTGTCCACTAACACAGCTGGGAGATGTTATATAAATCACACAATGGGATCCCAGGAGTTCTGTGCCCAACCTCAGAAACAATGCATCCTGCCATACCAGATGTGTCTGGCAGAACACCTGATTTGGGGGATCAGGGAAAAAAAAAAATCCCAGATCCCAATGGCAAGATTGCAGGGCACGTAGTTTGGGACCAGGAGCTCCCCAATCTCCAGCCATCCACACCATGACAGGGCAACTTTAAATATCCCCAAGTGCAAGGAGCTGATAGGCTCCCCCTGCACAGGAATATGCAAAGATTTGTGCTGCAATGCAGGAGGCAGACCTGGGGCTGCCTGCACAGGATCGGCCATGGGGCAGCTCCGGGTCTGGTTCAAGCCCTGGAGCTGCCTCTTGCCCATGCCCCAGGATCAGGCACAGGACACTGGAGGTTCCCACTGTCCAATGCCATAAGCTAATTGCCAACAACTGTTGGGGCAGCCCCGGGTCTGGGTGACGTGTCTCATGTTCAACTTAAAGACATTAGACATGGAATATCATCATGGCTGGGATGCCATTTTGTTCCATCATAAATTCTCTGAACTGTGGCATGTTATAATTTAGCATGTGACTAATGTGTTAATTACTAGGTGAATACAACATCTGCCAGGGTCTTGAATGAAAGAATTCTCCCTTCAACAGAGGAACTGAGTGAAAGGAGCCTACCTTGGCCTTAATGGTATCCCACCTGGCAACACGAAAGAGCACTTGAATGAAATAAGGTGATAAGTAGGGCAGAAAGTGAAAGGTAATCAGAGTGCCTGGGGATAAAGGAATTGGGAGCAAGAGCCAGAAGGAAAACAGTGTATGAGTAGGTAATGGGATAAGAGGGACAGAAGCTGGGGACAGCAGGTGGAAAGGCAGGATCCAAGTGTAGAAAATAGGAGTAAAAAGGGGAGCATGGGCAGGAGTGGAACAGGGGCGTGAACAAGTGTTGGAACAGGGAGAGAAAATGTAGGAGCTAGGGCTAGAAGATAGGGTCAGAGAAGGACAGGATGAGACAGAGTAGAAAAGGGCTCATAACCGCTGAAGTGGACTGTACACTCCAGAACATGGAATTAAGCCCACTGCTCGCGAGTCCCACACGTTCTCTGCTGTCAGCAAATGGCTGCAAAACCTGCAGCAAAGGGCGTGTCCCGTTCCCCCTGGGCAGCCAGTCCATGCAGAGGATAACAATCTGCTACTGCTATTAGCTACTGCATAACCCTATAGGCAAAGGCCTATACTATGGATCTGAGGTTCTGGCTCAAATCAGAGTTCAGTGTGCTTCTACGTAATGGGCTTTCTGCATCATCAATTTGTTTTTTTAAACAATAACAAAAAATGTTAAATATAATTTTCCTAAAAGAACATGGGCTGCAAAGTCAAGAACACATTAGGCAAAACACCAGCAGGGGCTGGAATTGTGTTTTCTGGGTGAAGTGTAAGTTATGCCGTGGATATCTAGGGTTCAGCTGGAAGAAGAGGTGTAAGAGCATTGTCTCTATGGTGAAGTTCAGGGGTATGAACTGCCCCATCCAACTTCACCATGCCCCAAACCACCCATGCTGTGGCCCGAATTCCCCTGCCGAGACCAGCAGTAGCCCAGATTACTCCAGCCCTAAGCGAACCCTAACCTGGCCCTGCTAGCCTAGTGGAAGCAGATATTCAGAGGTTGTGCATGCCCTGGCCAAAGGAGCCTGGCTGAATGTGGGTGGGCTTCATTCTGCCTGAAGCTGGGCTGAGCCTCTGTCTCAGTGGCCAGGCTGGACTGGTTGCTGCTGTGTAGTGCAGCAGGAAGGAGGATTTGTATTCAGGTCAGTCAAAGAGGGGAGAACTGGAGACTGACAGAGTTATTCCTAGGGGCTGAAATTGGATCATTTATAGATGAGCCTCCCGCACAGAATATTCCATTGCAATCGAATCCAATTTGCTTGCCAGACGGTGCATCCGGCAGCAGTTCAGACTTGAAAGGGAAATGGATAACATTAAACAAACAGAAGCAGCCATAAATTAAATGCATTACCCTCCCCGCCCCATGTGACAGTCGTCAACCCATTCTCACAGGCTCTGTCTCCAAGTTGTCGAACGCAATCAAATTAAGGGCTCAGATTATTGAAGCTCAGTTGGCCAGACAGCCATCACTTTTCTCTAAGCAGGTGCCATGCAAAGAGCAAGCAGCTCTTCTCCTCCATCCCAGCAAGCTCAGAACAGCCCCTTTCTAACCGCAAATCAAAGGAAACCCAGCCTGAGCATCAACTCAGCAAGGGAGGACATGCAAGACCCTGCTTAGGGGACCTCTGAACATGCCCTGTGGGAGCAGAGACACTTACCCAGCCATTCCCTACAGAGCTGTGCTGGCTAAGAGGGGAAAAAAATGCAGTTCCCTGTGGCATGTGGCTTTGTACCCACAGAACAGCCGCCCAGCTCCCATCTCAAAACAGAGCACAGGCGTTCTGCTATGCGCTTTCTATCCAATACTGGGGAAGGATGGGTCACAATACATAAACACTTGATCAGGGAGACATTTCAGGCTCTGCAGATACATTCTTTTCATATTTCCTAGCTCAAACTGAGAGCCATTTCTTTACTTTTCCCTCAGCTTTTCCTATGTAACAACACAATAAAAGATTGTAATAAAGTCACGTCTCAGGGTAATTTTTGTAATTTCTCATTTTAAGAACAGGACTGGAAGGGGCCTCCTGGGTCACTAGGCTCAAACGTTTGGTATTGCTGGACCACCTCATATTGTTCCTTTCATAAATGTATGCAGCATCATTGTAACCAGGTAGGGCCACATCCTATTCCTCCTAGAGGGTATCGAAATGGACTTGAGGCATCTCAACACAATTCTAGTCCACCTTGTTCAAGTCTCTGAAAATCCATTAATGCAATTCCTTCTGTAACGTGCCATCATCTTCCCCTAAGAGGCTGAGTCACAAAAAGTAGTGAGGAGGAAGATCCTCCCACCTTTTCCTATTAAGTGTTGCAGAGACTGGAGCCTAATGTAACAGAATCGCACATAGGCACCAAAGTCCCCTCATGCACCTTATGGGGATAACAGAATCTGGCCTGTAGGTTTTGTTGCCCCACTTCTCCTATCTGGAGGCTGCTCCAGGACTCCACTGATGGGTAGGAATCGTCCAGTTTCCAGCCTAAATGTGTTCAGACACAGCTTACCCCCATTTGTTCTTGGGCCAGTCCCTTAGCTTACCTAGCTCTTCTCCATCTCTGGTATTTACCCTGTAAAGATTTTACAGATAGCAATCATATTTGCCTCAGCCTCAGAGTTTTTCTTGTTGGAAATAACCAAGCTGTGCTCCTTTAGGGCCTGTCTAGATCATGTCAGCAATGTTCACTTGGAAACTTGGGGCCACTCTGCTGACTTTAGCCTCTTGTCTTGCTCCAGAGCTAGAACAAAGGTTGTTCAGGGCTTGTCCCCAGTGCCCAATCCCAAGCCCTTGGTCTCTAGCAGACCTAATGCCAGGCACTGGTGAGGAGCCTGGAGTTGGCCCAGTGGCAATTTTCTGGGTGAGAAGCACCTACGTGGACTCAGGTGGGCAGGAGTGAGCAGCTCTGTGCCCCTCAAGAGACACTTCTAACCCGGTAGAGATAATGCTCAATCTCCTTCCAAACCATTAAGATCCTTCAGTCACTCCAGCAGCATGATCCTCACATCATTTATCTGCTATTTTCAACACCCAACAACCCAACTGTAACCCCAAGGTCCTGCCGGCAGTGCCAGTTCTTGTATTGCACCTTTCCATCTGTTCCAGTGACGGGAGGGCTGTACAGGGTTCGAGACGGCTCCCGTGCTCTGCCTGACCAGAGGAGATTGTGCCCACAGCCTGTCGTGGTGGCACTGCCACAGCACTGGACTTTGAGACAGCGACTGGAATCATTGCTTTGGGATGCTCATTCTGCTAGGCATCATGAGTCACAGCACAGCAGGAACCCAAAGCAATGCCATTGCCTACGCAGAAGCTCTGGGCTATTGTAATAGTTCAGAAAGCCCAGTGCCTTCTAGATGACAGCTACTGCCATGATCAGCACAGCTCTGACAGGGCCACCTAGAGAGATGAAGGAGTCAACAGCAGCCTTGGGTAATAGAGCAGGGCGCACAAGTGTAGTCAGAAAAGGTTTGTGCCATTAGATCCAGAGGTGCCCCAGCTCAACACCTTACATGGACCACCTCCTACAATGGGTAGAGCATCAGAGGCAGAGGCTTGACAGGGCTTCTGTGCCATTAGATCCAGAGGTGCCCCAGCTCAACACCTTACATGGACCACCTCCTACAATGGGTAGAGCAGAGGCAGAGGCTTGCCAGGGCTTCTGGTTTTAAACATGAGCTTCTGATGCCTAAGCTAAAATGCCAACCCTACTAGCTGTGGCTGGCTTATTAAAACAGCCCACCTACGATGAGAGGGGGAAGAGAGCATTGCACTCAACTGAAGTTGTCACAGCGCCTGATGCTCTGTTTAGACACCAGGAGAGGACACGGTCCTCACTCCAACTCAGCTTCCAACAGCTCATTGTGAATGCATGACTGAGTAACAAAAAGGAGGAAGCTGAAGCCAGTCTGGGGAGCTCTGCAGATGGAGCATGAAAGAAATAAGCAGATGGATGCCCAGCCAGTTAGAGAGGGCACAAGCATCCAGACGGGTGGAAAAGCAGCCAACAAAGGGCAGACACTTCCTCCTGGCTCTTTCTGCCAGAAGCCATGGGTCTGGCTGATTCTTGTCAAACCAGCCTTCCCATTTAGTAATAATCTGAGAGGAATCAGATGCTGCCAGAGGGATAAAGAATTGTCAGGCAATAGCCCTGCAAGACTGAGGAGGTAATGCTCTCATTAAATGAGAGCAAAGGAAGAAGACACTCATTCTATCAAGATCTGGGACGAGGCATGTAATTGCTCTGGGGTTTATCCCATCCCCGTGGTAAACTAATAGAATCAGATGCCAGCAGTGTGGGACAAGGAATGAAAAACTAGTGTATGTTAATAGCTGAAGGGGAAAGGTAATGGGCAGAACATAATTAACTGTGTTGGAATTCAGCCGGCACATGAGTCTCTTGTGACAAGTGCGGCAAGGATTTCAACGGCGTTGAAAACTCAGGCAGTTGTGTCCCCCGCATCATCCAAAATGCACCACCTCCTGGAGAACAGCACCATCACAGCAACATATTAGGACCTCCATCCACAAAGCTTTTGAGTGCCGGGGACAACTTCCAGGTGCAAGTCCTGCAGAAGGCAACTCAAGACCATGCTCTTGACCTACTGCTCACAAATAGGGAAAAATTGGTGGGGAATGTAGTAATGGATGGCAACTTGAACAGCAGCAACCACAAGGTGATTGAGTTCAGGATCCCAAGGAAAGGAAGGAAGGAAAGCAGCAGAGTAAGGGCCTGGACTTCAGAAAAGCAGCCTTTGACTCACTCAAGGAACTGATGGGGAGGATCCCCTGGGAGGCCAGTCTGAGGGGGAGAGGAGTCCAGGAGAGCTGGTTGTATTTTAAAGAAACCTTACCAAGGGCACAGGAACAAACCATCCCAATGCACAAAAAGACTAGCAAGTATGGCAGACGACCAGCTTGGCTTGGCAGGGAATTCTTCAGCGAGCTAAAACGCAAAAAGGAAGCTTATAAGAAGTGGAAACTTGAACAAACAACTAGGGAGGAGTATAAGAGTCTGGCTCAGACACGCAAGCATGAAATCAAAAGGCCAAAGCGCAATTGGGGTTGCAGCTAGCAAGCAATATGAAGGGTAAGAAGTATGTCAGCAACAAGAGGAAAGTGGGTCCTCTACTAAATGGGGGAAGCCTCAGTGCCTTTTTCACCTCAGTCTTCACAGGCAAGGTCAGCTCCCAGACTATTGCACCTGGCAGCAGTTTGGGGAAGGGTGTGTAATCAGTGTCTAAAGAACAGGTTAGGGACCATTTAGAGAAGTTGGATGCATACAACTCCATGGGGCCAGACATAATGCACCCAAGAGTGCTGAAGGAGTTGGCCAGCGACTCTGCAATAGCATCAGCCATCATCCTTGAAAACTCATGGCAAATCAGGAGAGGTCCCAGATGACTAGAAAAGGGCAAATACAGTGCCCATCTTTAAGAAAGGGAAGAAGAAGGATCTAGGGAAATACAGACCAGTCAGCCCTACCTTAGTCCCTGGAAAAATCATGGAAAAGGCCCTCAAGGAATCCATTCCTAACCACTTGGAGGAAGAGGTGGTAATCAGGAATGGTCAGCATGGATTCACAAGGAGCAAGTCATTCCTGACCAACCTGAATCCCTTCTCTGATGAGATGACTGGCTCTGTGGATGCAGGGAGTGCAGTGGACAGGATATAATTTTGTTGCACAATTTACCAATTGCAAATGACCAAATAACAAGCAAGACTTTATCAGGGGGATAAGGCAAGCTTAACATCGCTACACCTTGACTTTAGCAAGGCTCTCACTACTGTTTCCCACAGCATTCTCGCAAGGAGGCTAAGGAAGTATGGGTTGGATGAATGGACTGTAAGGTGGATAGAAACCTGGATGGATCATCAGGTTCAGAGTGTAGTAATTAATGGCTTGATGTCTAGTTGACAGCTGGTCTCAAGTGGAGTGCCCCAGGAGTCAGTCCTTGGGCTGGTTTTGTTCAATATTTTTATCAGTGACCTGGAAGATGGGATGGAGTGCACCTTCAGCAAATTTGCAGATGACACCACGCTGGGGGGAGTAGTAAGTATGCTGAAGGGTGGGGCTAGGATTCAGGGAGATCTCAACAAATTAGAGGACTGGACCAAAACAAATCTCATGAGGGATTTCTTACATTAAAGAGAAGCCCAAATTCCTGCACTTAAGATGAAACAACCCCATGCACCAGTACAGGCTGGGGACTGGCTGGCTAAGTAACAGCTCTTCAGAAAACGACTTGGGAATTATAGTGGACAATAAGCTGAATATTAACTAACAGTGCACCCCTGTTGTAAAGATGGCTAACAGTATACTGGGTTGCATTAGCTGGAGTGTTGCCAGCAGATCGAGGGAAATGGTTATTCCCCTCTATTCTGCACTGGTGAGGCCCCATCTGGACTGGAGTCCAATTCCTAAATGAAGAATCAAACTACTTCTCCCACCACAATTCTTACTCCAAGGAAGACTCACAAAACTGGATTTCAATAACTAGTGAACATATTGTGCATCAACAGAGACTTTTAATCTAGAAGGATTCTGAGGTAGCAAATAGACTCTTCCACATTCTTGGGGTGACACTATTGAACTACAACCAGCATGTTCAAAGACTGCATTTCAGGGGTAAACTGAGCAACAACTTCCAATTCAGTGCATTAGCAGCTACTCAGAGCCAACCCCTCTTCTTATCACCTTTGGGCAAGAGCAAGTTCTTATGGCAATTATAGTTGCAATGTAGGACACGTGCTATACATTCCTTGCATGTGGGTCTTGGCATTTGAAAGAACTGCAGGCTCTTTACTAGTCCCAACCATTAGAGACCTGGTTCTACAGAAACTTATGGACCAACATACATATCTACACAGAACCAGCAATCACCCTAAACACACCAAAAAAGCTGTAATATACAGCCAAGCCCTCCAATACCACCGAATTTGCACTGAGAATACCTGAAATCATCACCTCACACATCTCAAAAGGACTTTCACCCAACAATGATGCTCCTCCAGAGAGATAAACTGCACTTGTGAAAGAGCCACCCAGATACCACATCAAAAACTGCTGCAGTACAAAAAATCCCCATGAATTGTACACCCTTAGTTATGATATACCATCCTTCCCTGGAACCTATATGGAAAATCCTCAAACACCTGCAACCCATACTAGAAGACCCAATTCTTAAACAGATCTTTCCAGAACTACCCATCCTAGCCTTTAAACAAGCACCGAACCTCACCAAGCTCATCACCAGAAGCAAAATTCCTATGGCCCAAAGCACACCGAATGGATCCAGACCATGTTGGGACACAAAATGTAAACCTGCCAACACATCTCTACCACTCCCACAATACCTACACCCCACAACAGAACCATCACCATTCCTGGACCTTACACCTGCACCTCCAGAAATGTAAAATATCTCATCCAGTGCACTGAATGCTCAGATGGAAAATACATAGGAAAAACAACTGCACACCAGAATGAACGGCTGGCTTGAAAATGGCATTTAAAGGTTTGCTTTTGAAAAGTGGCTTATAGGATGTATTAGAGAATAATGGTTATAGCAGCAAGGGTTAAATGATTTCTAAAGAGTTTGGGTCTCAAAGTCACACAGGTCTCCCAGCCTTCAGAACCAGACAGAGTGTCTAACCCAGGCAGGAAAACAGAAAGGCCACACACACATCCTGGGTAACTGAAAACATCCAAACTTTATTTTCATAATATAGATAGGCCTGGCTCCATGGCGGTAGTGCCTGCTTGAAAAGAACCTTAAGCTTTCTGGTTCTGGGGAAACGGACCAAATTAGGAGGACATCAGTAAAGCCCCAAATTAGGAGGTGGGCATGTGATAGGTTTTTGAAAATGAGGTTTTGGCTGACAACACTGTGAGACCAACCAGCGACAGCCATGGATCAAGAGTCATCAGAAGTCATCAGGAAAAGAAAGAATACAGTTTTCAAAACAAAGGAGAGGGGAAAACAGTAGGCATCAGCCCCAGACCTCCCCGGCTGCTGACATTGGACACTCAAGCAAAGGACCTCAAGGTGGCATTTGTGTACCGGCCAGATGGACCGCTGTCCTTGTGTATATTCTGGGACTGGAGAATTTGGGTAATGTATGTTGTATTAGCTTTGCCTGCATTGCTTTTATTTCCCATCACCGTGTATCAATAAACTCACCTATTACCAACTGGCAGGTGTTGTGGTCGATCTGAGGGTTGTGCTCGCCCAGGACAAAGGTATAAGGGCTGGGTCCTAAATCCAGCGCCAACAGAATGTACACCAAAAATCTATCAAAGACAAAAACACCCAATTACCTGTGAGTGCACGCTGCTCACAAGACAACCACTCTCTCTCCAATCTCTCAGTTCTAATCCTCAAAGGGAATTTACAAAACACCTTTCATAGACGAACCTACAAACTTCACTTTATAAATCTACTGGATACAAAGAATCACAGACTAAATATAGACATTGGATTTATGGCACATTATAATTTGACTGCCATCTGATAACCCCAGGTAACCTCTCTACGTTACTAGATACATTCTATCGCCAGGTCAACATTTCCCCATCCCCCCCCCGTCTCATACCTATTGTCTCCATCACCTGTGATCCTCACTGCCATGCATTTGCATTTTCACAGACCTGTATTTTGCATTTTGGCTTCTATTCTATTATGGATAACAGAAAACACCAGCAGACACTCTCTATGCCTAAAGAAGGGTGTTTGTTCCTGAAAGCTTGCAAGGAACACATTTTCCAACTAGTTAATTGGTCCAATAAAAGATATCACATTTACCCAAAGAACCTTGTCTGCCAGAGAAAAACAATGCTTTTTCAAAGCTTGGCAATCCCATCATGCAACAGGTCTCACCAACTCTCTTTCTAAATTATTCAGCAGTACAACAAATAATTGTGACCTTTGTTGCTGCACGGTTTATTTATGTGCAACCTGTAGGTATTTAAGTAGAGATGAACTCATGATTTCTTTGTTGGCACCAAAAATACCACTTCGAAGTGTGAACTCTTCACTTGAGACAACAAAAGCAACAGAATAAGATAGCTATTCTGTAACATTCTGGATTTTGCGAACTTGCTCTGCCAATCAAAATGCACCCAGTATTAGATGGTTCAAAATTTATATTCAGTTGTATGGCTGAGTACATTCAATCAAAATGCACCCAGTATTAGATGGTTCAGAATTAATGTACTCGGCCATACAGCTGAATATAAAACAGCTTGGCAGTCCCTAATCTGAATGCTGAGTGGCAGAAGAAAGATCTCTGCGGTTTGCTATCAGTCAGCTTCTGGAGGTTAGACACCCAAGGTTCCTCTGAAGTCCAGATAACACACCAAGGCTGTGGAAGTGATGAGGGGCAAAGAATAACATAGATCCAGTCTGCATTCAATGAAATATTCAGGAGGTGTCCTATTTGTTTGGGAAAGGGAATGGGATCCAGGTGGATAGGGCCCAGGTTTGGCTGCAGAAGTGTCAGTCCCAGCCAAACAACTTTGAATTAAAGCTCCTTCCTCCCTGCAGTCAACTAGTCGTGTCAGTACATCTCCATATATGCCCATTGCAGCTCATTATTCCAGGTGTTACCTGGGTAGAAATTAATCCATTAGCAGAAAGTACCTCTTGCCTACCCTGCACACCAGGAATCAGCTACTGAGTCGGAAGTTTTCTCTTCAGAATTATCAGCTAATACCCCATCCTCACAGAAAATATATTGCTCGCTGCTTGGAGAAGGGGATTGTCGGAGCTCTCCCACAGTCAGACTGCAAACTAACTCGTTGCAGCTCATTCAGACTTTGGCAAATGGAAGCAGCAACTTTGAGCTGCATTATCCAATGGGTTGGCAGCCTTTTACCAGCACAAGCCAGAGTTTGTGACCTGACCACAGCTGCAGGCTGGAAGACACTACTCCCCACCACCACCATGGCCAGCTGTCTGCACTCACTCTTGCTGCAGATTCCAGACTCCTCTACAGCAAGGGAAGTGCAAATGTGGCAGAGCTGCAGGCTGCACAGCAGAGGGAAGTACCATGGTGAGGAAGGGTGACAACACAGCTCCGTGCCACTGGTCCCCCATGCCAGATTGGACCTTCATTACGTATTCCCATTGCACAGCTGGGAATGGAGGCACAGAGAAGCTAGGGTCAAGGTCCCAAAAGGGACCAAGGGACCACAGTGCTCAGTATCACACTGCATTCATTTTAGGCACTGGTCTGAGCGAGTTGCCCAGGTTCCCAGCACAATGCACACAGCACCAGGTGTCTCAGAACAGGACTCTCGATGCCAGTGTGCAGAGCAGAGTGCTGCCCAAGGTAGTCAGAAGGAAACAAACAGGGTGCATCTAAAACCCTCCCCATCCCTAGGGCTTAGATATCTCTTTTACCTGGGACCTCCAGCCCAGAGAGCTCCCCAGCAAGCAACATGTAAGCTCCCTTATATAAAACAGTAAGGGCTTATTCTTTTCCTTTAAAGCATACCTAAAAGAGCCCCCTCCTACACAGTGGCTCAGTGGGCACAGAATTCACCAGGAAGGGAGAGATCTGCGCTCAATTCCCACCTCTCTGCAGAGGGCCAAACTCATACAGTGTGGGGTAAAGGAGCATGTGGCCGTGTAGGACGGAGGGTGACTGGGGTGTATGAGGGGGTGTGGGGGTCTGTATGTATAGCAGTGCAAGGGTGGGGTGCATGTGTATGGGGGGGGGGTGTAGGACTCGCCCTATGAACACACACACACCCTCCCAGCCCTGGAGTACCCGCATGGTCCCCTTGCTCCCACGGTCCGGTGATGCAGCCTGGGCCACATGGTGTTGGAGTGGATGGCGGGCGTGCAGGGAAGCAGCAAAAGCTGCAGCAGACAGAGACTTCCAGTTGTTGGGGTGTGGGGCAGGGCAGGGCTGGCCTTGCTGGTGAGTCCTGCTTGCTTCCCCTGGGTCCTACTGCCTCTGGCTGTCATCTTTGACAGGCAGCCAGAATCAGATAAATATTAAATTTTCTAAATTTTTTAGGGATCCTGAAGGCTGGATAGAATGGCCTGGTGGGCTGGATGCAGCCCACGGGTTGCATTTTGCCCACCCCTGCTTTAAGAAGTGAAACCACTATCACCTATTCTCCAGTACTTCTGAGAGGTGCAGGCTCCAATCCTCATGTAACTGGATAGAATGGCCTGGTGGGCTGGATGCAGCCCACGGGTTGCATTTTGCCCACCCCTGCTTTAAGAAGTGAAACCACTATCACCTATTCTCCAGTACTTGAGAGGTGCAGGCTCCAATTCTCATGTAAAGGAGAGAAATAAATCCTGGTCTCCCACATCTTGGAGGTCACCACCAACTTGCATTTTGAAAAAGAATGGTGGCTGCCACATTTATGGAGCCTGATCACCAACCACATTGTACCACGCAGGCAACAGAGGCAGACTGCCTAGTTTGTGAGTCCTGACAGGACATAGGTATGAGAAGCACTAAGCCAGCCAGTTTTGTGAAGCCTGGGGCAATGCTAGGCCTGCTCAGAAGCAGTCCTTTAGTTGTTCAGAAACTTCAGTATCAAAAGCTTAGGCCCTGGCTTAGCAGGAGTTTTGAGAATTGCAATTTTGGACTTAAGTACCTAAACTCCCTGTGGACCCAAGCCTAAGTGATTTGTCTGAGATCACACAGAATGCCTGTGGCAAGGAAAAAAACCCTGAGTTTTCCAAGGTATGAGCCAATACTGAATCCAGGACTTTTCATTCTCCCAAGCGTGCTTTCCCCAGTTCTCTCCATTCCAGCCGATATCCGAATCCCGTATTACACTAAAATACTGAGGCCCATAGCTGCAGCAGGTACAAACTGGTGAAGCACCACTGATGTCCATCATTTCAGCTCCACTGGTTTATACCAACAAAAAATCTGGCCCAGTGTCATTATGCATAAACTCAGGGGAGGCCAAATTTAGGCTTTTCTTTATGTTACCCTATTAGCAATTAGGATGCCTACACCCCCACATGCTAACTGTAGCAGACCCCTGAACCTTTCTGTCCTGCTGTGCACTTCTCAGAGCTTCTTTGCTTGTTTCCCTAGCTATATAGTGATAGAGAAGTGTGTATGATGGTTACTTGGAGCACGGAAAACAAGCAGAAAGGGCGACTGATCTGCATTTGCCTGTTGGTACTACTTCCTAAAAGGTATAACCAGGGAAGAGTTTGTCATCACAATCACCTGCACCATTAAGTTCAAAGCAAATAGGCTGACACCTGTCTGAGTGCTCACGGTACCTACCGTGTCTGTACTGCACAAGTGTCTAGGCACCTTGATGCTCTTAGCCAGATTATGGCAGGCTGTTGCAAAGAAGAATGCTCGTCTTGACAGGCTAAGCTAGAAGTGCTGCCCCCTGAGCTCTCTGAGGAAGAAGTGATTTTTATTGTTGTAACAGGATTTTAAACAGTTCTTCAGCGGACAGCTTTGATGTGCATCCCTGGTCATGCTGTATTCTCAACTGCAGGGCTGCCAAAAACACCAGAAGGGAACCATGTCCAGAGCCAAAGCCATGCAGAAGTGCAACAAGGCAGCTAGGCTAGGGCAGCTACGATGCAGGGAGGTAAGGGTGACTCAGCTGGTGCTATGGCACCAGTGCAACTATGCTACTGTGGCAGCTGCTATTATTTTTCCTCTCCCAACTAAGTTGGCATGCAGGGTTGCTGCCCTGGTCACCCTGCCTTATTTAAGCTACTGAGATCACGTCCACATAAAGAATACTGACAGGACGGCAATAATTGTACGCTATACTGGCAAAAGGAGCATCAAGATGCATGTTAAGCCCACAAAGCAGTGCTTTCATTGACACAGCTTATTCCAGCAGCCATCCCAAGCAAATTCCTCACAGCAGGAAAAGCAGTTTTTCTGATGCCACTGTGTCCATCCTAACAGATTCTGCTGAGACAGCCCTGTCAGGGATCACACATCTTCCCATCCCAACTTTTACAGTTATGCCAGCAGAGGTCTGAAGCATGCATCTGAGCAGGCATCCTTGCCTTGCTACCAGTCTATTCCCCATAAGGCCTCATCCCAAACTGGGCAGCAAGAGCAAATGTAGAACTGAACACTAAGGGCAGAATCCTACTTGAATTTATACCCGCAAACAACGTTACACAGGGACATAGCTGCTATTTCTGGCACTTGCACACTGTTTGCAATCCTACCCCATGTGCAGCGCTGACTTGTTGACAAGTTTCTTATGTGGCTACTGAGCATGCACAGAAGGCTGCACTCTGGTTGGGCAGATGGGTGGCTCTGTATGTGCATAACTGAGTGTAAGGTCTGAAATTATGGCCTGGCAGAGACAGATGGTGCCAAGATGATTGCATAATAGCTCAAAATAGTTCTACTCTTGTATATTGTGTGTGGGGTAGGTGTTTGCAGATGAGGTGGGGGAGCGCTGCCTGCAATGTTAGGTCCCAGGAGCCAGCCAGAACTGAGGAGGGGGGGAGGGCAGGGCAGGGGGACACATGCAGCAGAACTCACCCAGGTGGTACGGTGTACGGCTGCCCCCACAGTGCTCTGCATGGGGCTGAGCTCCATCTGCTCCTGCCCAGGGCAGCCAGCACTGCACTCCCACAGGCTTTAGCCAGTACACACAGCTTCCTGGCAGGCCTGCTCCCAGGGTGGCTGCAGCCACCCAGGTGCTAGTCAGCCCCCACCCCACCTCCAGCAGCTCCTCTTTCTTCTCTTGTCCCTGCTGCACTGGTCCAAGCAGGAGGGAGACTTCAGCTGGGTGGCTCCTGCCCCAGCACACGGGGCTTCAGCTCCTGACCACCTTCCACCCACAAGTGGCCACTCATCATGCTAGATGGGCAGAGTGGGTGGCAGGCAGTCAGAGATGGAGCCCCAGGCACTGGGGTAGGAGCCAGCTGGAGCTTCCCCCCACTGGCCCCTCGTGGAGCAATACAGCAAGACAGAAGGAGGACCCGACTGGGGTAGGAGCCAGCTGGAGCTTCCCCCCGCCGGCCCCTCGTGGAGCAGTACAGCAAGACAGAAGGAGGACCCACTGGAAGCTGGGGCAAAATCAAGCAGCACCCTCCGGGAAGCTGTGTGTGCTGGCCAGGGCTGGTGGGCACAGGCAGGAGTGCAGTGCTGGCTGCCCCATGTGGGGCTCAGCACCATATGGAGCATGACAGGGGCAGCCACAGGCCGTATCCAATCAATTGGTGAGCACTTCCGCTCACAGGCCAGATCCAAAATCAGCTGGCAGGCCAAATCCAACCTGCAGGCTGTATTTTGCCCACCCCTGCCATAGAGTGAAATCAGGTTAGTCAGGCTCTTGGCAAATCCATGCTGGCTGTTTAGGATTACCTTTTTCTCTCCTCCAAGCGCTCCAAAATATAATTTAGGGAATTGCAGACCAGTGAGTCTAACTTTGATACCTAGAAAGATCATAGAGCAATTCCTCAAGGAATCTCTTAGGACAGGCACCATATTTGCCCTTTTCCAATCATCTGGGTCCTCATCCAACCTCCATGGAGTTCTCCAAGAGGATGGCCAATGGCTCTGAAATTACATCGGTCGGCTCCTTCAGTACCTTAGGGCAGTGGTTCTCAACCTTTTTTGTACCAGGACCCATTTGTAAACATTGATGGCCAGTCTAGATCCAGTGCCCCCACTCCCGACCCACTGCTCCCAGTCCCACAATGTGTGAGGCAGGAGGCAAGCAATCCCAAGGGCTGGAGCTCTGCCAGCCTGCAAGTGAAAAACCAACAGTTCTCCATGTTTTTCTCCTTTAAAGAGGAATCCATTTTTAAAGCTTGTTGATCCATTTTTAAAGTTTGTTCGCAACCCTTTCATATATTCTTGCAACCTGCATTTGGGTCATGAAGCACAGGTTGAGAAGCACTGCCTTAAGGTGCATCCCATCCAGCCCTGCCAACTTGAAAACATCCATCTTCTCTAAGTCACCTGTTCTCCCACTACTCTAGACTGTTTGTCTGCGTCCCTGCCTATAAGTTCATCACAGGGGCACAGAAGGGAATTGGTGAGGTTTTACTCACCAAGGCGCCCCTGGGGGTTACAAGAAATAATGGCCACAAGCTAGCAGAGAGCAGATTTAGACTGGACATTAGGAAGAACTTCTTCACAGTCAGAGTGGCCAAAGTCTGGAACAGACTCCCAAGGGAGGTGGTGCTCTCCCCTACCCTGGGGGTCTTCAAGAGGAGGTTAGATAGGCATCTAGCTGGGGTCATCTAAACCCAACACTCT
>NW_005842166.1:1346489-1367619 GCF_000455745.1 Alligator sinensis | reverse complement strand
GTCAGACTTGATGATCTATTGAGGTCCCTTCCAACCCTAACATCTATGAATCTATCCTGGCTGTCAACTGAGTGTCATTATCTGGTAGCTGGCTTTACTCATGAAGACTGAAGAGATTAATCTAGCCAGACCCGTCTCCTTTGGAACTTTCCATTGTTCTGTCACAAGGGCATAGAAACAAGTTATCCCCATAATGCATCCTCCTTAAAATACAGCCAGCTCTCCTGGTCTTCTTTTACCATCAGACTTGCTTCCTAGAGGAAGCCACCAACCAGTCCCCCAAGTCTGTTCAAATCTGCTTTTCTCAGGTCCAGTGTCCTTATTCTGCTGATGATGTCCTCCCTTTCTTTACTTGGGATCTTGAACTCTATCATTTTGTGGTCACTGTCATCTAAAGTTACCTTCCACCTTCACTTTCAACTAATCCCTCCTTATTTATGAACAGCAAGTTACAGGACAAAAAAAAAAAAAAGAAAAAAAAGAGCCTTACAGCTGAACACATCTTAGCAAAGGCTAGAAGCCCAATTACAATGAATGGAAAGCCAAATGTCACCTGTATAACCAAGAATCTCTCTCTAGAGGTGTCCAAGTACTTCCCACTGAAAGTGGGCTGTGTGGTTCTGCAGGGTGAAGTAGAACTCTCCTCTGGGAAAGCACAAGCTGCAAAACTGTCAGTTGAAACTACAGAAGAATTATGTATCTACACAGAAGACAATACTTCCCTGTTTCTGGTCATTCACATCAGGACCTCGCTCAGGGAGCTCATGGGCAGGACCCCCTGGGAAGCCAGTCTAAGCGGGAGAAAAGTCCAAGAGAGCTGGCTGTACTTTAAATAAACGTTCCTGACAGTGCAGGAACAAACCATCCTGATGTACAGGAAGACTAGCAAATATGGCAGAAGACCCACTTGGCTTAGCAGGGAACTCTTCAGTAAACTAAATTACAAAAAGAAATCTCATAAGAAGTGGAAACTTGGACAAATAACTAGGGAAGCATATAAGAGCATTGCCCATGCATGCAGGGATGAAGTCAGGAAGGGCAAAGTGCAATTGGAGTTGCAGTTAGTAAGGGAAGTGAAGGGTAACAAGAAGGGTTTCTACAAATATACCAGTAACAAGAGGAGGATCAGGGAAAGTGTGAGTCCTTTACTGAATGGGGAAGGCAACCTAGTGACAGAAGAGGTAGAAAAGGCTGAAGTGCTCAATGCATTTTTTGCTTCGGTCTTCACAAGCAAGGTCAGCTCCCAGATGACTGCACCGGTCAGCACAGTTTGGGGAGGAGGTGAGCAGCCCTCAGTGGTAAAAGAACAGGTTAGGGACTACTTAGAAAAGCTGGATATGTACAAGTCTATTGTGCTGGATGGGATGCACCTGAGGGTGCTGAGGGAGCTGGCTGAAAAATCATGGAGCAGATCTTCAAGAAAACCATTTCTAAGCACTTGGAGGAGAAGGCGATTAGAAACAGTCACCATGGATTCATCATGGGCAACTCATGCCTAACCAACCTGATTGCCATGAGAGACCATATAAAAAAAAAACAAAAACAAAAAAACAACCTTGCTAAAAATCAAGGTAAACCACAACCACTGGTCTCCCTGCATCCTCAGAGCCAGTCACCTCATAGAAGGCATTCTCCCAGGCAAGCTAAGGAAGTATGATCTGGATGAATGGACTGCAAAATGGATAGAAAACTGGCTGGAGCATCAGGCTCAGAGAGTAGTAATCAATGGTTCCATGTCTAGTTGGCAGCCAGTGTCAAGTGGAGTGCCCCAGGGGCCAGTCTTGGGGCCAGTTTTGTTCAATGTCTTCATCAATGACCTGGAAGATGGCAGAGTGCGCCCTCAGCAAGTTTTCAGATGACACCAAGCTGAGGGGAGTAGTAGATCTGCTGAAGAGTAGGGCTAGGATTCAGAGTGACCTAGACAAATTGGAGAATTAGGCCAAAAGGAATTTCATGAGGTTCAACAAGGACAAGTGCAAAGTCCTGCACTTAGGACAGAACAATCCCATGTACCAGTACAGGCTGGGGCCGATTGGCTGGGAAGCAGCTCTGCAGAAGAGGACCTGACAGTTACAGTGGACAATAAACTGAATATGCGCCAGCAGCATGCCCTTGTTGCCAAGAATGCAAACAGCATACTGGGCTGCACTGGTAAGCATGTTGCCAGTAGTCAAGGGAAGTGATTATTCCCTTCTATTCAGCACTGGTGAGGCCACATCTGGAGTACTGTATTCAGTTTTGGGGCCCCCACTACAGAAAGAATGTGGACAAATTCGAGATAATCCAGCAGAGGGTGACAAAAATGGTTAGAGGGCTGGGGAACATGACTTCTGCAGTAAAACTGAGGGAACTGGGTTTATTTAGTCTAGAGAAGGAGACTGAGGGGATTTAATAGCAGCTTTAACCTACCTGAAGGGGGGTTCAAAAGAGGATGGAGTTGGCTGTTCTCAGTGGTGGCAAACAACAGAACAAGAAGCAATGGTCTCAAAGTTGCAGCAAGGGAAGTTTAGGTTAGATATTAGGAAGAATTCTCTCACTAGGAGGGTAGTAAAACACTGGAACAGGTTACGCAGAGAGGTGATGGAAGCTCCATCCTTGAAGTTTTTCAAGACTCAGCTAGACAAAGCTTTGGCTGGGATGATCTAGTTGGGGCTGGTCCTGCTTTGAGCAGGGGGGTAGACTAGATGTGACCTTCTGAGGTCCCTTCAACCCTAGCTTCCTATGATTCTATAACCTTGCTAGCAATTAGACATCTAGTGGGTAAAATACGTTTAAGTCCTAAGCTCTCAGTACTAGAGAGCGGGGTCCAGGGTCTTTTCCCACTGCTAAAGGGCAACAAATTCTCACTCCTATTTTGAAGCCTCCAAAGAGAAACCTTACACAACTGGCGAGAATTCAGCTTCTATGAAAAGGATGTTCTGGGAGAATCCAGAGCTGTGGGTGGACACACAACTGATATCCTTGACCTGAACTCCTGATGAAGGGTACCTGTGGGACTAGTTACAGGAAGTGCCCCCCTAAAATTGCCCCATTCTCCCCCCCCCCCCAAGAGTCTGCTTTATGGGGTTCCTGCTTGAATACTGTTCCAGTGCAATACAAAGCAGCTGTCCCAAACATCCACAATGTGCTAGCAGGGGGCAGGCTTGCTTACATATTTAAGTTGTATAGGTCACATAAATCTGTCCGATCACTAGACAAAAGAAATTCAGCAAGTGCACTGCACCAAGTTCTACCATGGCCAGTTCAGGACCCTGAAAATACCTAGTTTACATTAAAGCATCTGAGAATGCACAATGAGGCTACTAATCTGCCCCCACCCATACCAACATCACATTAGCATAGGCCAATCCACACTAACTTCACAGGATCATATTAACATAGGCACTCCCGATATTATATTTTTCTTTCGTGTTACATTACACGCCACCATTACATCATCCTGTCGACTCTGGCCTTTGCATGTCAGTAAACACAACAATATCCTTACAGGCATGATGCAGTTGTTTAACTGTGATGGACAGAAGAAAAGTGGGGGGCAGTGGTCAGGGAGCGGATGGGGCTCTATTCTCATGGAGGGAGAGGTATGAAAAGCAATCAGGGAACTTCAGTGCACAGAGTAGACACAGCAGTAAGACTGAAGATGAGTTTGCACTGCTGACTAAGAGGGCAGTAGCATGGGGGCTTCAAGTTGCCTGGGGCCAGAGAGCAGGAATTATGGAAACGACAGCGGGCCGTGTGAGAGGACAAATGGAGGAAGTGGAAACAAAGACAACTGCAGAGTAAAGAACAGCTTGCTTTGTGTTTATACAGCATCTAGCACAGCAGGACCCCAAACCTTGACAGAAACTCCAACCATCACAATCCGAAGAACATCTGTGGTCTGGCTGCCTTCATGCACCAAGTGGCAGAGGTGCAACATTGAACTCCTTGATATAAGTGTTACCCATTGTCTTATATACAACATGCAACACCCCTGCCCCCACCCCCCAAAAAATTACCTGTTGGAAGTTGGGGTGCACATTATAAGAAAGGAAATACAGTAATGGCAGTTTCTGCTCCCACCAGGGGAAAGCAAATGTAAAGCTGCAGTGCTTCAGGTGGGGTTTCTTAACTGATGGCTATAGATACTTTTTCCCCAGCAGAGGCCCCTGCTGCAGAAGCAAAAGAAGATCCCCACCTTGATTCTACCTTTCAAAAAACTAAGGTAGAAGTCTTATTTGTTGTATCCAGGAAAACACAGCATTTGGGATCCATGGCTGAGATCTGAGAAGTGCTTACAGAATCTGGGGGTGAAATTCTATTTCTATTTGCACACTTAAATGGCAGTTTTCTAGTGACATACCTGCCCATTTTTGGCCTTCTCTCTGTATTGTGGACATGTAAGCTTGACATGTAGCCATGCTCAGTAGGCTATGTACTGAGTGGGAGCACACATACACATATGTCTGGACATAGGTCCAAAACACAGGAGGGAAAAGGAGCCACCCATTTATTGAGCAGTGTAGGGACTCAGCCAGGTGCCCGGGGCACAAGGACAGCAGCTGCTTTCTATTGCCTGCCCCTGCCCCACTGCCTCCCTCCCCGAAGTTGGTACTCGGGGCCATTGCCCCATTTACCCTGCCCATCTCACACAACTGCATATATTAGTCCCAGTAGTTGAGCAGTTCAGGCACTCACTCAAGTCAAGGCCTCCCCTCAACAAAGAGTTTGAACCATTGGTTCCCCATCTTTCCAGCATAGTGTTCAAATCACAAGTCAAGGCGCTATACAAGACCCTCTCCATCATTCCTGTCGAAGCAGAGTCAGCCCCCTGCATTTACTACTCTATGCTGGAGATCAGCATAGTAAGGATCAGCCTACCCCACTGAAGGCTAGGGGCTAGGCTAGAACCCAGGCACCCCTCCCCTGGAAAGCAGCAGCCATCTCACTGAGCTTCACACCAATCTTCCTCCTGATCCCACATATCCCCTCTTATGGCTGCCAGGGGGCCACCTTCAAAAAAAGCACTGGAGAGGCCTGGATAATGCCCGACCTGTAGTCTGGTAGTTAGAGCACTGTACTGTACTGGTACAGGTTCTAGCTGAGGGGCCCTATGGGACCCAGGTCTCCTGCTTCCTAGGCAAGTGCCCTGGTGTAAGCAGGTTGCTTAGCCTGCTAGTTCTGGCAGGAGAGTTGGCTCCTCTTCATCCACTCCTTCCAACTTGCACACAGCCTTTCGACTGCAAACCAGTAAGCAAATAAGGAAGCAAATAACATCAAACCCTGATGCCCTATTACAGACATTTGGAGAGGAATCCCTTTGGCTCTGGTCCCAGTGCAGCAGTTTTACCCGTCGATGTAGCAGTCTTTTTTTACTGACAGCTAGCTCCTTCTCCCTAAACTGTTCCGTCAGTCTCCCTCTGCTCCCACACTGGGGTTTTTATGCCCCCAGTTAGTCACTCCTTATTAGCAGCTTCCCTACAGCTGCAGTTACTGAACACAACTGGCTGCCCCTTCTTAAAGGGGGCAGACCACTCTGTTACACCTAGCTGTGCATCTACCGGAGCTAAAATATGGGAAGCTCTCCTCCGTCTAACACCAGCAAGTCATGGGTCTCTGGCCGACTGCACTGAGACAGACTTACGGGTACATATCTATCCAGAACGGGTACACCTTTGCAGAGAGTTTGTAGCTAACTACACATGCTCATTCGACACATGTATGCTTACACACATCCACAGTGCCGGGGGAACAGAATTACAACCTGCTTGTAATTGCCAAAAACGCCGTCTACATAACTAGAAAACTGTCATTCAGACAGAGAGCGAGAGAGAAATCTGCCCTTGGTGTCTTAGTCCATTAGACACTGCTGAAAGCTCACTTACAACATGCAATGGATCAGCTCAGATCAGACAGAGCTATGAGATGGACAGATCTGTCAACGTGCCTAGTCTTTCCTTGGAGGGCTTAAGGGATCGTTGCCTAGAATATGCGATTAGGGAAGAACAGGGGGATCCAAGTCCTTAGGGAGCTGCTGCAGTCTGCGAGGTCTCACTCTCAGGAAGCTTTTATATTCAGGCTATCCTGGGCACAGATTCAGGAACTCCTTCCAAAGAACAGCCACTAAGAACAAAGATCCCAGAACTAGACAGTGATCACAATGGTGGGTAGAGACGGGAGGAGCAAGTAAGTGGGGCTCCCCGACAAGGGAGCGATTGGAAGGACAGAGGATGGAGAAGAGCATGTGGGAAGGTCTGGTGAGAGGCAGGACAGTAGACTGTCCAGGGGGAATAGCACTTAGCAATGCAGCTGGAAGACTGGGTGTATGCTGGAATGACTACTCCATGCCTAACTGGTCTATACGGAGGATGATGCCTACCTGGTCTAAACTGAGGATGATGGCAGCTTGTTGAACTATGAGTAACAATGACACCATTGTCTTTCTCCCCAGCTCCCACTGGGTCTTATCTTGGTCTCTCTCATTACACTGCCAGGTCTTTGTGGCAGAGTTGCCATTTCCATCTTTCTTATATGGATGAGGCCTGGTCCCTGATCTTGGTCTCCACCTGCTGCAACAAGCCAAAAGATAAACAGCAATAGTGAATACAGGATCTGGCCTTGTGAGCTTGGGGCAGGAATTAACCACATCCTGAACCTCAGGGCATCCCCTTTCCTCCCTGTCATTCTCAGTGTGCACAGCAGTGCTGGGAGTATAAATCTCAGCTCCTGCTGCCAACGGGGAAATTTATCATGTTCCCTTTGTGTTGCCTTAGCCTAGCAATACATATTTAGTGATCATGAGTCATGGTAACTAAGGCAACCTGACTTTACAGGCCGAGGGCAGAGTGAATAGCAGAGCTACGCTGACAACTCAGTCACTGCTAGAGCTGCTTTGCAGAAAATATGAAAAACACAGAGGGGAAGTCTGTTCTCCTCATGAAGCTAGCAGACTGGACAGCCCTTCCACTGCACTCAGCCCCTACTGCCAGACCGGAGCAAAGAATGAAGCAGGGGTCCTGCAAAAAAATAGCAGCATGAAACCAAATCGCTGCAGGCTGTTTTTCAGTACACATGGCCAGAAAAGAAGTCAAGGCTTCATGTTCTCAGTGGCAGAATTAATTCTTACTGAAACACATCCAAACTTTGCCTTAGGTAAGCAAGACCCGATTTAAAAAAAAAAAAACAACACAAAAAACAAAACATTAAACAGCAGAACGTAAGAAGCAACCCTTAGGGCTTCTTTTATTGCTTTGTTGGCCATTTGTAACAGTTTTTACCTTAACACAACTAAGAAAGCTCTAGATCCTGGACAATGCCAAAACCCATGCTGCGCTAGCCACAGGGGCAATTGCATTCTGCGTTCTACAAGAGGCAGAGGGCCCAGTGAAAGGTTTGGATGATGTGAGGTTCAGAAAAGCTTTCACATGAGTGCCTACGTGCCCCAGGAGGGAGAGGGAAATACATCTATACCTGCCTCTGCGTGTGACAATGCATACACAAACATTGAGCAATAAAAGGTGCACAGTGGAAGTATCTATTTTTTCCTTAAGGGTTTACAGATATTTGGTTGTCGCTACTGGCCCAGTCTCTATTATCCCTTTGGATTTATTTAATTTTAATGCACTGAAGAATTTATATGCTTAAAGCCTCAGCGCTTAAAGATAGGCTGGATAAATCATTAGAGCTGCCATGCCTGGAGAAGACATCCTGGGAAGAGATAGTGGTTGTCGAGGAAAGTGGCAGAGGAATCAGCTGCCAGATTGAACAGGGATTTTTTTATTTTTTTTTTTAATTTGAGGGGTTTTTTGTTTGTTTTTACAGACATCAGTGCTGTTAGGAGGCACACAATTGATTCCAGTTTGTGCTGTTATCATCTCATGTAATTACAGTGCTCAGAAAGCAAAGTGATTTGCACCAGTTGTAGGTTGGTAGGTAAGTAGACAGATAAATTAATTATAGATAAATAAATGGATACTCTGTTTGGCAGGGATGGCCAAGCAAATAAACATCCACTTCAAAACACAGTTTTTGGAATAATTGCCATTTATGAAAAGACTTACAGACTTGCTGCTGAAGAGGAGGCCAGCAGAAGCAGCCCAGTGTAACAAATCCCATTTCCAAAACTGTGCAGATATCACTGAAGATACTGAGGGAGACTAAACTAGCCAGCAGATAGAATACAAACCATTAGACTATGGTAGAGTCAGATGAGATGATCACAATGGTCCCTGTTTGCCTCAGTCTGCAAGTTCGTGAAGCTTGGTAGCTGAGAATGAGCCATATAAATTGCAGCATCTCTATACCACCCCCCACCCACTGTGAAAGCAGCCATGCTTGCCAAATGGAAAAGGGACAAACCTGGTTGAAAAAAGTGAGATCATTTTCTAGCTGCTAAGCTGATCTGGGACACTGAAGAGGAACACGCATAATTGGGAACCTACACAATTTGTGGTTTTTGCGGAAACTGCAAAATCCAGGATTGTCTGCAAGAAAAAAACCCCAACAAAACCATGTAATAAAAATAAAATGCTGACTTGATCCTTGCTGCCAGGAGGAAGGCACCAGCTGGCAGGGTGGCACAAAAGGCAGCTGACATGATGGCAACTGCCCCTTTGTCCCTCCTCCCCACACTGGGACCTCCGTGCCAATCACCACCAAGGAGTGGGGCTGCACAAAGGGCAGTCAGCAATCGAGATGATGGCCACCCCTTCATCCCTCTTCAAATCAGTGCCGAGGGGCAGGGCCGCTGCAAAGTAACCATGGAATTAGAACTATTTACACCACAATCAACCTGCAAAAATTGGTAAATCCCGCCATGACTTAGGTAGACCCCTGCTGCACATAATGAAATAGCTCATATCTCTATTAGGTAGTGCCTACACTGGAGTACCCTACCACAAAGTTACAGTCTAAAAACATGAAAACCCAGGTGCTCAGAGTCAGGCGCTGAAATCCACAGCTAAGCACCTGCATACTTCTTTCCAGAAACACCAAACTCCCTTGATTCCCATTGGCATAGGTCAGAGAGAGCTCTCCCTGCATGAGTGCTGAGGCCCACCATGCACTGCAGAGCATAACCCAATTTGGAAGAGAGTGCAAAAGAGGCTGCTGAGGCACGAGTAACATCATCCAGTTCCCAGAAGGCCCCAAGATGCCAGAGCCATTTAGCACTCCAGACATTACATGACTTTCCCTGTCCTTGTCCTCAGCACCTGATGTTCATTCATTGGATGTTCCATTACAAAAGTCACATGAACTGCATGGGCAGGTATCTAGATTTAACGAGGGACCGAGTTGCGGCAACGTTATGCACTGCCTCACTTTCCAGTGTGTGCACCCATACGTAGAATTCAGAAAGACATCACAAGTCCCTGGTTGCCATAACTGGAATCGAGACCCCTCCAGCACAGTTAGAATAATAGAATCATAGAGAATGAGGGTTGGAAGGGACCTCAGGAGGTCGTCCAGTCCAACCCCTTGCTCCAAGCAGGACTAGTCCCAACTAGATCATTCCAGCAAGGGCCTTGTCAAGACCTTAAAAACCTCCAAGGATGGAGATTCCACAACCTTGCTGGGTAATTTGTTGCCGTGCTTCACCAACCTCCTAGTGAGGTTTTTCCAAGTATCTAACCTAAACTTGAGACCATTGTTACTTATTCTGTCATCTGTCACCACTGAAACAGCGTAGCTCAGGTGCAAGCAAAATACAGCCCACGGGCTGAATCTGGCCCACCAGGCAATTTCATCCACTCTGCAGGCACCCAGCTAATTATACCTCACCCAGCTCATGTGCCTCGCTCCCAACTTCATGAACAGAAAGGCCTGGTCTAGCCAGCATGCAGCTTCCAGGTGGGGCTGCTGCGGCTGCTGAGGGACCTGCTCAGCTTCCCCAGCATCCCTCCCGCTCGCTCCAGGCACCAGGTAGGGAAGCAGTGGGGGCAGATGGGGAGGGGTGCCTTGCCAGAGCAGCACGGACCTCCCAGCAGCAGCACCGAGCTTCCCCACTCGGCCCCGCTTTGCCCTGCCATGCTGGGTCTTGCCCACCGGGCTGCAAAGGCCCCGGGGAGAGGGCAGCAGGGCAGGCAGCCCCAAGTTACACTGGGCAGCATGCACACAACCCACCGCACCTTCCCTTCCCCACTGGCTCTTCGCCAGCTGTGCTGCCCACTCTGCTCCCCACTCGGGCTGCAGCACCTGCTGCTTCCCACAGGTAGCAGCCAATGCTGGGGTGCTGCAGGCCCGGGTCCCTGGTCTTGTAGCCCCAGCAGCTAGGGGCCCCCCTCCGGCAGGGCCAGGGAGGAAGGGGATTGTGGCTTGGGAGTAAGAGGCCTGGACCTGCGTCCTGGCAATCGAAGGGCACAGGGAGAGCTCTGATTTTCCATGATAACCCAAAATCAAATACCAAAACATATAGGTATTTAGAATATATTTTATTATAGTGACTGAGGCACTGGCAGGCTTCTAAATTGCTTTAAAACTGTAAATATAAATCAATAAAACATTGTGTTCAATTGATACCTACACATACACACTGTCTGTCCGTCTCATTTTAATCACTGATTTTGGGGTCAGAGAATTTGCAGGGAAGGCAATTAACAAAAAAAAAAAAAAAAAGAGAGAGAGAGAAAACCAGGATGAGGGGTGCACTGATAAAGATTTTTTTGGCCTATACCATTGGCCAATTATTAACCAGCCATATTGGCCAACACCAATCCGACTGCTAATATGCAGCCTGGCAGCTTGAAGAGCAGCTCTCTGCAGGTAAGTCTGTAGGAGGGAAGGAGCATGGGGCAGATCAAGGCCCCCCCCCCCCCGGAGTGAGTGGGGAGTGGGGCAGAGGCAGGGGCTGCTCAGCCAGGGCTGTGAACGCAACCCCACTGGAAGCGGGGCAGAGCTGCGGGCAGCTCAATCGGGGGGGCACATGGAAGTGGGGGGACTCCCTGCCACTTTACGCACCCCCAGGGGAGGCATGGGGGACACGTTCCCCCCTGGACGTGTGTGCAGGGTGAGGGCAAGCTGCCCACTGCAGGTTCAGGGCTGGGGGCTGCACCAGCCTCTTCCTGGTGTGGCGGGGGGGTGCAGGGGGGAAAAAAAAGTGGGCCAGAGATGTGCTCGTGTCAGGGCAGGCAGTGGCAGCGCTGGGAGGGATGGCTACAGGGTGGGCTACAGCCACCCTGAAATGCCCTATAGCCACCCTTCCCAGCACTGCTGCTGCCTGCCTCAATCCCACTCACCCCAAGTACAGCCCCAAGCCAGCCACCCTGCCAGGAAGAGGCTGACACTGCCCCCGATCCCAAGCAGACAGCTGGTCCTCACCCCATGCACAAATCCAGGGGGCTCATGCCCCCCACACCTCCTCCCGGGGTGTGCGCAACAGCAGGAAGGCGCGCCCCCCTCCCCCACATCCCTGGTGAGCTGCCCGCAGCTCCACTCTCCTCCTGGCAAGTTCACATTCATTGCCCTGGCTGGGCAGCACCTGCCCCTGCCCCACTCCCTCCCTCACCATGGGGGCCTCAATCAGTTGTCCCTCCCCGCTAATCCCCCTTCTGCCCCACGGACTTACCAGCCAGATGCTGCTCTCCAAGCTGCCAGGCTGTATTCCTGGCCACATGCTTGCTGCAGCTGCGCGCATGCACGTGGCATTTACCAGTGACATTAAATCAGCTACACTGGCCAAAAATTGCTGATTGCCAGTAGTGTTAATTTTCCTTTTAATCGGTGCCAATCCGATATGTTGGTGCACTTTGAACCAGGATCTCTGCTAAATCACTAAGATATTGGGCAAAGAGGTGGGAATGTTCACTTTCTCCTCCATTGCTGTGCATAATAGATTAAGGGATTCCTCAAGGGACTTCAGCAAGAAGCACCTCTTTTTTTTTTTTTTTGAGTCCCCAAAAGCTTCAGATAGGATTTAAAATGCTAATATGAAAATCTCCTGCAAATGGAAAACACATACTGAGCATTAGGGCTGTGCGAAGTTTCGCTGGGTGTTTTGTTTCGAAGCCGTTTTGACGCATTTCGAGCTCAAAACAGCAAAATCAAAATGAAACAAAAGGCTTCAGAACAACTTAAAAATGAAACAAGGGCACTTGAAATGTTTCGAGTTTCAAAGCCGGGCTTATTTGGCTTCAGAGCGGTCCCAGGCAGCAGCAGCCTCCTCTCATCCAGCAAGCAGATCCAGAGGCGCACACCCCCGGGAGGAGTCCAACATAGCCCCATAGCCCTCCTAGGGGTGCGGGCCCCCAGATCTGTGTGCTGGATGAGAGGAGGCTGCCGCTGCCGCCTAGAACCAGCAGCAGCAGCAATCTTCCCTGGCGCTGGGTCACGAAGCTGCTGTTGCCAGCAAGTGTCACCAGTTTTGATCTGAGCAGTTTGAGGTGCAGTTTCCCAGAAATCTCTACACTTATCTCCTTGAAATTTGGCAGGCTTCATGCCCTCAGAAGGGGCTATCACCCCTGCAATTTTCATCTGGATCAGGCAAGAAATGATCAAGTGTTAAGCATTTTCATGATTCCCCATTATAGCCTATGGGCGAAATGTTGAAACAGCAAAACAGTTTCGACAAAATGAAACGGAACAGTGCTTTGAAACAAAACAACTAGATGAAACACTGTCCCTTCAAAACGGTGAAATGAAAGTCTAAATGAAACAGTGCTGTTTTACACAGCCCTACAGAGCATGTCCGATAGCTAGATCGCTGCTACTGCTGTTGCAGCCTGGCCAATGGACCTCCGGGGAACTGTTCAACTGAACATTCCCCCATGTCGGGGTAAACATTGGTTTAACCTGCCCCAAAAAAGGAGCAAGAGAGTACAGCCTTAGACAGGCCCAGACTCTCATCCAAAGCATCTCCAACTCAACCACAAAGTCAGTGCACAGAAAAGAAAAAAAAAAAAAAAAATTAGAAAGGAGCAACAAATCTAAGGTGGGTTCTTTTGCTCCCCTGGGGAGCGGCTCATGCCAGCTCACAGAGACTGCTGGGAGTCCTATACATTTGGGGCAGAATTCAATTTCCCTTTACCTGCCCAAATGGCAGTTCCCCAGCTGCACAAGTGACATTTTTAGCACTTACTTCAGTCTGGAATTCTACTGCCCACGCAGTATATGCACATCAGTATCCACACCACTACTGAACATGCTCAGCGTTGACCAGGCAAGTACACAACTATGTGCATACATACATCACAGAACTCTACCTAGCAAAAAACTAGGACTAGGACTGTTCGCAGCCCCATTTTGAAGTTGCCTCCCCAGGTAGGGAAGACAAGACAACATGGAGCCAGGAGGAAGATAGGAGTGTGGCTCAGTGAGATGGATGCTGTGCTAGAGAAGCATCAGCCCTAGGTTTTAATCTGGACTCTTGCTATCACTGGTCCAGAAAATGCTCTCTACCCTTTTTATCCAATGAATATTAAATTTAGAGCTGAGCCACTGCACCTTATAAGTACTGAAGAGAGGCTTAACTAATGACTTGGCTGTAGCTTGGTGGTTAGAGCCCTGGGCTGAAGTCAGACAAAAACAGGTTGAAACCCACTTTGGGCGAATCTGGGTCTCCTGCTTTCTAGGCGAGTACCCGAGCCATTCAGCTATTGGGGTTAAAGCATAGAAAGGCTTTTGCCCCCTACCTCCTCAGGTAAGTGCATACCTAGCCAGTATATCAGGTACTGTAGATGCTCAGTAGTTGTGTGGATGCTTACGCCTACAAACTAACAGAAACACAAACTAGGGAGATGGGAAGTGAAATATAAAATTCTACCCTTAGCACTTTTTCGGGGGGAAAAACAAAAACAAAAAAAAACAACAACACAGCTCTAGAGTCAGGTGATCACCCGAGAACCTCAGCTTCTATTTCTACAGCTAGTTGTCATAGAGCTGAAAACAGGACCCTACATCAGGTGCAAGCAATTATCTCAGGCAGAGGTTAACAAGTTTTGGGGAGCTGTTAGGAGTTGGCCTGCCCCCTGGTTGCCACATTGGGACCAGAAGTCCTGCCCCATAACCTCTGACCTTTGCCACTGAAAGTCCCTCACCTTGCTGCCCCTCCCCCCCCTCCAAATACTCCTTTTGGGAGGAGGAGTTGCCATCTTAAAACCAGAAAAAAACCCAAAAATAAGATTAGGTGTTTGACGTCTAGTGTATTTTATTACAAAAATAGTTGGCATGACTTGTGAGATTGTGTATTGTATATAGAAAGGATTGCATAATAACTCAAAACTAAAAGTGTCACTCATATTATGTGTGGGGGGGGTTGTGAAAGAGTATGGCTGTGTAGGGGGGCATAGGGTATGTTGAGGTGTATGTATATGTTGGTGGGGGTTGTGAGGGCAGGGCGTGGGTGTGTGGGGTGTGACAGTGGGGGGGTCTAGGGCCCCCACACACACTCCCCCCAGGGTGTGCAGTCCCCACAGCCTGGCAGCAGCAGCAGGCGGGGAGGTCAGGGTGCTCATGCCCGGCACAGGAGCCTGGCAGTGTTCAGCTGCGGCCAGTGCTGCATGGGTAGAGGGAGTGGAGCCTGCTCCAACTGGGGCTCTGCACTGGGCGCCTGCAGCTCCAGCACTCGCAGTGGGGGAAGCCCCGCACTGAAGCCTGCTGCCTCCCCTGCTCCCTGCTGCGCAGGTTCCCGCACTCTGCCCAGAATGGAAGGAGCCCCAGCCATATTTTGCCCAACCCTGTCCTATATACTGCAACACAAGAAGGAAAGTAAAGAGAAACAAATCTCAGTATTTCCTGTTTCTAAAAAACCAAAGATGGGGCTCATGACAATGGGCCAGAGATGTACCAGCCCCGCTCCCCCTTTCTTTGTGCTCAGAGCTCCCAGCACATTGTCAGTATTAAGGATACTTGTTTGCTGTGTTAATGTCACATGCACAGAGAGGTGGCTCTCTGCAGGACTGAACAGAATAACAATGGGCTCCTGCTTGCAAGCAATTTCCTGAATAACTGTCACATGTGTGAACTCCTGAAACCATCCAGCACTCACCAAGGAAGGTGGCTAAGACTGGTCCCAGGCACTTGTTTACAGCAACTGTTCACATCTTCTCCCAACCCTGCTGACCTGAGCTCTTCCCGCCTGCAAGGCAGCCTCAGAGCAAGGTTCCCAACATCCCACCCTTATAGCTTCACAGAAGTTTAGGGCTGGAAGGGACCTTGTGAGATCATCAGGTCCAGCCCCCCTGCTCTGAGCAGGGAAGACTGCTGGGGTCAGATAACCCCAGCAAGGTATGCGTCCAGTCTCCTTTTGAAGATCTCCAGGGTAGCTGCCTGCACCACCCCCACTTGGAGTTTATTCCAGAGTCTGGTTACACAAACCATGAAGAAGTTTTTCCTTATATCCATGGGGCTCAGCTTTGTGCATGCCTGAGCACAAGTCTGGAATTGGGGCCCGCTTCGGAGTGCCAGACCTTTGAGCAAAGTGTCCAGAAACAGCTCAACAGGATTTGTGCCCCCTGTTTGTTTGAATTCTGTGAGTGCAGAAGGGGAAGAGAGGATGAGAAAGTGAGTAAGCAACAGTAAATGGGCCAAGCCAGGAGCGTCAAAAACTCACCCAGTGCTGGATCCAGACCATGGGGCTCTTCCTAGGCCAGACCCATAGGTCCACCAGCAGCTGACAGGTCCAAGAGCAGCAGCAAGGGGTCTAAAGGGAGTGGCAGGGATCATAAAGGTATAGGGTGTGCAAGCACTGGATCTGCATAGCCCTTGCTTGTCCCCACCCTCCACACTAATCACCAAGTCCATTGGGGCCACAAAAGGACTCCACAGGCTGCATCTTTGACACCCCTGCTTCAAACCGTTTAGGTGTTCAACTAGTCTGAATTTCAATGGGAGATTGGGACCTAAGTGCCTAGGAAGATGTGGCATTTGGCAGTTGAGCCCAGTGTAGGCAGGTTGCTGCCCAATCCCCACTAAAGGTCAACTGGCCATTTCCCCAGTCTCCTTTTAGGATTAGGCAGGGTCTTTGTCCCCAAATCACATGGCTCCTTCTTCTGAAACACTTATGGCAGACAGACTAATCTGGCAAGGGGAGGGCAGACATAAGCCCTAATTCCAGGTTGAAGTCACTGTGACAAAATGTCATTGTACTTAAAAATATCAAAACCTATTATTTAGATTGCAAACAAGATTATGCAAAATGTACCAGAAATGTGTCTGCTCCAGAGCCACAGATAAAGACTATAAGGGAGCGTAGCTCTTGAGCATCCTAGACTGCTATATCTCAGCCTGACTGCTGGTAAACCCACAGCACTATGCCTCTGTGCCAACAGAGAGGATGTCAAACTAACACCCTGTACTCTCTATGACCAACGTAAACAGCCCTGTTGGAAGAATGCCCTGTGCTCTGTCTGCCCAACAAAGGCAGGGTCAGATGAATGCCAGCTTTCCCGAGAGCAGAGTGCAGCCTACAGCTGACTACCAGATTAAGCAAGTGTAATTAATATTCATATCCAAATATTTACCTGATGTCAGACATAAGGCCTATAGGCCAGACCTGGCCCATGGAGGTGGGTTATTAGGCTGTGCGAGTACAGTAAAGCACTCAAGGGGTTAATACAACAGTATGGCAGCCCTCCCTCACCCTTCCGTACCCCCAAATTTCCCATTTATCATTATTTGGCATGCAAACTGGCAGCATTAAACTCTGCATGCTGGCTGCACAAACAGTGTCTGGCAGTCAGAGCAAGAATCCCCACAGTCCAGATCCACAGGTGGGTCATCCAACCTGCCAGAAGTCCAGATCTGGCTCATCAACTTATCTGAGCTTTTACACCAGGGATGTCAAGATATGAAGCTAAGATTCCAGTTTTAAAAGCAAGATCTTTTACCACTTAAGTGGCCATGCCCATTGGCACAGAGACAGACTCCTCCATTGCTCTCCACATACAATTTAGCCACAGAGAACAACACAGAACCAAGTGTGTTGGTGGGTTACTGAAGCCTACCACTTAGGCTGCTTCTTCCAAACAGCTTCCTCAAGGTGCCCTGCCCTTTCAAGTAGCGGTTAATCTGCAAAGTCATTAAACCGTTTCAATACCTGATTTTTTTGTTTGTTTGTTTTTTTAGGTGCTCTTCCACCTAGTGTGATCCTCAGCCCTGAGTTAGGCACTCGGTGGACTCCTGGGAATAGTTAACTATCAAAGAACAGGATTTACAGAGCAGTCAATAGAGCAGGAAGACGACTCAGCTAGCCAGACATCAAGAAGAAGGGTGGGGTCTAAGCCTCATGCCATAAAACCAGGGTTTTCAACCCTTTTTAATAAGTGCACCCCCAGGGCCAGACATGGAGCTAGGGGGGTGCAGAGTGGCAGCAGCGCGGCATCTGTGCAGCCCTGCTCTCACCCCACCACAGCCCTACTCCAGAGGCAGCAGCATGGGGTTGTGGTGCTCCATCCCCTCCTGCCCCTGCATCCCCCTGGGACCTTTGCAAAGTACCCCCAGGGGTATGCGTACCCCCAGTTGACAACACCTGCCATAAAAGTATTTAGGGGCCTAACTCTGGACCTGAGGGAAGAGGCCAGCTCTGCTCAATCTGCAGCCATGGATCTTCCTCTGGACTTGGGCACCCAAGTCAAGCTAGCCCTTTGCCACTCAGAGAAAGCCCAGACCACCATACTCAATAGTCAGTGCACTGTACCCAGCAGCTCAGGCACTCACCAGGGAAGTCTGCTTTTAAACTTCTACTCTGGGGCATGGACTGGACCCCAGAATTGGCTACATCCCAAAAGAGTGTCTTAATCATCTGATTACTGGGACTTTTGGGGATGTGACTTTCTGGATCTTGCTTGCTGAAGCTGATCCAGGTGCATAAATAGTCGCGCGAGGAGAGACACAGGCACAAGAGGTTGGCATCGCACTCCCTGGTGACATGGACAAAAAAAAATCAGGATGGAGCACCCCTGTTCCAATGAATGGTTCATTATTTATTGGAGGAAGTGGAAGAACAAACTGAAAGAGAGGTTAGTAACTCAACGAGACAAGTTAAGGGAACAAAGCAGCACAGGAAATGGCAAGCTGATAAGAAACTTCTGCACTGGTGATAGGAGGGAAAGGAGCAACGGATGGGAATAGGGATCATGGCAAACTCAGTTGATCCCTTTAATTAGCGAGGCCTTGTGCAAGGGAGAGGAAGAAAGAATGCAAGGCAAGTTTGAAGAGGGAGACAAAAAGTAGCCCCTAGTACTCCTATCACACCAATGACAGCAGCAACAAGCCCTAAGAGGACAAAGCAAAGGTTGGGGAGAGGGAGACAGGGCAAGGGTCCAGTACAGGACAAAGAAAACAAGCAGTGCAGCCAGTAAGCAGCTCATCAATGCAAGCAAAGGCTGAACAAGGAGCCAGAGCTGAGCAAAGCACTTACAGTCAGCATCAATCAAATGCCAATCAGTTAAGAAGAAAAAAAGGAACTGACCAAAGTAGCTCAAACAGACAGCAGTCAGCACATGGCACGAGGAGCTAGCAAGCCAGGTAAGCCAGTGAGGTAGGGCAGAAGTAACTCCCTGGTAGAAGGGGTGGAGGTTGACAAGCAGGCACTGGGCAAGTCAGGACCAAAACCTTTGGACTTTCCAGAGCAAGCCTGCACAACAGCTTACTGTTAGCTGCAGTATCCTATCAGGAAGCCCAGTATCCGGTCAGGAAGCAGCACCGCTGTCTGAACCATCAGGCCATGTTGGGATGCAGGAAGAAGGCAGGAGAGCCAAGCTTAAGAGCTGCAGAGGAGAGCCTGGGATGATAAGAGGGTTCAAGGCAAAGGAGGCTGCCAGGCAGTGTTGAACAACAGACTGAGGGACCAGCACCTTATTAAATCAGAGCCCTGGAACTGACAAGCCTCAAGCATCTCACAGAAGGTAGGGCAGCCAAACAGAGGCAGCTGGGAACAGCTTGCTTAGGAGGTGCCGACACTGATCCTGCCAAGGGCCCCCGGGTCATGGTCAGTGAGGGAGCGCTGTCACTTCAGAGCACCCTACAGTGTTTCTGCCGAGTCCTTTAGCTTACCCCATCAACCTCCTGGCCGTGAATGCGAGCACAGCACAGAACTGTGCCCCTGAGGTTACAGCAACGGCCTGAATTCTGATCCTGCAAGACAACAAGGATGTGTGTTACTTACTGCACACCCCCAACTACATCAAGGGCAGAGCAGAGGTGGAAAGGAGAAGTGAGCTTTCATTTAGGCTCAATCCAGAGTATGAGTCCAGCCTCTCACACTCCAGCTCATAGGAAGCTAGGGCAGCCCCTTCTGACCCACAGCCCTTTGGCTATAGAAGCCAATGGCTGGAGCTGGGACTCCATTTAAACAGAAAGTTAGCTGTGAATAGTTTTTGATTTTAATATTTTTCAGATGAGTTTGAAGGTGGTGGAAAGACTCCAAGTACCAGAAGGTATTTCAGAGCCATGAATCAGACAGTGCTGACTGCTCAGGTTACCCCAGTCAGCTTCTTCAGATCCACTGGCACAACCCTGCTGCTAAGTCTCTCTTGCTTCCTAGCAAATCCTGGAAGTGGGAGGACACCCGTCACTGTTCCAGAGCTTCCAACATTTGCCTACCAACATTGATGTCAGGGCTGATCTGGGTAGCAAGTGACCCGCTCATTTAGATCTGAATAATCCTTGCTGGAAGCAATAATTTCTTAATCACTAGAGAATATTCTTGATGCTATGAATCCCTATTTAAAATCTCTGGGTCTGTCTTGTGAATCATGCTTAACAGTGCTAATATGAAGTGCCGGGGCACCCTGGTTGAGAATCACTGGCTTAGAGCCTGGCTCAGGAAACTAGCAAAAGCATTGCCAGTCTCTGCAGGCTTCTGTCCTGCGGGAAACTAGTTGGGAGGGAGGTGGCACGATAATTGTGCCATCCCCTGCCTTAAGTAGCATGCCTACAGAAAAGAAAGAATAGATGAAACCCTGCTTGTTCTCCCTTCCACTCCAACCCATAGTAGGCTGGGCCTGGTTTGGGAGCTCAAATAGACATGAAGGAACCTCAAACTGATACAAAGCCCTTCCCAGAATCACTACCCGTGAGACTCTGGAGAGACAACAGCTCAAAAGCAGACATACTCGTTACACAGTTCAGGGAAAGGATGCTCTTGGGACCCCGTTTAAAGAGGGAACATATTATGAGCCAGTCTCTCCAGCTCCCTGGGCTACAGAATCCCTACAAGTGTGTCCACATACCCCGCCACACACACCTCCCACGGCAGCCGCTTCCTCTCCCACACACTGCCCGGCATACACTCGAGTGGAAATATTTCCAGAAAGCCAAACAAGTAGATATTTGTAAGTACATCATCTAATCAGCAGTAACCCAAAGGCTGCTCCTACTGAGATCAACAACAAGCCTCCGTGGGCTGCTCCACTAACCACCCTCTAGAAGAACAGTCCTCATGTGGGCTGAATGTTACTGCGATAACCAGGATGTGCTCTCACCTCTGACTACCTAAGGGTGGCTGCACTTATTCCCCTAGTTTATGTTCCACGCTGACAACTGCCCAACAGAAAAGTGACCCAGTGCTGGACCCTGCACCCCTCTTTCTAGTGCGATGGTCTGGAAAGAAGGGTGACTATCTGGTGGCGAGGCAGAAGGGACATGCTTTTCAAAAAGACAAACAAAAAACAACCCTGTTCTTTCCCATAAGCAGGGCTCCCTTTATCCTAAGGAGATACAAGCTTCTGGGCAGATTTATGACAGCAACAAACAGCTCAAGAGAGCGCACAAGTGCTCCAGCAGCCATAGATCATATCTGAAAACCTTTGGTCTATTCCTGGAAGACGCCAAACGGTGGGGCATCTCTGGCTTGTAACCGGCCCACCCAGCTTTTCAGTGGCTCCAACAATTTTAAGCGGTGCCCGGAGCCGAATCCTCTCGTGGGAAGCCGTGCACAGAAGTCTCCGGGCAGCCCTGCCGCCAGGGCCCCGGAGGGAGCCCGGGGGTCAGTCGGACTCCTTGCAGCGGGGCAAGGCTCAATTTGCTCAGTAAGAGTGGGGTGGAAAAAAGTTGTCCGGTTCAGGACGGTCCCCTCGTCCCGCACCTGGCAGTTCCCGGGGCACCACCGGCCTCGGAGCCGGGGCGCGTCGGACACGGCGGCCCCGGGCAGGCCCCTCGCCCCTCCAGGGGCCGGGGCGGGCGGGGAGCTGGGGCGCAGGAGCCCCGGGAACGAAGC
>NW_005842166.1:1326089-1346120 GCF_000455745.1 Alligator sinensis | reverse complement strand
TTCCCCGTGCGAGCCGCGCTTTGAGTCCCAGCAGCCGACAGCAGCGCCTCGGGCGCTCGCCCGCTCCAGCCTCCTGCAAGCCCGGGGCCGCCCTCCACCTCCCCGCCCTTCCCGGGGGCAAGAGCACCCGCCGCGGTCTCCCCCAGCTGCCCCGGGCTCCCGGCCACAGACAGCGGTGCGGAGGATGGAGCGGGGTGGAAGCCACCTAGCTAAAGACATCCCACGTTTATTTCATCCTGGCCCCTGCAGGGCAGCGGTGTGCAGGATGTGAAGTCGAAGGGGGTTTTAATACAAGGATATGCTGTATGGGTGCGGGGGGTGCAGTTGCACCCCGCTTTGAGTCCTGCTCCACCCAGAGTTTAAAACCACCTGCCTGGCAGGGGCGGCAGCATTTCTATCTAGTCAGGCAGCAGTGAGGGAGTCACTTGACCTGGTGGCTCATGGCAACCTGATTCCTTCTAAATTCCTCATCCCGCAAGTGTTAATGACTCTCTGGTTTTTTTTAATGGTCTTGATGTCCCACTAATCAAGTATCCTAACCACTGGCAAAATTATGCCTGCCTAGCTAATCGCCAGAGCACATTGAGGGTTTTGGTCAACTGGCCCTGCACGCAGACTGTTTGTAGCTTTAACATTCGTTTTCATTAGCTCTTAGGATCCTTCAAAGAAACTTAAACACTATTTTGCTGGGTCACACTGTTCACAACTGGTCACAGATTCTAGGAGGAAAAACAGGTAACTAAACGCAGACCTGCCATTCAGGACACTGTAGCCCAGGTCCCAGTCTTGGAGCAGGACTTCAGGACAGTGGCAGATGGGGTGGGGATACTGCCCCTGCTCCCATTCAGTCAATCGGTAGAGGGCTGCTCCCTGAGCCCCTTGATTAAAATTTTACTGACCCTGACCCACAACTGTGGAGGTTTTGCGTATCTGGCTATATATGTACGTTATGAATTTGTCCTTTTAAACCTGGGGAATGTTCTGAAATGCTGTTTTACATTTTGAATCCTACTGTGTGACCAGTTAAAAGTAATACCATAGCAAACTAAAAAGAGAGAAAATTACCTATTTAAAAGTTATAACTGATACATGGAACTGTTGTTTAGAAATGCAGGAAAAGATTTGACACATTTAAATTAACCTCTCAAAAATTACAAAACGTCATATCCTTCTATTTGGAAATACACAATATAATATCCATTTTTTAAACACAAGCAGATTTTTAACCAAACAAACCCTTCAACTAGCTCTAGTCATAATTCCTCCAGGTCGTGCCCCAATGCCAATAGGTCCTAGCTTTTATATTTTTGTTATTGAAACTGTGTCTGGAATATTGTAATGAACAGATGGACCCTGAAAACTAATGCCTCCATAGCTAAAAGAAAGGAAAAAATTCCTGCAACTTTAAAGTGCATTTACCACTCCACCAATTTCTGTAGCACCTACAATTGTTATCAGCAGTGATTTGAAATTTACTTCCAGTTTGCCTGTTATAGCAGAGTTTGTCTAGGTGTAAATGACTAAATGAGATGCAATGAATGGGCTCAGACAGCTTTTTAAACAGTCTCTGACATTTTATTTAAGAAGCATCCTTTTTCATTGATATTCCTTCTCTACAGTGTTCTACCCTAGAGGCAATAGTTTTGGAAAACTTGCAATTAATGTACTGCAGCTTTTTCTAGACATATGGAATTTTGGTAGAAGCATTTTTACATTTGGGAAAATCTACAGATTTTTTGTTAAGTCATACCTCAAAAACAGCTTGGTCAAGAAACAATTTTATTCGACACATTAGCATTCAGTAAGACTAGTGCATACGATGGTTTTTAATAAAGGTGAGTAAGCAAATAATATTGCAGTTATTCACTATAAAATTACGGTGTCTGGAAGTCTGGGCAAAAGATAAAAACATCTTGATAGGTTTTGCAGATCATGGCAAGGTGGGCAAACTCTATAGACTCAGTAGATTTGGTCTGAGGAACTTTCAAGATCCAATGGACTTTGTAGCAAGAGATGTTGATGTGTCAGAGGCTGCACAGAACACTCGATGCAACAATAAGTTGGCAAAAATATTCTTTGGATGCTAAAGTCTGGAGAAAAATAATCATGTGCCAGAAAGTCCAGGGAGAACAATTTGAACTTGTTGTTGAGACAGCATCCCTGATTTATTGCACAGTGTTAGGAGAAGAAAGCATACTTGAGAAGCTATTGATGAAATGATGATGTTGTCATCATCATATTCATCAAAATCAAAAACAAAAACTAGGCAAACACCTTAACAACAACTTTCTTCCTAAGAGGAAGAAAGCCTTCAGTTCACAAATAGAAAAATGCATTAAGTAATCACTTAAAAAACTGTTTAAAAACAGTTTTCCAGCTGAACAGTTAGAATTGTTGGCAGTTAGGCACAGTTTGCACAACTGCACAGTTTCTCTTACCCATGCAGTGCGGATGCATGAATGCCTACGTGGCTACTGAACGTGTACATTGACTAGGCTATGCACTGGCCAGGCAGGTACATGGATACAAATATACATACCTGAGCATAAGTTCAGGGGGGAAAAACAGGATGAGAAAAATACTCCTTCATTTGAGTCAATTAGCCTAGTGGAAGTGAGAAACCAGGGTTCCCAACCTCTCTGCCCTAGAGGTGGGTTTGAACCAAAGTACTACCCAGCACAGCTCTAACTGCTAGTCAGGGACTTTTGCTAGATAGATTTTTATGGCTTGTGTACATGCATAGGTGGTTGTATATCTGTGGGGTAAAATTCCTTTCTGACCTCAAAGGTGACAATTGGTCTGACCGCGAGCAGCAGAGCAATACCTTCTAAGCAGGCATCTTGCGGTTTTATGTCCAGCAGGAGCACTGGCACACCCCAGACAAAAATGCCCAGCCTTGACTGTAGCCAATAGCTGATGCTTCTGAGGAAGGCAAAAAGAAATCCTGACACCTGTAGGAGAAACAAATTCGGTCCCACCCCCCACATGGCAACCAGCAAAGTCCAGAAGCATGGGGAGAAACACACACCTTCCGCTTTGTTGTGCAACCTGTCTTCCTTTCCCCTCCATAAACTTAGCCCGGGCCCTTTAATCTTCTGCCATACCTAAGCTGGCTGTGAAGTTTGGCTTCATTCTACTGCTGGGCATGGTCCTCTCCAATATCCTCCTGCTCTGGGCTGCAGAGCTTTTATCATTATCTTCCAGTGACCCATGTGGAGGTAGGAAGGCTCCTGGACTTTCAGCTGTTGCCCTTCACAGCACGCTCCAGGCATAGCCACTTTGAGATCCCCAATCAATGCTTATCCAACCTCTTTTTCAAACTTCCAATGATACTGTCCAGTAAGTTCCTAGGTACTGAAGTAAGGCTAACTGGTCTATACTTCCCCATGTCCTCCTTTCTGCCTATTTTGAAGAGAGACGCTATGGGGCACGTCTACATGTGATGCTACAGCGATGTAGCAACCCGCTATGGTGACCAGATTGCTACTACACGTGACCGGCAAGTACTTCACCGTAGCGACGTGTTTCCCCATGTTAGAAGCTGCTAAAAATAGCTGTGTGCTGCACATACAGCGCAGTATGAGCTATTACTAAGCCATGATTTAGCACTTCCTAAAGGAAGTGCTAAATCACGGTGCAGTAACAAGATCACCATAGTGACACATGTAGACATGCCCATGTTGACCCTTTTCCAGTCAGTAACAGTGACTGTTTGCTCCCTCTTTTAGCCTTCTAAGCAGGTGCACTAGCTGTGTGGACACATGCACATCTATGCTATGGGGGTAATAGAATAGCAAATTGTGTACAAATGCCACTTTTGAAGCTGAAAAACTGCTATTTTGGGCAGGCAAAGGGTAATAAAATCTGGTCTGTAGAGTTTAAGGCTAGAAAGCACCAACAGACCCTCTAGCCTGACCTCCTAGGTTAAATTCATCCAGTTATTCCTGGATTAAGCCCAGTAATCTGAGTTTGGCTAAAGCACATCTTTCATAGAGACATTCTGATTCTGAAGTCATCAAGAGATGGAGAATGTCTTACTTCCCTTTGCAGTTTCTCCCAGTGGTTAATCACTCTCAGTAGTAATCAATCTATGCCTTATTTCTAGCTTCAGTATGTTTGTCTTCAACTCCAGTCATGGGTTCCAGTTTTGCCCTTCTGTACAGGATTAGGAGCCCTTTAATACCTGGAATTTTCTCCTGTGAAAGTGCCGATGAACTCTCTTTGTGATGTGCTAAGTAGATGGAGCTCCAGATCTCCCTGTCAGGCATTTCCTTCCATGGCTCTTCTTGCACCATCTCCAGTTTTTTAGTGTCCCTTCTTAAGAAGTGGACATCAGGAGTAGAATCCATTATGTGCCCAATGGGTACTTACATGGCCATATCATCGCCATGTGGGTCACCTCCATGCAGGTTGTAATCCTACTCCACATACATTATGCGTGCACACTGGGGTGCACTTGCACCCTCTTTGATTGCTGCTCCACCCGTGCAGTGGTAGCAGCATTTCTAGTCATGCAGTGCTGAGAGAATCAATTGACTTCTTGGCTCATTATATCTCCCTGATTCCTTCTAAACTCTTCATTCCACAGGTGTTAATGCCCCTCTCCTCTTTTTAATGGTCTTGATGTCCACCAATGCAACTATCCTTTGTTCTACAATTCCGCTGTCTGTTAGCTGCTCCTGGTAATGAAGCTCCTATTTCATAGCCCTACAGATTATTTTAAACTCATTCCATTTCAATAATATTTGTTTTTTGGTTTTGTTTTTGATTTTGGTTTCTTTTGCTTTAATACAATGCTAGGCCCCTAGCATTTAGTACAGCTTCTAGTTTATTTTTAACTTTAAAAAATGTGTCGTTTCATATGTGATGATGCATCTCACCATCTCTGCCCCCCTTTTCAAAATTCTAGCTTCGCCCATGGGTGCACACACATCCATATGGCTACTGAGTATATGCAATAGCCTGCACTCTGGCCATGCAACCTGGGCAGGTGCAAGTCCCTAAATTGTTACCAGGCAAACCCCATGACTAGGCTGACACCAGCCTGGGGAGGACCTTCCATGCTTTAGCCCAATAGCCTAGTAATTAGGCCTTTCAGGAAGTGGAGGTCACAGGTTCCACTCACTCAGAAGGGATTTAAACCTTTTTCTCCTGCCTCCCAACACAGTGCTCCAATTAGCAGGCCACAGATTAGGTACCATCTAGCCTCCCCTCCAACCCTCCTCTTGAAGCTAGCCATGGTACCTTGCATTTAATATGGGATAAAATGGATGGAGAGCAGTGAGAAACTTCTGCCCCACTGGGACCAAGAATCCAGAGCCCCCTTTCCAGGTTAGCAGCCAAGCCACACAACCCCTGTATTGCTCTCTTTTCTCCTGGCCCCACATATCTTGCTCCCTTGGCTTCCCAGGAGGCCAGCTTGAAGAGAAAAGATGCAGCAGGGCCTGGAAAATGCCTAATCTGGTGGTTAGAGCGTGATGCCTGAAAATAGAGACATAGGTTCAAACTCTGTATGGGTGAGAGGAACCTGTCTTCCCCATTTCCTCACAGTATACTAGCCACTAAGCATTTAGACTAAAACTTGGGAGGGTTTCCCACCTTATCCTGCATCTAATACCTGCTCAACACAGGATTTTGCCCAGTCAAGACTTAAGTGTGCATTTGGGTGAGTGTGAATCATTGTGTACCCTGCTAGAGCACAGGTTATTGAGCATGCTCACTAGCTGTGTAGACTCAGTGATTTTAAATTTATTTCCAGCCGTGGTGAAAATGTCAAATAGCACTGAGCTTTCTACTGAGCCCTGAAGAGCCCTCCAGAAATACCCCTGGCCAGTGCTCCCCAACCTGCATTTCTAATACGGATCACAGATTCATGGTGGAGTGGCAGGCACCACAGCTGTGTCTCACCAACTGCCTCTGATGGGCTCCGCAAGACAGCTGAACAAGCAAGCACAATGTTACTGCTCTAACAGGACTCTATCAGGTTTCTGGAAGGTCCTAATATCGTTTCACAACCACCCAGGGACATCATGGTGGGAAGACGCATCCATCGAGGGGTATCAGACCACGGTAGCAGCCCTCTGTGGATATTGCTGTCCAGGAGCAGGTGCAAGAAGGACCTGCACAAGGCTTGTGTGAATCATGACTAGCCTCTTCCCAGCAGGTGTCACACCACCCCTGCTGCCATTATTCTATCTTCTTCAGCCCTGCAACAGTCCTGATCAGTCCAGGCAAGCAGAGTGCATGCGATGCCTACCCCTGGACAAAACCTGTGTTATGGGACTAGGACTGCTGCTCAGCACCTCTTCCACAGTGCACTGGCTTCACCCCTTTATTTCCTTCTTGCTTCTTGTGTTATCAGTAGGACAAGAGTCTGGTGCAATGGGTCAGAATGAATCTCCCCTTGTGACTAGACCAGGACAATTCCTTAGCCCTCCTCACAGTTTCAGAGACTGAAACATTTGGACTCCTGCTTCCCCTTAAGCTGTAGGCAAAGAGGGTGCCCAAATCCCTTGAGTAGATTGGAAACCTTGGTTGCGTATACTTTGCACAACAGCACTCTGATGCAACTTATTTCCTTGTCTATCTGTCTCCTGTTACCTCTTCTGCAGGTCAGAGCCTCCTGCCTTGGAAGCAGGTTGAGGGAGGAAGGGGAGTCCTAGGTGAACAGACTCCCACTTCTTGCCCTCCGTTTCCAGCTCAGTAGTGCTACTCCCTACCTGCCAGGGCTGTATGGCATTTCTAGCAATTTTAGAGCTTACAATGGGTCGGTCCAAGGATGAGAGTCTTAGCACGTCATGGACCTTTTAAGCATTATGGGTCAAGCCTTAGCTTCACTATGGTTATTTGTAGCCTGGCTTCCCAAGAGCCAGTCACAAGGCTGTCCTCAAAGCCAAGCTCAGCTCTGGACCTGGGAGATGTTGCTCTGTTGACTCTAGTGGAGATTCACTGTCTTTTCCCAGGACTGGGTTTGGCCCTGCTTGTGTTTGGGTCACTTGTGACACTGTCGGGGTGTAGGAGCCAAGGGAGCTGATTTCTGTTCTCTAGTACCAGTGGATGTAGCCCACAACTTGGCCGTTGTCTTGCAGGTGATGGCCCTATCTGGGATGTAATGGCTCCTTGCTACTCTGAGATACTGGATAACTGCAAAGAGCAGCTTGGCAAAGACTACCATGTCATTGGCTTTAGGTCATGGGACCAGACAGGTTGTGACTCACTGGGGTGGGGACGTTCTTTCCAGCAGTCTGGAGGGATGGAGAATGGAATAATTAAGAGCTGCTGTATGCAAGGCAGGTGGGAGCAGGCTGGAGTGTCTGGGCACCCAGTACAGCAAGTGCCACCCAGACAGCCAGGAACTGTGGCATAGTGCCAGGACCCAGGCAGTCTTGGGCAGACACTTTCACCAGCCACCATTTCCATCTGTTTGGCTGCACAGACAGAACCAAGTGAAGCACTTGGCTTCAGATTGCAGGGCATATGCATGGGCCCTGCCCCTGGTTCAAGTCTGTAGATGCCACTGTAATATAAATAATAATGGCTGCAACCGAGGGGTGAGTCCTGGCTGTGCCCTTTCAACTTCCTAGGGAGGGCACATTACAGGGTTCCCTTCTGCAATGATCTGTTGTTCTCTACTGATGACTTGTAGCCAATAAGGGTATTTATAGCCCCTGTCCCTAAGGTGTTGGCTCCAAAACTCAAGCTGTAGTGGCTTCTGCCAGTGGTAGGTTGGGAGGTTGCTGATTTGCTCCTCAGCCTGTTGGCTAGCTAGGATGGCAGCCATCTAGCAAAGAAGTCACCCATTTCTGGCTTGAATGTACCATGAACTCCAGAGTGGCCTCTCTCAAGGGGTGATGTCAGCTCTTCACCTGGAGAGGAGAAATGAAGAATAGGTCTAACCAAGGAGCACAGCCTTGCTAAGAGGCTACAGCAAAGGGTGTAGTTAGATGTACCAGGTTTAATGGGTTTGCTCTGAGCTGCTAAAGGCTCCGAGGGGGTGGGGATGGGGGCAAGAGCTAGAGTAAACCTTTAGGCATCTAGGCCTGGAGGGAAGAGCAAGGGAACAAGAAAGTGAGGGAAGGGAATGGAGAGAAGTGTTTAATGCCTGGCTGTGATCCCAGCACCTTTCCACATGGTCTGGGCTCTTCAGTCCTGCCCCACCTCCTGGAAATCAAAGGCATAGTCTCTGGTCTGACAGTGACAGAGAAAAGCCATGATGGGAGAAGATTCCCCCAAGAGGGGACACCTTGCACCATGTTTCAAGGGGCAGGTGTAGTTCTGACTACTGATCCTGAGGACACCCTCTCTCAGGGTCCTTGGAGCTCACTAAGGGCTGTGTTCCTGCCATAGTGGGGAGCCATGCAATGAGGGAATAATCCATATCTCTCACCACTCTCAGGCACCATCCTAATAGCTCTCTTTGCAGGGAGCCTAGGACAAGTGGAATCCCTGGTCCATGGTTACTACATGGACCTCCAGTCTCCCAGAGGGATTGCATGTGGAGACACAAGCCCTCTTGTGCTGGTCAGACATGGAGAAGGGCCAAGACAGGGCTGCTTTGGCTATCTTGCTCACCCTTGGAACAGAGCGGGGCTCTGAAGGCAGCCTCTAGCCTGGGACCTCTCTAAGAGAGCTGCTCTGTGATCATTTCAGATTGCATTACACTGTCTGTGGCTTGGACAAGATACGTTCTGAGATCCCACAGTGGAAACAGGGAGGCCACAGAGAGGAAGAGAAATTGCATTTTCACGACTCCCAATATTGATCCTGGTCATGCCCATGGTCCAGAGGTTACTAATGGTTTATAATTGGAACCGATCTCTACTTTGACACATTATATTTTATTTATGTCAGGATCTGGGATGAATTAAGACAGAGGCTTATTAAATTAACTGGGCAGACAGCTCAGAGCAGCCCAAACTAGCAGGACTAGGAAGACTATAGTTGAGAACCAGCAATCACATGAACATGAGAGAAAGTGATGTAGCCTGCTGGGCATTCACAGGGCTTATGTCACAGGCTTCCTGTTCCTTGATCCTGTTCATAGGCCTCCCCTCGCAGAGATGAGGGAGTCTCCTGTCAGGAGTCATGTCACACTAAATGCTTCTTTTCCAGCCTGTGGATAGGAACATCACCAGGCCCTCAAGCCTTTGACCATACCTTTTCCATACAGTGAGCCTACATCTCCCATGGCCTAGCCATGCACACATCATCTGCCAGCTGTAACATGCAACCAACATGAGTGAACATGGACAGAGTGACACCAGGAGGCTGGATAGCCCCACTCAACGATGAGAACAAAAAGCATTTCCCCAGGTCTCTCCTCTCACCCCAGCAGTGACTCTTTTCACTCTCTTCTGCCTGGATTGTGTAGGGGCTCTCATCAGGCATGTAGTCTTTATTTCAAACAGTCTGACTAAAAGCCTCCCCTGTTGACATTGCTCAGCTTTCATTGCCTTGGCTGATGTCATGTCATCATTCCAGTAATTCTCCATCTACCAGTGTCCCCAGCCACACAGATCTGAACTAAGAACATAAAAAATGGGAAAAATGCCTTGTTTCCCTCCAGCTTCCAGCATTCCCCAGCCAGCTAAAATAAAGGGCCTGAGCCTGCTGTCTTGTGGGTCACTTGTTTTGGAGGCAGGCAATCCAGTATCCCAGGACCATGCTGTGCTCCACTCCTCTTTGCTCACAGACTCATACATCTTCAGATCCCTTCTTCAGCCTCCTTCAGCCTTTGCTCATGTTTGCTACCGATTTTCTCTTTTCCCATCCTCATTCCTCTTCTAGCTCCCTGATGCAATTCTGGATGATTATAAGAAGGCTGCTATTTCTGCTGCCTTAAATAGGTAAGTCAACCCTGCTCCCAGTTTCTCAAACCAGTTTTTTCTTTGCCACAGTATCTCTGAGTCCACAACAACACAACACAATACAACACAGACCTTCTGTCCTTTCTGGATGCTCAGGAGAGGCCTGATATGACTTGACTTCTTCCCAATACTCTGCTCTGCTCTTAGAGTTGTTAACCCCCTTGACGGCTGCACCCCGATTAGCTGGTCATCACCAGCTGGCCCCAGTCTCCCAGCCAGGCACACTAATACCCGCTGACTGCCTGCTGGGTTCTGAGTCCTTGAGGATCCAAGCACCTTCTTACAATGATGTACACCTCTTCCTCTCCAAAGTCCCTACTTCCCATAAATGAGGTTAGCAATAGGGTGTTCCCCAGGATAGCCAGCCAATAGTGTCATACCCAGTGCACCGGGAAGCCAAGGCCCTCATTCCCTTATGTGGATCATGTGCGTCTGAGCCCAGGTTCTACCCTACAGAGTCTTTGGCCTATCCTTTCACTTTCTTCAGGGCTTGTGCTTGCACACTGCATTGCTGCTTGGTTTCTTCTAAGTCCCACTATCCTGAATGTCCCATGTCCAACCCAACATGCTCCACATGTCACAGTCATGGACCATAATTACCCTTTGATCATGAGCCCCTTCAAACTCCAGCCCTAAGATATCACCCCACAATCCTACAATGGAAGGAACTGTTTTTCACACCTAGGGGGACAATACAATTCATTCCACTAAGCTGTCATTGAGATACAGCACATCTTGTGGAATGAGACACCACCTTCTTATACACATTTCTGAAATCTATTCAACAATCTGGCCTCTGTACAGCCCCAGGCAAACCCCATCACACACCTGCCTCCTTTTCAGGAAAGCCTGGAAAATGAATGCCTCAATGGACATCTGATCTGGTGGCTTTCGTGGACAAAGAGGAAAAGCAAATTCCAAAGCCAACCTCCCCACCCCATGGGGCAGCAAGAATGCCTTTCTTTTAAACCTTGAGAGCCTGATGCATCATGAGAGGAGAGAGGCAGCTCCCCACGTAACCCAGCACCCAAGAACTAGTATGTGAAAGCAAGGATCTGGAAGCCACATAAAGGCTGCCTACCTGAGTCTGCCACAGTCCAGCTGGTAGGATGGGAAGCCCATGATCTGCAGCTCAGTATGCACAAATCAGCTGGGTTGGGATCCATTCAATAGGGCAGCCTCAGCCTTGGGTTCTAGAGCTGTATGGCTGAGAGCCATGGCAATGTTCCCGGAGGGAGATCAGGGTTGGGTTGACCTCCTAAGTGGAGACAATGTTCCTTACTAGGTAGCTGGGGAAAGAACATCTGGCAACACAGCATTATCATCAATCAAAGACAAGTCTCCTTGCATCATGGAAAGAGCCAAGCTGAAGGTTCTTTATTAGCATGGAAATGAGCTGCTCTTAAGTGGCAGCTGGGGCTTTCCCATTGAGCTGGTTATGAGTAATCATTTATTTTTACCTAATGCAGAAATCAGCTCTTGCTCTTATTATGTCCCCTTTCTTGGGAGCTAGGAACAAAGTGGGGTCAGACAGAAAAAAACCAGCACACAGCACCAATCTGCATCTCCATCACTCTCACATGTCCTTCCTGTCCAGTGAACCTTATATCTGAACATATCAGGGTGCTTCTGAACATTATTAATGCTTCTGTGGCAGGTTTTAGAGGCCTGGTAAGGATCCAGAAAGGACTACTAGCCTGGCTTGACAGTGAGGTGCAGCCTGGGCAAGTCAGGCCCCTGGAAGGATTCCCAGCTGGGAGCACTTCAAAAGGGCCCTATCTGTGTGTTTGAGAGTGACTTTGACTTTTTAAGACCTTTATTATAAAAAAAATTACAAATAAAAGGTGAAAGCGTAAAAGTGTGTGCCTCCCCCACCAAGGGACCAAGCATGAAATTCCCTCCCCCTCACAACATCCTTCACAGGGTTACACACTTAGGACTAATCAACCTTCTTTCACCCTACAGAGTACCCCGTCAATGGCACAACCCAACACAAACTGGTCCACACTTGTTGCAAGTTAAAGTGTTCAAACTCAAATGAAATGTGTGCCCGGACCAGGAAATGGAAGAGCTGTAAGGTGTCATCAGAGCTGGCTCCTGTCAGGATGGGTGATGAGGACATGGGCATTATGCACTTTGACAGTCCACATGTAAGCATCTTTCTAGGCAGGATCTCGAAGCAGTTTCCACTGTTGTTCTCACTGGATACAGGGAGGGAGGGACAGTAGGGTACCAGGCCTGCCATTCTCATTCCTGTCCATGGTCAAAGAGATAGGCAGCAATTGGGATGGCCTGTCTACCGACCTGTCATTAGAAAAGGCTCATCATGTCCAGAGCTGGTCCTTTTGGGCAGCAACAGCATCCATGGGAAGCATAGCCTGCAGTTCAGCCAAGAGACAGGAATCAAAGCAGGAAGAGAGTAAACGCAGCTGGGTGGCCAAGATTTTAGTTGGAAGCCAGGCAGACTGGGTTGAATCAAGAAGGTGGATCAACTTGATGGTGTGTGAAGTAACTTACTCAAGGCCCTGTGGTGGGTCATTGGTAAGGCTGGATAGAGAAGCCAGAAGTCCCAATTCCCACAAGACAACCCTCCCTCCCTGTTTAGTGACGGTACACAAGCATTGCAGCTTACAACAAGCACTTTTTATCCTAAAACAATAACAGGAAGAGCCACATGAGGCTGAATTATGGCAAAGGCTCAGCATTCATAGATGCTGTAGAAGAGAGAGACAATTACTGAAGGCCCTTGGGGACCAGGGACTAGAATTCTCCCCAACAATTTCCACAGAGACAGCCTCTACCTTGAGTTAAGCCATATCTGTTGCAGGTGCTCCAGATCCAGAAGTTATCTAGTGAGGATGCTGGGGGATATTCCTCTGCAGCCACTTTTAAGGCCCTTGGTCTTAGGCCTGACAGCAGCCACTACAGACAGGTCCAAAGCAGCCTTGTAGGCATGCTTCCAGGTGTGCAATGTATTTGCAGACATGGGTAAGCAGGACATATTTGGCCCCACCTGGCTGGGACAAGCCACCACTGTAGTGTAGACAAACCCAAAATAATCCATGTCACTGCTGATGCTGCTCATAAAGATGACATTGGCAAAGCTCCCAATCCTGCCTGGCTGTGGCCCAGATGCTGCTATTCTGGACAGATATATCTAGAGCTGAGCACAGGATGGAAGCTCTATTTCACAGAGGATTTAGAGATTTTCAATTTTGCTTCATTCTGAATAGGAACTAAAACTGAAATCACCCAATTTTTTTGCACAAGAGAATGCTGGACAAATTGTTTTAAGTCGTAAAAAACATCTACATTCAATGTTAATGATTTTACTTTGCCTTTTATATTATTTGCTTTGCATTATCTAGTCCAATGTGATTTTTAAAAATCTAAACAAAAAATTGTTTCTAAACCAGAAAAGTCAAAATGTTCATTTCCAAAAACATTGGCTTGGGACATGTCAACGTTATTGGAACATCTTCCCATTTTTTACCCAAAGAAAAACTCCAGTGAAGTTGAATGTATTTCACAAGTGTTTTACTTCTAGCAACCAGTGATCCCATTGAAATGTCTCCAACCAGCTTTACTTGTAACTAAAATTGTCAGAAATGCTCTGCTGTAATAAAGTTTGTTGGAAAATGCCAGTTTGTCAGGCTTGAAATACATCATTCAAAATACCTGGGGTTTGATGAATTTTTGCTGATTAAGGCAAGGTTCCAGCAGATCCCTGATTAGATTCTGTTTGCTCCAGAGAAGGGCTCCTGGAGGCAAGAGGCCCTTGCTGGTGGGGAAGTTCAGTGGTGGGTTTGCTGCTCAAGTGAAATCAAAGTTTGTGCCAGTTTTACCACTCTAACAGTAATGCTGCCAAGAACCATAATTCCACTGAGCTGTGCCGGAGCTGAGCTTCTTCTGGCTTACAAGAAATAATAATAATAAATTTAAAAGGTTTCAGAGAACTGGGGGAAGAAATTTCCTGTGAAGCCAAAACGCTGCTTTCCAGCCAGCTCTGCTCATAACCCAGTCTGACACAGTGGGGCTCTTTTTTTCCTGAGCTAGAGTGCCTGGTCCACAACTCATTCACTAGCAGTCCTTGCTTTTAGCTTCAGAGACCCCATGGTCAATCCCTACAGGCACCAAGCCTCCTAAACATGGAGACCAATGCTATGCCTGCAATATGCAGGGCTGAGATCAGGAAGGAGAGTAAAACCCTACTCATGCTGCTGCTATCCTTGCACCCATCTCACCCCCGAATCCACATCTGATATTCTGGCTGCAACTACAAGCAACAGTCTGTCACCAGCATGGGGCCAGGGTTTCAAAGTTGCTCAGGTGTATTTCTCAGTCAGGACAGTTGATCCTTGCTGTGCTACATATGGCCGGTTCCCTAAATCCTGTTAGGCATCTGCAACCCTGCAGAGTCCCACCAATACAGAAGTACTAGCATGTAGACAAAGTACCATACAATTATATATCTTCACTGTCTGGGAACATCATCCCTGCAGTGTCAATGTGACCTCTTCTCAGTGAGAGGACTGCGGGGAATTATAGCGATAATCCTGAAAAAAGCATAATTCTTGTGTGAACAGCCCCACTACACCTGGGTGCTGACAATGCCAGCTCATCTATAAAGAATAGTCATGATTTACACTCCCTCAAAGCTCACAAAGCTCCTGTAGCCCGACTGCCCCACGGCACAAGGAGGCATCTCCTTGACTGATTATGTTGTGTTGCCAGGTGTGCTGTCTCTAGCAGTCTGGCTGGTAGGCAGTTTACAGGCATTCAGGGACTGAGCAGAGCGTAAGCGCTCATGTTCTCACAGCCCCATCTGGAACATCAGCTCCGCTGAATCAACACTGCAGCAAGCATCGGATACGAAAAGAGAGTTGCTCCAGAAATCGTGGCACAGCTGCGAATGTCTGGAAGCCAACCTACATGGGGAAGCAGCTTGGAATAGTTATTCTGCCCCAGCTCCCATGTGCACACTCTTATTCCACACTGAGGATGCTTTTATTAGTCCACCTTGGAAGTGTTTAGCCTAACAATATACAAGCTTTTTGGTGCAAAAAAAAAGGAGCCACGTGGATAATAAACATAGGAGAGTTACAGTGCTTCACATTTCCACCCAAGCTTATTTCACAAAAGATCCCCTGTGTGAAGAAGCCCTGAGATGGGGCAGACTATGGGTATGGACACACATATGCTTGGAACAACTTCAAAAGGAGTGGGGGAGCTTTTGTACCTTTATTATGACTCTGCATGAGCCTGGAGTGAAACAAATATAGCAAAACTGCTCCAACTTTGCCCTTGCTTTATCCAGGATCAAAGGGGAGACAGGTTAGCTCCCTTGTATTCATGAAGCTCAGGTGCATGTAATAGTTGCTTTGGCTGAGTGTGTCTACATGTGCTATTACTGTACATGAAAAAACTCAGGAGCTAATTGCTCCAGAGTATATTACTCCTGGGCATGCTGTTTGAATACGTGCCTGGAAGCAATTAACCTCAGAACAACAAGCTCTGCAGTTTATTCACGTGCAGCACATGGAGCCGGGTTAGAGCAGCCCCAAATGGCAGGGGGACCTGGGGGTCAGCCTACCAACCTGGGGCTGCTGCCCCCAGTCAATCTGCTGCAGAGGGGTTACGTAGGTCACAAGGGAGGGCCGCACCCAGAGAGTGGTGGTGGATGGGTCATTTTCGACCTGGAGGGATGTGGGCAGTGGGGTCCCTCAGAGCTCAGGCTTCAGGCCCGCATTCTTCAACATCTTCACCAGCAACTTGGACGAGGGGGTGAAAAGCACCTTGTTCAAATTTGCAGATGACACTAAGATGTGGGGGGATGTGGGCACACTAGAAGGGAGGGACAGGCTACAACTAGATCTGGACAGGTTACAGGGGTGGACGGATGAGAATAGGATGGGATCCAATACTGACAAGTGCAAGGTACTGCACCTGGGGAGGAAGAACCAGCAGCATACCTACAGGCTGGGGAACTCTCTTCTCATCAGCACAGAGGCAGAAAAGGATCTTGGAGTCATTATTGATTCCAAGATGAACATGGGCTGCCAATGTGAGGACGCAGTCAGTAAGGCTAATCACACCTTGTCATGCAGCCATAGATGCATCATGAGCAGGTCCAAGGAGGTGATCCTACCCCTCTGTGCGGCACTGGTCAGGCCGCAGTTGGAGTACTGTGTCCAGTTCTGGGCGCCGCACTTCAGGAGGGATGTGGACAGCATGGAGAGGGTCCAGAGGAGGGCCACTTGCGTGATCAGGGGGCAGCAGGGCAGGCCCTATGAGGAGAGGCTACGGGACCTGGACCTGTTCAGCCTCCACAAGAGAAGGCTGAGAGGGGATCTGGTGGCCGTCTATAAACTTACCAGGGGGGACCAGCAGGGAATGGGAAAGTCCCTGTTCCCCCAAGCACTACCAGGAGTAACTAGGAATAACAGCCACAAGTTGACTGACAGTAGGTTCAGGTTAGACATCAGGAGGCACTACTTCACTGTCAGAGCAGCTAGGATCTAGAACCAACTTCCAAGGGACATGGTGCTCACTCCTACCCTGGGGGGTCTTCAGAAGGAGGCTAGATAATCACCTAGCCGGGGTCGTTTGACCCCAGCACTGTTTCCTGCCCATGGCAGGGGGTCGGACCTGATGATCTGCTCAGGTCCCTTCTGACCCTACCAACTATGAAACTAAATATGAAACTATGGCGCTTCAGTGTGGGGCTGGCCAGTAGGCAGCCCTTGCACTGAAGCACACTTGTGCCCCAGCCAGCCCAATCAGCATCTCCATGTGCACTGCTGTGGAGTTTTTTTACAAGTTTTTTACTTGTATTTACAAGTACTAACCTGGTACTATCCCATTGTGGAGTAAATTAATTCACTCCAAACTAATAAGGGCACACGTGTAAACGCAAGACATTTACTGTGCAGCTAATTAGTCTACTGCACAGTAAACATTTCATGTAGATGCACCCACTGTGGAGCAGCAGCTCCTACTTCCCTTTCAAGCCACTCCAAGTATACCCTGGTAGCATTTCCAGTGACAAAAACACCTGATTTTACCCACACTGGGTGAGGACCTTTGGTACAGACTAGATCCAGGCTAATAGTAAGCCACAGTGTGAGGCCTGGGGTCTTGGTTAAATTCAGTCTAAGGTTTGGGTCTGATGGCACCAAAATCTGTCTGACTGTCTCACCCATGAATGTTAAATTATTCATATACAGTAGAACGTCTCCAGAAGGAGAGACTGAGTAAAAAATCCTGGTTGCCAGGGCACTTGTTTGGGATGTAGATGGCCTCAATAATATATAGGCTTAAGGGGCTACTGCACCTGTTTTCATGGGCTTGAGTTATACTGTTTGAGTTTAAAATAAAAAATTGTAAAGGGCAGATAGATCAGATTTTGTGTCCACTTGCCCACCCCTCCACATTTGCGACGTTCGTAGGCACATAAATGTTCTTAATGCAAACTGATACAAAAGTTACTAAAAAGTCAGCCCTCGGTGTAAGCTATGCAAAGGGTCTGCAGTGGGGAGGTCCTCAATTTTAATGCAAAGTTGCAGGGGGAAACGTCTAGAGGAATTCCAAACAGGACCCAGCTTGAATCAGCTCTGGGCACATCTACACATGCCCCTGACTGCACAGTACCCACCAGTACCGTGCAGTTCCAGCACCCCAAGAGTAATTTCCAGCTCTACTGCGCAGTAACAGCAGCATCATGGCTGGTGGCTGGCCAACACTATGTTGCCATAGTGATGAGCTACATCGCCGTAACTTGTTGCTACAGCGACATAGCATCTCATGTAGACGCACCCTCTTTGAAGTAAAAGTGCTTCTGAGTGTCGGATTCTATAGTAAGCTTAGGGAAAAGCCTGAGCCTCGTTATAGTTAAAAATAATAATTTGCATACACTGCCAGTGATGTAGAAGGGGACCTAAAAGAGCTGAGGCTGCATAACAACATGAAGAGACAGTATGGAGAAGCAGTGAAGACCCTTGGAAGCAGTCAGCACTCCCCAGCATAAAAGTGGCAGCAACTAGAGTGTGAGCCTCGCTACCCAGCACTTGTTCCTTTGGTTGGTGCAGGTGGTAGAGCCCCCCGAGCAGAACAACCCCTGGCGGCAAGGAGCAGCAGGGCCTCCAGGGTGGACCTCCCTACCTAACACTTGCTACTTGGCTGGTATAGCTGGTAGAGTCCCCAGGTGGCAGTGCTGGTTGAGACTCACTTCCTAACTGACTGACTGACTGGGCTAGGGGAAATCTCCCTGGGTTGGTTTGCCAATCACTATCCCCTGTTTGGGGCTTAGTTAAGGTTCAACAGTTAAGTTTTCTTTAAGATGTCTGCTGCTTTTATTTTTTCCCTTGTGATAAACCCCATTCTAGTTTAACATTTGCTTGTGAGTGGGGAAGTCTGTTCACATTAATCTGTTCAATTTTATTTCCCCCAGTTTCTTGATGGAGGCTTGAGCTAACTTTGAAAAGTCAGTGGAAAACCCCTAAATTTGAACCCAGCCCTCGTTACTGTCGTCCAGCACCTGGCAAAGTGTAGCATAAATATTTGCTACATGCCTCCTTGCTGAGAGATACAAACCAATGCTGTATTTTTGAAAATATATCTCCTCTGGTAAGAGGTCAATCTGATAAGCCAAAGCCATTGTTTATTCTGTGATGAGCCCTCCCAGAGCAGGTTCTTCCTGCATTGGTTCAAAATGACACAAGAAAACTATAGTCATGTCCACTTCTCTGTATAAAAGAATCAAAGTTGTACCCACTGTACAAATCCTCCCTCCAGAGTTGTTCCATCAAGGACAGTTGTCCTAGAAATGCACACAAGCCTATATCTAATTTTAACCCTCTTTGTTCCTTGTGTGTAGAGTGAAATGGGCTACTTGCTTGTTATCAAAGGGCTGGATTTTAAATGAGAAATCATTGCAAAGGACTAAATTGAGGCAGGAAAAGGCTCCACATGGTGGGTAGCAGCTCTCTGATGTAGGCAGTGAGTGTGTGGATGACACGGTGTACTTGTGATTAGTCTCATCCAGAAGAAGCAGAAGGCAGACAAAGGAATTCAGCTCCTTCAAGAAGCAATTACAAAAAGTGTTGATTTCTCCTTCTTTTGATTTTCACAGCATGCAGAACCCAGGGCCCATAACTGACTGGAGACAGAATGATTATTAGATCATGTGATGTCACTTTCTAAGTTTAGATTAATTCAGCAGTTAATTATTAATTAATAACTACTGTAGAGCCCTTATGCGTATAAATTCTGTACTTGAACAAAAAGAACATATTATTAAGATTGTGCTATTGATCACCTGATGAGAAAGATAAAGATGATTATGAATTTTTTAGGGAGATTAGAGAAGCTGCTAAAATGAGAGAGACAAAAATAATGGGAAAATTCAACTGTCCTCGCATACGCTGGGTAAACACTTTATCAGAGTGAGATGCAGAGGTAAAATTTCTGGATGTGATAAATGACTATTTTCTAGAACAACTCATCTTGGAACCCACAAGAGGAAAATCAATTCTAGACCTAATCCTTATTGAGACACAGGACCCTGTTCAAGATGTATCTGTAGGTGAGCCATACTGTAGTAGTGACCATAACATTCAACACCCTAACAAGAAGAGGTAAGCCCAAAATATCCACCACACTGATATACAACTTTAGGAAGGGAAATTACATAAAAATGAAGTTAGAAAGAAGTTAAAAGGAGCAGCCAAAAAATTAAAAGGCCTGCAAGCAGCCTGGAGGCTGTTTAAAAATACCATATTAGAGGCTCAGGAAAAGCTTTGCACAGCCCTACTTGTTACCACAAACCAGAAAGGGTAACAAGCAGGACTGCGCAAAGCTTTGGGTGCCAATTCAATTCGGAGGAGATTCAGCTCGATTCGGTGGCTGAATCTCCAAATCCAAATTGAATCAGGGGAGCAATTAAAAGGTCCAAATCAATTCAAAGCTCTCCGAATTGATTTGGAAAAGATTTGGAGATCTTTCACAATCCAGGCAGTCTCTGCCCACTCTAGCATGGAGCTGGACCTGGACTCTGAGCTGGTAAGTAGGAGGTGGGGGAGGGAGGGCTAGGGGAGGGGGGAGGGGACCATGGGGGGACCCCGCCAGGCCCCATCCCCTGTCTGCTCCCCCAGCCAACCCCCGCCCC
>NW_005842166.1:1276655-1326058 GCF_000455745.1 Alligator sinensis | reverse complement strand
CAGCCCCCCCGCATCCCCCCACAGATGCCCTGCCCACCCCAGCTCTGGCCCTTTAAGAAAAAAAACGACCAAAAAATCCCCCGGGCTCCTGTAGCAGCCTCAGGGCTTTGGGGGCTCATGGAAGAGCCCCTCATGTGCTGTGGGGCAGTGGGGATCGCCCCCGCCTGGCAGCACCCATTGAGTTGGGGCTTTTTTTCTTCAAAATGCCAGGAGCTGGGGCGGGGGAGCAGCCACTGCCAGGGCTGGGGGGTGATGGGACTGGTTGATTTGGAGACTTGGCCAATTTGGCAGCAGCCGAATTTCCCAATCAGATTCGGCCGAATCAATTCAGGACAGTGATTCAAATCACCAAATTAAATCACTGTCCCCGAATCGACCGAATCCGAATCCGAAGTGAATACTAGCTGCTTAGTAATAAGGCCTAGTAACAAACCATCCAATAACACCCCTGTATGGTTTAACAGCAGCATTAAGGACATCTTCCAAGGCAAAAAAACACCCTTCAAAAAATGGAAGGTGTGCCCAAAAAAAGGAAAACATAGAAGTTCACAAACTCCAGCAGGTCAAGTGTAAAAGTGAAATAAGGTAAACCAAAAAAGAATTTGAGGAGTGTCTAGCAAAAGATGATCAAGTTGATAATAGTTAAAAAAAAACACCAGAAGCATGAAGTTAGCAAGAGAATCATTTGGACCCTTAAACGAGCAGCATGTAAAAGGTGCACTCAAGGACCATAGGGCCCCAGCAGAAAAGCAAAATTAATTCTTTGCATTGGTTTTTAATGCATAAGATAATGGGAGAAGATAATGGAAAAATTCCCACATCATATCAGTCCTTCCTAGTAGATAGAGCTGTAAAGTTGGATCACATTGAAATGATGACAGAAGAAGGTTTACAACAAATCAATTAATTGAATACTAATAATTCACCAAAATTGTACAACCTACACCCCTCCAAAATTGTATGGCATTCATGCAAGAGTTGGGAATGAATTCAAATTGTAGACCTGGGGACAATAGTACTTTATTTATGCAAATACAAGACAATTTCAAATTCAAGAGAACCCCCCAATAATTCGATTCTCCACCTGGAAAATTTATAAATTTGTTATCATTTTACATATATGGAATATAATTATTGGAGGTTCATCTTACATTCATCATCACCCCCCCCCCCCCCCCACACACACACACAATTGTGACAGGGAAAGCATCAGTAGAGGGACAAGAATTGGTGGGGGCAGGCAATGGGGAGGGGAGGGGAGGGGAGGGCAGGCAGTGGGTCAGTTAAGGAACCTGACCTCCACCCATTTCCCCCCTACACCTTGCTCCCTACTGCCCACACTGGACCCCTTTCCCTCTGTGCCACCTGCCCCCTTGCCTGCAGCTCTTGCTCCTGCATTCCCTGGTGTCTACCCCCCCACCCCCACGCTTGGCTCCCCTGCCACCCTCACTGCCCCTTACTCTGAGTTGCAGTTCCAGCCCTTGCTCTTAGCCCCACTCCAAGCTGGGGCATGGAGCAAATGCTAGCTCCAGCCCCCGCTCCGCCTCCCTGGCCAGGCAGCAGTGGTTACGGCAGTAGCAACTCTGGTCCCAGCCTTGGGCTCAGAGCCAGAGCAAGGGCCAGAGCTGATGTCAACATCACCACTACTTCCTGGCCAGGCAGGGGCCAGAACCAGGATGTGCCCTATGCACTGGTCTGTAGTGGGGCTGGAGCCAGAGAAAGAGCCAAAACCAAGGAGTAGCCATGGCTGTAACTCTAAGCCTGGGTCTGGGTCAGAACTGAAGCCACAGCTGCAGCATCTACCTGCCCCCATCCCTCACTGTGCTCAAATCCAAGATAAGGGACTTGTTTCCCCCAAGTTAGGAGAATCTAGAAGAAAATCAGCAGTCACATGGACAGATATAATCTGCTGGAGAAGAACCAACATGGTTTTTGTAAAGGGAATTCCTGCCTTACTTATCTTCTGGACTTTTTTGATAGTGTTAATAAGCCAATGGACAAGGGAGATCCAGCTGATCAGGGGCATGGAACAGTTGCCCTACCAGGAGAACCTAAAAAGACTAGGGCTCTTTAGTTTGAAAAAGGGAAGGCTGAGGGAGGATATGATAGAGCTCCATAAAATCATGAGGGGTGGACACAGTGAAGAGGAAACTGTTATACAAGAAGTCCCTGAATACTAGAACTAGGGGGAACCTACTGACTTTAACAGGATACAGGTTTAAAACTAACACGAAAAAGTAATTTGTTATGCAGCATGTACTTAACTTGTGGAACTCATTGGCACAAGAGATTGTAGAGGCAGATAGTACAGCCAGGTTCAAAAAGGGGCTAAACAAGTTTGTGGATATTAGATCTACTAATAGCTATTAAACAGAGCAGTCAGGTTCTCTGGCATCTCTGCCCTGGTGATGATGAATGCCAAGGATGATAATGAACAGGGCATGGGTCACTCTGGATATGCCCACTCTGATGCTCTCCCTCTGGAGTGTTTGTTCCTGCAACTGTTGGAGACAGGGTGCTGGGCTGGATGGACCATTGTCCTGGTGCAGTATGGCACTGCTTATTTTCTTATGATTCTTTCCTTCTTTTTTGTTTCTTTCATTAATTATTTACTTTGTATAAGCTGAGGATGTTTCAGTGATTGCCAAACTCAAAACTCCAGCTTTAAGACATGAGATGGGTCCATGTAAGAAGCAGGCAGGCTGTTTAGGAGCTCCTTTGCTTGTACAGTAACCAGCATTGTAGCAGGAAGCCCCCTTCGTACACTTCCCTTCTGGACATTGATATAACAGAAGCCCCTTCTTGCCTGCAACCACCCCTACCCCCCATTTTGTGCATTTCTTTTTTCTTTCTAAGTGTTGGCAGAGACCTAGCACACTCATTGCATGGGTATGGCAAGGCTCAGAGCAAGCCAGAAAGCTAAAGTGGCTTTCTGTAGGAGAAACCTAGAAACTACATCTACATATCAATTAAGCTCAGTGTCACTAAAGAAAATGAACCAAAATACCCACTTTAAAGCAAAGCCTGTAATAAACAAGACAAGCCAAGGTACATTGAAAACATGACTGTAAATATATTCTGGTGAACACATTCCTCCTTTGATTAAAACCTATTTCCCAAAGCAAACGTCCCATATCTGTCTAAAGGTTATGCTAAATCACTCTATTGCATCTAACCTAATTCACTTACTGTCCCCAGTGTTTGATCCTCACTACCTCGCATTGCATTTTTATATATTTCTCATGCTGCGTTTTTATATTTCATCTGTCTCATCTTTACCATGGTATTTTGTATTTTATATTTTATACTTTTAAATCCTTAAGGAATGTACTCCCTGCAGAATAAAGTTACACCCTGGATCATTGTTAAAAACTGCATTGAAACTCTAATTGTAACGTGATAAAATCTGCTATATTGGGCTGGTCCCCCTTGAGTGAATGCAAGTATGCATGATGACCAGTAGGTAATTAAATGACAAGGCACAAAACAAACTCAGGCTAGCTACAGGACTCAAGGAGAACAAAAAGTCCTTCAGATATGTGGGAAGTCAGAAAAAGAACAAAGATAGCACTGGGCGCCTGCGAGATTCAATGGGGCAACTGACATCTGACACCAAAGAAAGGGCCAATCTCCTAAATGACTTTTTTGCATCAGTTTTTCACCCTCCCAGGAGGATTACACTGTCAGAAAGGACGCAAACCATTCCAGGAGCGGGTGACAGGCCCAAAATCGATGTGGATCAGGTGAGGGAACACCTTGAGAAACTGGACATTCACAAGTTTGTGGGCCCAGATGGAATGCACCCGAGAGTCTTGAAGGAGCTGGCAGACATCGCTGCATCCCCCTTGGCAGAGATATTTGAAAATGTGTGGTGCTCGGGTGAGGTCCCGGAAGACTGGAAAAGAGCCAATGTGGTCCCTATCTTCAAGAAAGGGAGGAGGAATGACCCAGGGAATTATAGAGCAGTTGTAGCAGAAAGCCCCTTTTCCTCTTGCCTGCAGTTGCTCTCCCCTACTTGGATATGTTTTTCCTCTTCTACCTTTTCTTCCTTCCTTCCTCTTTCTTTCACTTTAAGATAAGGAATTGTGTTTTGAAATTTGTGTGTGCGCATTTTGTATCTTCCCTTGTATTTTGGTATTTTTATCTATTTGTGTGCCATGGCATTTGTAACTTATATTTTATACTCCTCACCTTTCAACTTTCAGCTAAATGTGTTTTAGTAAGTTATACATTGTAACAATGTTAACAAGGGTAGGAATCAAACTGTCCTTCTCTGTATCAGGCTGGCCCCTGAAAGAGCGAGTGAATCAGTGATTGAATGTGTAACACAATAGCAGCAGACAGCGATTATCACCTGGAAGCTGCAGATCAACCAAAGGAAGAACTCAATAGAAGACAATGTAACAACCGGGAATTCTCTAAACGTCACTGATCAAGGGCTAGAAGCCCTGGCCTGAGTTAATCAACGCCGGGGACCAACTTTTGGGTTGAATATCTCCAGATCGACCGCTCCCAGAGCCCTATTCTAAATTCATCAACGGACTCCCAAACCTGCACGTACATGCGGACGACCCCTGAGGCTGACAGATGCCGTACAGTAGCCACCGAGAGGGGGGAAGTCCCACGAGGGTCAATGACCCCTGGATTGGGCAAACCTGAAAACTGGGGAGTCACCAAAGTCTGCCAGGGACAGATGAAAGGCAGTGAAAAGTGACCCTCAGGGGCGCCCTCTTGATCTCCAACTCAACCAGACCTGTCCAGCCAGAAGGACCAGCCGGCAACCCCCTTCTGGAAGATAACACCAAACTGAAAGAAGCCTCAGCGACAGACTCCAGCGCTTGTAGGATAGGTATACCTGACTCTGTAGCCTGCTACTGTGTGTGTGCATGTGTGCATGTGTGGGGACCAGCCCCAAGGTTTATGATTACAGTGTTTCAATCCACCTAATAAACTAGAATTTTAAGGATCCCGAGTTGGACATTTGTAGCCAACACAGTCTCACCTCCGTCCCTGGAAAAATCCTGGAAAAAATTGTCAAGGGTTCCATCAACACCAGTCTAATGGAAGGCAAGCATCTGAAAGCCAGCCAACATGGCTTTGTGACTGACAGGTCTTGCCTGACCAACCTCATCTTCTTCTATGCCCTGGACAAGGGAGATGACGTGGAAGTCATATATCTGGATTTCAAGACAGCCTGTGACCTAGTTCACCATGATGTCCTCATGGTTAAGCCAGGGAACTGTGGCCTTGATCATCATATGGTCCACTGGCTAGGCAACTGGCTATGGGGTTGGCCCCGAAGAGTACTAGTTGACAGAAGCAAACCAATGTGGTACAGGGTGACCAGTGGAGTCCCTCAGGACTTGGTACTTGGACCAGTACTCTTTAACATCTTCATTAACGATCTACATTCGGGAGTCAGATGCGAACTGGTCAAGTTCGTGGATGATACCAAATTATGGGGGAGGGTAGTCACACTGCAGGACAGGCTGGGGATACCAGCCAATTTGAACATGCTCTCAAGGTGGGCCAACCAAAACCTGATGGTCTTCAATGTAGAGAAGTGTAAGGTGCTGCACCCTGGTAGGAAGAACCCTCAACATACTTACAAGCTTGGCAGTGTTACGCTCGCTAGCACCATGACCAAAAGGGACTTGGGGGTCCTGGTTGACCACAAGATGAACGTGAGTCACAATGCGATGCTGTGGCTAGCAAGCCAAACCAAACTGTGGCATGCCTCAACCAATGCATGTCAAGCAAAACCAGGAAAGTCACCCTCCCACTGTTTACCAGAGCTCCCCAAGGGATAACAAGGTCTAACGGAAACTCCAGGAAGGCCGATGTCCCAGGGAAATAAAAACGGAGGTGCTGGTACAGCCTCCCACGGCAGGACCCGAGGTAGGGGCAACCCACCCAAGAAAAGAAAGAGCCCTGAGAAGAAGGCATACTTACCTCCCATAGGGAAGGGAGAGCCATGCCAAGAAGGGCCACCAGCGCGGTTCATCAGCCGCTTTTATTGCCGGCTGACGGTGGTGCTGGTGGATGATGTCACAAAACACCACTGCCCAGCAGATTCAAAAGCCAGCGGCAAAAGAATGGTGAGGGAGACAGCAGAGATGCTGGAGGACGAAGTTACTCCTCATCCGACATCCCAGGAAAGTCTGCAGCCCTGGTAGGGGTGGTCTGGACACCCTCTGAAGGGGTCTCACCCACATTAAAGAGAAGGGATGACGTCAAGGGATTGGAGAGGATCACGGATGTCGGACCTGTGAGTGGGGTGGGCAGAAACCCACACCCAGATTCTTTCATTCTTTTCTTTTCTTTTCTTTGTCCCACTTTGATTTTGGAGGGACCCAGAGTTGTGACCAAAGAAAGACCCTCCATGGGTCCAGGGTCACAAAGGAAGATCGAGGCAGGATCAAGCCTTGGAGGAAATTCAGGCGCTAAGACAGGGGCAATCGTACGCCTCTTGACCATCTGAGATAGGCGAGTCGGGAAACAGGCCAACGACCCACCATCCAGCAATCCTGAGGGTTGACGTATGGCTGGGATGTAGGGAAGGTGAAGCCCCAAGAACTTCTCCAGAGGGTAGTACCCGGAACAGTGAGAAACCCCAGATAGGAGCCTCCCCACTAGAAAAGAGAAGACCAAGTCATGGCAGGCAAGTGTCAGGGCTTCCCTCAGGGTGGAGCATGACCTAACACCTCAGTTCCAGGGACATACCCCTCAGCCGGATTCAAGTGAACGCTCAAAGGCCGCCCGAGAGCGCCTATATGAGGCCAGGAGGAGGCAGCTGATTTAGACTACATATAAGAAAAAAGTTCTTTATGGTGCGAGTGTTTAGGGTCTGGAACAACCCCCCCCCCCGAGGTGGTGCAAGCACCTACTCTGGACTCTTTCAAAAAACAAGTAGATGTATTTCTTGCTGGGGTCACTTGATCCCAGCTGCATTCTTGCCTATGGTGGGGGGGCTGGACTTGATCTCATGAGCTCCCTTCCAGCCCCTAATGTCTATGAAATCTATGAAACTTTGGTCCATCCTGAGCAAGGGTCTCCCAAGTGTTGAGGTCAATGTTACACATCTTCATGTTTGCCTTCAGGATGTCTTTGAAGCAATGTCTTTGCCCTCCACTACTTCACTGACCTTCTTTCAGCTGTGAGAAAAAGATTCTCTTTGGAAGGCAGGAGGTAGGCATGCAAACAACATGACCTGTCCAGCAAAGTTGGTTTTGGATGACCATGGTCTCAATGCTGTTGGAATTTGTTTCAGCCAAGATGCTGATGTTTGTGCATCTATCCTCCCAGCTAATCCAAATGATCTTGCAAAGGCACTGTTGGTGGTATTTTTCCAAGCTCTTGAGATGTCTTCTGTATGTGGTCCAAGTTTCTTAGCTATACAGCAGAGTTGGAATGACAATGGCTCAATAAACCAAGAGGTTCATTTCAGCAAGGATTTCATGATTTAAGAAGACTCTCTTACTCAGACATCCAAAGGCTGTGCTTGCAGATTTCAAGCAGTGCTGTATTTCTGCATCAATGCCTACCTTTGATGAAAGATGGCTTCCAAGATAAGCAAAGTCATCCATGTTCTCCAGCAATTCTCTGTTGATTTGAATGGAGTGGAGAGTTGTTTCTCCATTTGGAACAGGTTGGTAAAGGACTTGCATTTTCCTGATGTTTAGAGTTAGGCCAATACTCTCGTAGACTTCTGAGAATACATTAAGAATGGTTTGGAGGTCCGTTTCAGATTGAGCAATGACAGCATTGTCATCTGGATACTGAAGTTCCATTATGGATGTTGACATGGTCTCATTCAAGAGTTGCTGGAATTACACTACAGGAGGAGTACACTTCTTTGGCCCACGCCTGCAGGGAGTCAGTCAGGAAGGCCAAGGCAGCTCTAGAACTCAGGCTAGCGGCAGGGATTAAGGACAATAAAAAGTCCTTCTTTAGGTACGTTGGGAGCAAAAAGAGGGTGCAGGGTAGCATAGGGCCCTTACAGAACAGGTAGGGGGGCTTAGTGGTGGATATCAGGGACAAGGCAGAGCTCTTCAATGAGTTTTTTGCCTCTGTCTCCTTAAATAGGAACCTAGACGAACCCTCAATATGTATCATGGATACCAGCAAGGGGAACATCAGTCAACCAACGGTCAGTGCCAACACAGTAAAAAGACACTTGGAGGGACTGAACATTTTCAAATCACCGGGACCAGAGGGACTCCATCCATGGGTATTGAAGGAATTAGTGAGTGTCATACGTGAACCACTGGCAAGGATATATGAGCACTCATGGTGCTCGAGTCAGGTCCCAGAGGATTGGAAGAGGGCCAATGTTGCCCCAATCTTTAAGAAGGGGAGGAAGGAGGATCTGGGGAACTATAGACCAGTCAGCCGTACCTCTATCCCTGGGAAAATCCTAGAAAAAATTATCAAGGAACACATCTGTGGGAGCCCGCTGGCTAATGTGATGCAGAGGGGTAACCAACATGGGTTTACAGCAGGCAGGTCCTGCCTGACTAACCTCGTTTCTTTTTATGACAAGGCCACCAAATGTTTAGATGCAGGAGTCGAGGTGGATGTTATCTATCTGGACTTCAGGAAGGCCTTTGACACAGTATCCCATACCATCCTTATAAATAAACTGAGGAGATTTGCATTGGATGATTACACAGTAGACTGGGTAGCAAATTGGCTCAATGGTCACACTCAGAGGGTGGTGGTGGATGAGTCAGTGTCAGCCTGGAAAGATGTGTGCAGTGGAGTCCCTCAGGGCTCAGTTCCGGGGCCGATGCTGTTCAACATCTTCATCAGTGATCTGGATGAGGGGGTGGGAAGCACCCTGTCCAAATTCACAGATGACAAAAAAATATGGGGTGAAGCTAACACCCTGGAGAGGAGGAACCAGATCCAGGCTGACCTAGACAGGCTGGGGAAGTGGGCAGAGAGCAACAGGATGCAAATCAATAAGGACAAGTGCAAGGTGCTGCATCTGGGGAGAAAGAACTGCCATCATACCTACAGGCTGGGGGGCGACACCACTGAGGCAGAAAGAGATCTTGGAGTCTCTGTTGACTCCAGAATGAACGTGAGTTGTCAATGTGATGAAGTAGTTGGCAAAGCCAATCGCAGTTGTCGTGCATCGTGCATAGGTGCTTCACAAACAGGTCCCGGGAGATGATTCTCCCCCTCTATGCAGCACTACTCAGACCACAGCTGGAGTACTGTGTCCAGTTCTGGACACCGCAGTTCAAGTGGGATTCAGACAACCTGGAGAAGGTCCAAAGATGAGCCACTCGTCTGATTAGAGGCCTGCAGGGAAGGCCCTACGAGGAAAGGCTAAAGGACCTTAACCTCTTCAGCCTCTCCAAGAGAAGGCTGAGGGAGGACATTGTGGTGGTGTACAAATTCATAAGGGGAGAGCAACATGAAGTAGGTGATGATCTGTTCACCAGGGCACCCCCTGGAACAACAAGGAACAATGGGCATAAGCTACTGGAGAGAAGGTTTAAACTGGACATTAGAAAAAGGTTCTTCACGGTCAGGGTTGCCAGGATCTGGAATGGGCTTCTAAGGGAGGTGGCACTTGCCCCATCCTTGGGGGTCTTCAAGAGGAGACTGTACAGGCATCTGGCTCCGTTCACATGACCCCAGGTTTGGTGACCCTTTTCTTGCCTGCCAGAGGCAGGGGGTCAGACTAGATGGCCCACTGAGGTCCCTTCCAACCCCAGAATCTATTAATTCTCTCTACTTGAGTGGGTCCTTTAAGTACTTGATGTTTAACTTGTGCCTGATCTGCTTCCTTTGCATTCTTCGTTTAGGAGCAATCCTGATGGACATGCAGGAATGGATGAGGTGGTGGCCAGTCCAACAATCATCAGTGCTAGTCATGGCTCTCGTAATCAGGAAACCCTGGCAATCAAGAGTCTGAACAATCACATAGTCGATCAGATGCCAGTGTTTCAATCTAAGGGATTTCCAAGACATCTTGAACTTGTTCCTTTGATGGAACAAGGTCTCTGTGATGACAAGTCTGTGTTCTGTGCACTTCATCAGGAGAAGGACCCCATTAGCATTTGAATTTCCAACACCTTCTTTTCCGATAGTACCATTCCAAAGTTTTGAGTCTCTTCCCACTCTGTCATTAAAATCTCCAAGAAGGATGATCTTATCTTTCTTTGGGATATTTGAGAGGATAGTGTCAAGCTGTGAGTAGAAGTTCTCCTTCATGATCTCATCAGCGTCCATTGCCACTCACCTATCACTGTAGGAGTTTCCTGTTGTGCAGGGGAAATGTATGATTCCCATAAAGAAGATGCCTGTGCATGATCTCTTTTAGCGTGAGGATGTTGTCACACATCAAGAAACTCATGGTCCTTGACAGATCCATACCATCTAAGTCCAATGGCATCTAAGTCCAATGGCATGGAATCCAAGATGACTGGAGACCCCTGATCTGCTTCAGCCTTCATCCGCCTTCACGGTCACTGAAAAGGAGGTTACACTTTTCTTCTGCCTGGTCCACCATGGAGGTCTTCTTGGATCGCTCTTACTCAGGAACCTCCCCATTGACCTTGCCGCCATGGGTGCCCCTACCAGGAGCATGAAGCTCCTAATGGCCTTGCTCTCAGGATCATTGGAACACACAAGCCTCTCCACCACTACAGGGTGGTGATCCCTAGAGAGGTGGTTTCCTACCATCTCTAGCATAAGAATGGACTTGTCTTGTTCTTTATCTTACATGAGTGTAATAATTGTTACACCAGGTCAGAGCTGTCATGTATCTGAGAGAAAAGTGACCTACAGCCTAGGGGCTGGATCTTGCCCACAAAGATATAGTATCCAACCTGTGGTAGCATGCAGCAGGGTGGATTGGCAGCCTGCAGTATGTACACCATGCATCCCTCTGCCACATGCTGTGGTTGGTTCTGTGGGTCTCTCTTGAGCTGTATACACCCCACACCCTACATTTGGCATCATTTATTCATCATTTTAGCATGATTTCTTAGCAAGTGTCACATGCCATTTATCACATGCTAAAAAATGACAGATCCATGATAAAAAGTCACTGTTTCAAAGAGCAAATTCAAAAAGCAGTCCCCCAGTGCACTGTGTACAGCATTCATATGTAACAAGAAGAGCTTTATTTGTAGTGCTTCTAAATAGTACCTCCTTCCAACGGGGTCAGGTTTTGAGTGCTTCAGCCATTTTTGTAGCATTTCAAAGGGTGTGTATGTGTGTCCAACTTGCCCTCTGCAGCACTTCAGATACATTTGAAACAGTTGAAATGTGATGTCTGTCCACAACCAGGGAGGTTAACAACATCCTTGGCCAGGGCTGACTGCAGACCCTGCATCAGACTGAGGATAAGATGACAAAAAAGAAGGGCTCAGAAAGATAGAAAAGTGGCAAGAGTTGCCTTTCATAACAGCTTCTGGGGAGTTGCACCAGTAGCCAGGAAAAAGATAGAAGTTAACGTAGCCAAGAGACCTCTTGGGTCTAAGGCTATCCTCCCTTGCAGAGAGTACAGGACTCCCATTCCCTAAAAGTAGCAGCAGCTGCCACATGGGAAGGAGACTGATGGAGTATGAGCAAACCCCCAAATTGGGGATGGTGATCAGTTGTGTACAAGGGAAATGGAGATAGACTTAGTGCAACTTCCCACATCACTGTGAGAGGGAACTAGTAGGCAGACCCAGACTGAAGCACCCTACAGTAGAAATCCTAGAAGGAAATCCATGGCTAACAATGGGACGCTTCTTAGCTGCACCTTAATGACTACACAGCATATTTCTTTTGTTAGTGATAGACTCTGCATCCTCAGAGAGGATCCCTGCATCCCTTCTGCCTCAGCTGATAAAGAAACCCTCTGCGCACCATACAGTTACCTCCCTCACTGTATCGTGTGACCCCTGCAAAGATATCATGCGACACAAAATCCACCAGTGCCCGGGGGATATTTCCTGGTGTTGTCAAGGTGCTACTGGAGTTCTTCTGAAAGGAGACAAACCCATTCACTATCAGTTTTATTAAGAAAAATGGATGGTGTTATTAATAACCCTTAATGACTATATTGCTGTTTAGAGCGCTGTAAATATACACAGCACATTATGAAGCCAGGCAAATTCCCTGCTGCAAATTGCTTGCAATTTGCAATTGACTGTGTCTATAATCATAGTGACTGTGTGATTCTAGCTTTCAGCCCTGGGATCCTGGCAGGGAAATAAGCAGCTCTGTTAATTGGAGTTCAGTTAGCTGAAGCTTCCTGCAAGCAAGAAAATCCCACCAGACCAGTCAGGAGACAAAGAGATAGATGATTCTCCTGGTGCGCGCTGTCCCGTTCTCTACTCAGCAGGTCTGTACAAAACAGCACCATTTCATTTCGACTTCTGTTTTGCCATTTCAATGGGACAGTGTTTCGTTTTGAGTTTTGTTTCATTTTGAAACCGCTGTTCCGTTTCATTTTGTCAAAACTGTTTCACTGTTTCGACATTTTGCCCATAAGCTATAATGGGGAAGCACAAAACTGCCTATAATTTTGTCATTTCTTGCCTGATTCAGATGAACCTTGAAGGGATGGTAGCCCCCTGCTGAGGCTATGAAGCCTGCCAAGTTTCAAGGAAATAGGTGCAGGGGTTTCTGGGAAACTGTACCTCAAACTGTTCAGAGCAAAACTTGTGTAACTTTTAAGGGTGAAAACAGAGAAAGCTCAGTTCAAACAGCACTTGTTATGCCGTTTTTTCTTTCCTCCCCCAGAGCAATGGGATTGGAAGGGATCTCAGGGAAGGATCACAGTCACTGGCCAGCTACACAGCCAATATAAGAGCAGTCCTTCCCCACTCCCACCCCCCTTCCCCCTCCCTCTCCTCAGTTTCTCTTTAGGTGCAAGCAAGCCCAGCTTCGAAACTTTCAAAATGTTTTGACAGCCCTCATTTCGTTTCAAGGCTGTTTTGAAGTCTTTTGTTTCATTTCCATTTCACTGATTTGAGATTGAAACGAGTCAAAACAGCGTTGAAATGAAACAGCCAGCAAAATTTTGCACAGCCCTACTACTCAGTCCCAAATGCCTTGAACTCAGGCTCCTGCATGCACACTCTCTGCACCTATTTCCCAAATTGTACCTTGCAGCTGATGTGGAAGCACAGTTTTCCTAGAGTACAGCATTTAATACCTGCAGTTAATGTCATTGCTTTAGGTTCAGGCCTAACACTATGCAATGGACCAGTCCTTTCTCCACTTTACATTATGGGAGGGATTTCCAAGAGGCCTTCTTCCACTTACCCACCAGAAGAAGCAGTCAGATATCCAGCAACATTTTCCAAGGCACTGTCTGTCAATAAGACTAGCACTCTAAGGGACAGTTTTAAAAGTATTTCAGGGGATGTGTACACTGCATCCTCCGCTTTTCTACCCCCCACTCCTGCTTGCATAGGCCAGACCCAGAATTGGGGCCACCTTAAGAGCATCCTCCCATGAGCACTCTTGGTTTCTGATGGTGTTAATGAGTGGCTACTGGAGACACCCCCAGATGCAAAGACACTCTGGTGAGACTGGGCACTTTAGAAAATCCCACAAGAGCCCTCTCTGTCCCTTTCACACCTCAGCAAATACCTTTCAATGTCCCTTAGGCACTTCTGAGAACAAGGTGCTTTGTTTCACGAGCAAGGCCATGGCCATTTGATCATTCGTGTCAGTTTGTGGCGCTGAGGCTAAGTGCTCCAAATCTCGTTTTCATGCTTCCTACCATTGCATCAATCGGACTGGCTGTGTGCTCCTATGAAGTCTGCAATACCCTTTAATGTCCAGTTATTGACCCTGGTTCTCTGCCCCACACAAGCACTGGACTTGCTTCTCCATTGCCCTGCCCTATGGGCAGTTGTTAACTCCAGAATGTGGTGGGTGCCAGTCATTGCTATTCTGCTTTGGTCATGCATTGTGCTGTATTTGTACCCGGACAGCATCTTGTTCTGACATCCCACGCTGACCTCTCAGCACTGGCTGACATGCCTGTTGCACAAGCAGGAATGACAATTTTGTTACATTTGTGCAAACAAAAGGAAATCCTCCTCCAGGGGGTCTCCCTCCCTGACCCCCAGTGACTCCATGCATTGCCCCATGTAGCTTATTTCCTGCTGGCTTTAGATCCCATTACAGTTACTGGTTAGGCAGATTACAGGAATATCCCTCCAAGCCAGCTAGCAGAACTAGAGTGTTTGCTAAGCAAGGATTTACCAAAGGCATTTCCTTTATGCTGTTGAATCAGTAGGCATATTAGTTTCCCCTCAATGACTTTGCAGCTCTGCTTCCCTTATTTGCAACGCTCTCCATCAAGAACAAGCAAACTTAGATACCCACCCTGGCAAGCTGGTGCTGACTACCTTTGCCCCAACAGACCCTGTCTCCACGACACAGCTCCCTACACTTCTTTATCATTGAAGCTGGCACCGCTGTCTGTTCAGCTCACTTCATAGCACAAAGCTCATGGCCTGATGGGACAGGCATGGTCCTGGGTTCTGGAAGGTCAAGATTCTCATACAGCACCTTCTTTTGTCAAACCATCATTGGAGAGTACACAAGTCTGCTTCTTCCAGCGGTCTTACCTGCAGGCCCCAGCCCCAGAGACAGCAGCATCACAATAAAGGAACAAGAGCACTCTTGGAAACTGGAAAGCTCCTCTGACAAGGGTATGTTCATAGGATCCTAGCCACTGAAGATAAGAAAACATCCATGCTCCATCCCTCTGCCCTAAATGAGCATCCCTAAGGGCTCTGGCTCCCTAGGGGCTCTGGCAACTCGCATGTGCCTGCCTCCTGCAGTAGAGGTTCCCTACACCCTGGCTACACTGAGCTGGCAATGAACCTGCCTAGAGCCAAGTCTGATTCCAGCACTGAGCAGCTGCTCAGTAGTCTGCAGCCACAACTGCTGTCAAAACAGTGAGTCATTATTACCATAGCAACTCCACTTACCTTAAGCATGTGGGCATGGGGAGAGGGCTACTGAGCCACTAGCAAGCCTGGTGTCCCTTGGATACCAGGTGCTCAATAAGCCAAGTCATGGGCTCCCTCCCACCAGTACAGCTCCACAACCTGATGTGGCACCCACGACAGCAGGAGAGGACTGGCTCTGTGATGGCAATTGAGCTCAGGAGGTGAGGTCCCACCCAGCAGACAGCCCAGAGCAGCTGCTGAAGGGGGATTTTCAAGATGTGTAGGAGTGCAGCCGGAGGTAGAACGGATGGGGGGAGCTGGAGGTTCTGTTCAATTTGGGGTGAACACCTAGGGGCAAATGTGGGGAGAATGCCTTGCAGTTGCTCTGTCTGCAATGCCTGCAAACTGGTGAGGAAGTGGTCTTACCTGCAACTGTTCATGGGAGCAGGAAGGAAAGTCCCTATGCTACTGTGATTGTTCTGGGCAGGGGCATATCTGGAGGGGGTGCAGCTGTGCAGTCACACACCCCTTTGGCTGTGCTGCAAATGAGCTCTCAGGGTGGGGTCTGGCTGGAGCTCCTGCTTTCCTGCAGCTCTGAAGCCCAGGGTGTGAGTGCTGTCACCCTGCTGCTCAGCAGGGAAGGAGAGGGAGGGAAAGAGCCAACATCAACAGTGTTCACTCTCATGAAGGCTGGGGCTTTGGGCCAGACCTCACTCTGAGAAGCTAGTGAGCTCAGAGTTCACTGTGTATGCATGGCACAGAAAGTGGAGGCTGTGCCTCCCTTGCCCGGTCTCTACATTTGCTACTGCTTCTGGGCTGCAGAAGTGGAGGACATAGCCCTTCCTTTGGACATGAGGCTAGAGGGGAAGTGCAGCAGGAGGTCCTAGGGCAGCGCTCTGCCGGAGCAATTCCACACTGACAGATCAGGGGTAACATGCCCTGGATGGCATAGTTCAGGGCTGCCTGCCCCTTCCTGGGCCCTATGTTGAATATAATCAGCTGGTGAAGAGTCCTGGCCTCTCTGTGGCATCTCGGTAAAAACTGCAGCTCCATGTGCAGGCTGAGGTGAAAAAAATAGCCAGGAAGTTCAGCCATAAGAAGAAAGCAGTACGGAAAAATGCTGAAAATGCACCCTGCCCAGCACTGTGCCTTTCTGGGGCTGGGCACTGAGGCTGGCCCATTATCATAGAATCATAGAAAGGTAGGGTTGGAAAGGACCTCAGGAGGTGACATCTAGACTGACCCCCTGATCAAAGCAGGACCAGCCCTGACTAGGTCATCCAGTGCAGCCCAGGATGCCATTAGCCTTCTTGGCAACAAAGGCACACTGCTGGGTCATATTCAGCTTATTGTCCACATTATGGGCCTGTCCTTCTCTGAGTGCCAACTTGAAACTCCAGAACAGTGCCTATCTTTCAGGAAGGGGTGAGAACCTGCCCTCTGAAAATTGGGCCCTTGAAGTGCTTCAGATTTGGCCCCTGAAAACAAGGCACCTGGATTTCATAATCAGGTTTGAAAATCTTAGTCTCTGGCTGAAAAGAAATGGAACAGAAACAAAGGGAATGGCAAAAGGCGTCATAAGACCTCCCTAAAGAGAGACCAAGAAGACTAGGGCTAGCATGGCTTAGGTTAACAAGAAGACAAATAAGAGGGGGCTCAAACCAAAAGGAAAGGTGGTAAGTCAATAAACCAATTCACTTCCCTCATTGCACAGAACAAGGGGATGTTCCATTAAATTAAATTAAAGGATAACCCAAGTTCAAGTAAGAAGAGGAACACTTTATACCAGGGGTGGCCAACCTGCTGCACAAGTGCCACAAGTCGCACAGGCAGGCCCCGCATGGGACACCCAACAGCATAGGGTCAGGACAGGCAATACAGTAGCTGACAGGGCAGAAGGCAGAGCAAGAGATCGGGCAGGGAGCACAAGGCAGGAAACAGAAATTCGTGAGAAATAGGAGGTGGATGATGTCACATAAAGATGTTTTAATACCTAGTGCAAACAAGGATGTGGCTGCTGTAAACATGAATTTCTCTTTAATGGTGTATAAAAAGGGGCCTGAGAACCCTTAACACTTTGTACTGGGCTTAGCTGTTATGGTCATGTCTGTACCATGCCTGCTAATGACCCAAATAGCATCATGAACCAGCTGGTCATAGATGTTAGTGTTGAAGCTCATTTGTAGATAAGAAACCTGGCTGAACTCTTTGCTTAAAAGCCTGCTGTCTCTTTCTAGTAACAACGATGTTGTTAGGGGCACCACATCACAGATAGTATCCTGACAGCATGTGCACAGTAGGCCTCTGCGAGTAGACAGCTATTTGATTCGGCTTCAGATCTGGCCACTTCAGGTACCAGGGATCCGATCCGGAGCTCCGGACCGGGTTCCCACTTCTATCTAGCCACAAAGCTTCGGAGCCACCTCGGAGATTCAGCCATAGGGTATAATGGGGGATCAATGAAATATCTATAACGTTGTTGTTTTTTGTCTGATTTGGGTGAAACTGAGAGCATGAAGCCTGCCAAGTTTCAAGAAGATCAGTGCAGGGGTTTGGAGGGAACTGCACCTCAAGCTGCTGACAGGCAAAACTCCTGACATGGGTGACACTGTGTGTGTTAAGGCACAGTGGGCTGAAAACTGCAGGGCCTCACCAGGGGCTACCATCCCTGCAGTTTTCACCCCCCTGTGGTGTAACACATAGACGTGACATGAGTTTTGCTTCCAAGAATTTGGGGTACAGTTTCTACCAAACCCCTGCACCGATCTTCTTGAAACTTGGCAGGCTCCATGCTCTTACCAGAGATTACCACCCCTGCATGTTTCATCCAAATCAGACAAAAACAACAAAGTTATAGATATTTCATTGTTGGCCGGATCTCTGAAGCGGCTCTGAAGCTTTTCCGAACCATTTCAGAAAAGCCTAACGAAGCCAGCACTTTGATCCAGACATGCTGTTTCAGACGCCAAAGCATCCAAAGCTTCTTCAGATCTGAAGCATGGTCTGAAGCCTCACACAGCCCTAGTCCACAGACCATGAGGGAGCCTGATGTAACTGGTAACACATACAACACTGAGTCACATAACAACATTGATGGGATCCACTCTGACAACACTGGTAACTCCCTGGAGACCTACAGCAGCCTTTCAGATATTTGAAGACTGCTATCATCTCCCCTCTTAACTACAAGCTAAACATGCCTAGTTCTCTCATATGCTTTGCCTTCCCAAGCCCTTTGGTCATTGTCTGTGCCTGCTTTTGGTCCCTCTAATTTATCTGCATGTTTCTTAAAATATTGTGCCCAGAACTACACCCAGTACTCTAGCTGAGGCCTCAGCAGTACTGAGAAGAGTGGCACTATTACCTGACTTGTCTTACAACTAGTACTCCTGTTGATGCAGCCCAAAATTGCATTTTATTACTGAATCACATTCCTGACTCATGTTGAGTCTGTGATATACCAAAACCTCCAGATCTTTCTTTTCAGTGTTGCCATCCAGCCAGTTAGACCCCATTCTATATCTGTGCTTTGGATTATTCTTCAGTGTGTGCAGCACCTTGCATTTTTCGGCTATGAGCTTCATTCTGTCATCTCTAGCCCAGCTTTCCAATACAAGATCCTTTTGAATTCTACTCCTGTTCCCCACAATGTGTTTGCATTCTTCCCACTTTTGTGTCATCTGCAAATTTTCTCAGGACGTTCTCTAGTCTAACCTTCAAATCATGAATAAACATATCAAATAGCACCAGATTCAGGACAGACCCCTGTGGAAGCCTGCTCAAAACTTCTTGTCGTTCCAATATTGATACTTTTATAATTGCCTTTGTCTTGTGGTTATTGAGACAATTATTTATCCACCTTGTAGTAATTTTATCTAGCCCAAAGTTCTCCAGTTTTCTTGTAAGAAGGTCATGTGGGACTTTCTCGAAAGCCTTATTGAAATCCAGATGCACTACATCTACTTAATTCCCTTCAATCACCCAGATAGTTACTTTGGCAAAGAGGAAGAAAAGGTTAGTTTGGAATTGATTTGATTTTAACAGTTTCATGTTGGCTGCCTGTGATCAGCCTTTTTTTTCCCCCTCAGATGCTTACAAATTGACTTTATAAGTTGTTCTAGTAACTTCTCCAGTGTTGAAGTCAGGCTTGGCAATATATTCCCCAGGAATTCCTTTTTGCCTTTTTTAGAGAGAAGCAGTATTTCAGCCCTTTTCCAGTCTTCTAGTGCCTCACCCATCTCCCGTGACTTTGTAAATATTATTGCCAGGACTCCAAGACTTAAATTCATTCAGATAATTCAAAAGCTCTGTAAGCATCTCTTTCATTCTCATGATCCTCAGCCTTGCCTCTTCTTTGTCTATATGATTTTTATTAGTTGTCTGGTTGCCACTTATTTATTTGGTGAAGAATGAGTTATAAAGTAGCTGTGGAACAGCTTCATCTTCTTTGCCTCTCCTGTTAATACCTCACCCTGGCTTTTAGCAGTGGACCTATGACTTTCGCATTCTTTCTTTTCTATCCACCATATGGGAGGGTTTGCACAAGGGTGGCATTTGGGATGGAGAAGAGATTATGGGGTGGATTTACACAGGGTGGCAGGTGAGGTGCATAAGGGGTGGTGTCACTTGTGTGGGAAATACCTGTTTCTGTTACCAAGGGCAGTGACTTCCATGCACCTCCTCCGGGGATGGATTGATATAATCAGGGCCCCTGCCCCTCCACCCTGACAGACAGACTAAGGGCTCCTCTACATCTGCAGGGAGGCTGCTCTGACACGCTGTAATTACAGTGTGTCAAAGCAGACTCGATTAATCGAGTCTGCAGGAATGTGGTAATTACCGTGCTCCAGCAGACTCCAGTATCACACGTATCGACATCCCCGTGCTGCAAAATGGCAGTGGGGCACTTTAAACTAAAGCTGGTTTGATGAGCTTGAGTTCAAAGCACCCCGCTGCCATTTCTCAGCACAGGGATGCTAATACATGTGATGCTCTGGGCACTTTTAATAAGTGTGACTCTCAGAGCTGTGCTAATTAAAGCGCCCCCACCTCCCAGAGCACATCTATAAATGCCCTTAGTTTGGAGGACCCCTCCCACAGACAGGTAACCTCATGAATAACATGCGCCCCCAGGAGCGCTGCGGTGGTGGGAGTGTAGCGGCAGCAAACGGGGGCTCCCCCAGACACCGCTGGCACTGTCGGTGGTGTGGGGGGTGCGGGGGATGGCGATCACCAACCAAGGGTCAGCACCCACCCACGCGCGGCACCTTTTTGTAGGGGGCGCACTGCTACATTCAGGGGGTGCACATGCACCCGCATGCACCCCCTACATGTTGCCCCTGGGTAACCCCCATTTTGTTCCCCATGCTCAGAATACCCATTCAGCTTCAGGACTCCAGGAAGTGGACTGGCCAAGTTCGCTGATGATACCAAACTCTGGGGTAAAGCATCCACACCTGAGGACAGGAGGGTGATCCAGGCTGACCTTGACAGGCTCAGGAAATGGGTGGACAAGAACCTGATGGTGTTTAACACCGAAAAATACAAGGTTCTCCACCTTGGGAAGAAAAACCTGCAGCACGCTTATAGGCTCGGCAGTGCTATGCTGGCTAGCACTACGGACAAAAGGGACTTGGGGGTCATCACTGACCACAAGATGAACATGAGCCATCAGTGTGATGCTGCTGCTAGTAAAGCAAGTAAAACTCTGGCTTGCATCCATAGATGCTTCCCTAGCAAATCCTAAGATGTCATTCTTCTCTTTTACTCGGCCCTGGTGAGGCCGCAGCTGGAGTATTGCGTCCGGTTTTGGGCTCCACAATTCAAAAAAGGATGTGGAGAAGCTTGAGAGAGTGCAGAGGAGAGCCATGCGCATGATCAGAGGTCAGGAAAACAGACCTTATAATGAAAGGCTGAGAGCTATGGGACTCTTCAGCATGGAAAACTGCAGGGGGATGCTCTGATGGCCACCTATAAGCTTATCAGGGGTGACCACCAGCATCTGGGGGAAACGTCTGCTCACCAGAGTGCCCCAAGGGATGACAAGATCGAATGGTCACAAACTCCTCCAGGACCATTTCAGGCTGGACATAAGGAAGAATTTCTTTACTGTCCGAGCCCCCAAGGACTGGATTAGACTGCTGCCAGAGGTGGTTCAAGCACCTACATTGAACGCCTTCAAGAGACATTTGGATGTTTATCTTCCTAGGATCCTATGACCCCAGCTGACTTCCTGCCCCTGGGGCAGGGGGCTGGACTCGAAGATCTTCCGAGTTCCCTTCCAGCCTGAATGTCTATGAAATCTATGAATCCTCTGCAAGTCCCAGGATAGTCCCAAGTCTCTCTTGCCACCCTCAGCTAACTCCCTCTTCCATATGCCCAATCAAGCCCCCCAGGCAGCATGCGTGGCTCTCTCTCTCCATTATCTTGTGGGTGCTTGTGGCACTAACACAGATTAAGGTTAAACACAGATGAAAGTCAAACTGCAGGCCTGCCCTCCCCAGCACCAATATGACTGCTCTTATGTCTGGGATGGGCCTGCAGTTTGACTCTTTCTATTGACCATATCCTATGTCCAAGAGTTATTTTTATTGCTAGTATTGGTAAAATGTCACAGACACACACATTGCTCCCCCAAGGCTGGAACTGTTGCTTCTCTCATCTCTGTCCTGTTTACTAGCCTCATGCTCTTGCCAAGACCACCTAAGCTTGTGATTTCTCAGAAGATAAATCTGTACACGTAGCTATTTCTGATGAAGCAGAAGGCCTATACACTTGTCAAGAGTGTGTCCTGTCACATCTGTCATATGACATTCAGTGGCAAGTTCATGCCATTTAATTACTACGCACACACAAAAAGGGGCATACCAGGCTTAGATAGGCACAGTAAATATTGTTCATCTCACCACAGAGGTCTTAGCTACTGGCAGGTGTTATGCTGCATTTGTCACAGCACAGAAGGGCCTGTTCAAGGAGAAAATGGCAGTTTTATGGATTTTGAAAGCACCTGTGGAAGAAACTCACCCCAAGCCAGAACTCCCTGGCCCAGTCATGCCCTGCACTTCCTATGGTATATTCCATTGAAATTCAGATGTGTGAACTTCAGTCTTACAGACTTACCCAAGATAGCTTTAAACTGGCTGACTTGGGTACCAAGAGCAGCGTGACCTGCAGCAAGAGTTGTGTGTGTTGGCCACCTAGGACCCTGGGCAGGTTTAGCTCTATGCTTAGTTGGGGCACCGAAATAGGGGCAGAGCACAGACTCCAGTCATGGCAGAAAATGCTCAGTGCCATTTGGCCCCAGTGTTTCCTGGGTGGAGGATGGAGCCAGCAAGTCAAAGATGGCTTCTGTGACGGGAAATGGTGCCAAACTGCAAGCACTGGAGTATGTGAAGTAGGGTTTATATATGTGTGTAGGGGCTGAACCTGTCGGTGGTATCTATGCATGTGTGTGTGGGGAGGGGAGTGGGGGCGGGTTGTATTTAAGGAGGGTGTGTCTGCACTGGGTGTATACCTGTGGTGGAAGGGAGAGGATGAAGAATTGTATGGCCCATGCCTGGGAGAGATGCTAATGTGGTATCCTGCTGTGTGTGCATGCATGAATGCTCACAGGGACACTGTGAAATCTTCTGTGAAATCCTATAAAATATGAACCTTAATTTCTACCCAGGAGAACTTTTGCAATCTTTTCTCTGATGCCTGATGAAGGGTGTTTGTGACCAAAAGCTTGCAATTAAAGAATTTTTTTTGCAAAAATCTTGTTGCTTTAATAAAAGATATCGCCTCTGTCTATGAGCCCTGATTGCTTTTTCCTCTAGACCAATACAGCTACAATCTGGGCACCTGACACAGGGACACTGTGGCTCTCAGGGAAATGGACAAACCCCCAGCACAGCAGCTAAAAGGGATTTCCTGTGTGGCCAGGCGGAAGCAGACTGAGCAACACTGGAGCCAGTCTTGAAAAGGCAATGTGCTCACATGCACAAAGCAAATACATTTCTCCTGGGGAGCTTATGGCAATTCCAGCTAGTACAAAAAGCAGGGGGCACCTTTCTAGCTCAGGTTGATCAATAAGAGCACAAAACACGTGCACCTTGCACTCTCCACAGACTCCCTCTTCACTCACTCCCAGGTACAAATGAAAGTGCTAGAGGGTAGAGGTCCTTTTCTGCAGTGATTACTTTTGTGCTAACAACTAGGAAGGGAAGGTGCCGTTACTGAAGCACTAATTAGCAGGGGTGACTATTATTCTCTGTTCCATAGTGCAAATTGGACCCCACCGAAGTCAGTGTGGCTTGTTGGCTTCTGCAGCCTAGTCCTGAAATATCTGAGAGGGTTTGAATCCTCACTGAAGCACTTCAGCTTCATCATGCTTTCACCCTGCACAACTCCGCTTCTCAGTGTTTGTCCTATTTTCTGTGAACGCTTTACAAAAGGTTGGGCACCTCCGTCAATACTGACTGCATTGTGCTAAGGATGTAGGAAGGAGCTAGCAACTTGAAACCACTCTGAACACGAGGGCCTACGGGTAGGTGCACCTGCTTACTACCATTTATTAATGGCAGGAGGAGGCAGAAAAGGTGCTGTGCAGTGCAAGCCTCCTCTGTGCTGTATCCTGTATGCAGTAGTGGGGTCCAATACTCCTTTGGTTTAGGCAAGTTTAGCAAACAAGAGTCACTTCCTCCTGCATAAATCACATACCTGCACCCTTGGGTGGCTGAGATCTAGATCTTTCTCTTTCAAAACCACAGGGATCTTCCACCTGACCTAAACATATGTCCTGTGGCAGTTGGGGGGGGAGGGGGAAGGGAGGGAGGAGATCCAGCATCCTTCCCATGAGCAACAGCTACTCAAAACTGCCAAAAAGGGGGACAGGTGCTCTTTAGAAGTGAGCACAGCTTGGACTTTCCACTCCCTAGAGTGGAAACAATGGCATTCTTACATTAGCTTTTGTTCCAGATAAAAGCAATAACTGGAAAGCTTCAGTTGTTTTCATGGAACAGAAATGTGAAAAGCGCTGACCCGGAAACGCTACAAGGCCTGTTTTCCCCTTACCTTTTGAAGGAAAGCAAAACAGTTTGACTTTCTGCAAATGAACTGTTTATTCACCTGTCCTGAAAAGATTTGCTTTGAGTCATTTCAAGACTACTCTACTACAGGGGCAGGCAATTAATTCAGGTGGAGGGCCACTTACTGAGTGTTGGCAAGCCACCGAGGGCCACATGACAGACAGCCAGGGGCAGATAAATATTAATTGTCTACATTTTTTAGGGGAGCCACAGGCCGGATAGAACCACCTAGTGGGCTGCATGTGGTCCGCGGGTTGCATTTTGCCCACCCCTGCTCTACTACATCCTTCCCTGGTTTTACATTGCCTCATGGGAACTGTAGTTCAGGAGTCTTGTGCCCTAATAGACCCTGAGTCATGTGACTCCATGATGCAATACAGCTGTGTCAGGGGCAGTTCCACAATACAGTATTGAAAAAGTCGTTCTCCAGGGAGTCAAGCCTGTAGGAGGTCCTGAGAGTCGAAACTCCAACTTCTGTACAACAAGATACCTCCAAGAACATGCAGTTTAGTGCCTTCATGAACTAATTCAAAATGAAATTAGGACTGCAAGGGATTGCTGAAGAAAGGCAGGACGTTGTGATGGGAAGATCTCCCTGACAGCCTGGATCAGTCATTTCTTCATCATTAAGGAGCCATATTAGTCTGAAGTCAGGCTGATGCATCTGCTGAAGTCGAGGCTATGAAACCTTATGCATCTCTGAACCTGTTAGTTTCTCTCATCTCGGTCCTGTTTACTATCCTCATGCTCTTGCCAAGACCACCTAAGCTTGTGATTTCTCAGAAGATAAATCTGTACGAGTAGCTATTTCTGATGTGCTAAGGATGTCGGAAAGAGCCAGCAACTTGAAACCACTCTGAACACAAGGGCCTATGGGTAGGTGCACCTGCTGGCTACCATTTGTTAATGGCAGGAAAAGGCTGATGACCACAGAAAAGGTGCTGTGCAGTGCAAGCCTCCTCTGTGCTGTATCTTGTATGCAGTAGTGGTGTCCAATCCTCCTTCGTTTAGGCAAGCTTAGGCAAAGCTTAGCAAGTTTAGGCAAGCTTAGCAAACAAGAGTCACTTACTCCTGCCCCCTGCCCTGCCTTCTTTAGCTTCATCAGCTGCAAACCCAGACATATGTGGACAGTCCTATGCGGAGACACTATTCCAGGTCCTGTGAGGATCATCCATGAGAGGACAAGACAGGTTGCCACAGTGGTTTGTATAGGCAGCAGCAGTTATCTTTGCAGAAGATGCCCTACAGTCCAGATAGCTGCATGACTGCCTTGATGAACCAATATTAAGGATCATGCTCTTTGCATGAAAATTGTTTGAGAGAGAGGATATCATGATTCTGTGAGTCTATGACAGGGGCTGTAACCCAGGCAACAGGAGAAACAGGGCACCGATTGCAATCACAGCACGAGCCAGAACACTGAGATTTTCCATCAGATCAGATAGAAGTCAAAATGGCAACAACATCCCAACCCTACAGCAGATGACAGATCCCAGCCACAGCAAAGTCATGGGCATTGGGCCTAGGGATAGCAACAGCCCCAGAGAAGGCAATGAAGCTGCAATCAAGGCCAGGGTACACGTGAAAGCTGTGCAAAGGACAGCAGGTGCAGCAGGAAACAGGTAATGCTGATAAAGCCGAAAACACCCCATCCATAGCTACTATCCCATAGCAAAAGCACCCTCTACCTGTCTGACAGCTATTATTTGGAAGGCAGGCTGGTCTTGCTGTAACAGGCAACCCCCGCTTAATGCTGTTCCACTATAACAATTCATTTTAAATTGATATCTGATGTCACAGCGCTCGGCGAGTTTTGTTGTAACGCTCACGGTCACCGTGTTGGGTCATTAAAAACACTTGCAGTCCCCATTTTGGGTCATCAAAAACTTTTTGTTTTGCTTAACACTCGTTTCACTTAACGCTTGGTTTTTCAGGAACCAATTAAGAGCACTAAGCAGGGGGTTTTTGTGTTTGAGCTGGATTCTCAGCCTGGTGGGGCCAAGTCAAAACAACCACACCTTTCCCATGTTATGTGCTGCCCTGATCAGGGATAGCAGTGTGTTGGTGGGGTGGGGGAAAAGGAGGAGGGAGGACAGCTCCTGGCTGTCTGAAGTTGAGCATGTAAAGTGCACAGTCAACATCAGCTCTCCGACTTCAGTAATTTGTGGCATCAGGCTTTCCTGCTGTTAATGGCTACTGCCATAATAATGATTAGCTGTTCAGTACTTCCCTTTGCTTCCGGAGTCCTCTTACTGATGCTCCAAAGCCATGCACGAATGTGCATGCAGATCAAAGTGAAGGAAATTCACCCAGAGGCAGGTGAGTTTTATTTCTAGAAGACAATAAAACTCGACTCCATGGCACATCAGTGCTCAGCTCAGGAGTTGTGCGAGCTCCAGCCAATGGAGGAAGCTCCCAGTCCAGGAGTGCTCTCTAATTCCACTAACTTAGATTGTAAGATGCTAAGAATACAGTACATCTCACTCAGTCCAATTTTAATGCAGCCCTCAACTGGGAGATCTGTGCGTCTGTTTATGAGCAAGTTCCTGGTCTTCCACAGGGCACACCTGAAACAGGAGATGAACTAGCCAAAGGGGGCTGTCAGGGTCCCTTGCTGTTTAGTCATGTATCCTGTAACAGGGTGAGAGGCCTGAGGGGCTGGAGACCCCTGTACCAGGGGCAGAGAGGCGCCAGGGGAAGCCCGAAGACCCAGGGAGATGGCCCAGAGAGAGTTGTGACCCAGGAAAACTTACCAGGTGCAGGCACAGCGGCAGGAAGCAAAGAGCAGTGGGCAGTGCCCATGCGATTCATTAGTAAAATTTGGTGTGGCTGGGATGGTGCAGAGGCGTGACATCATCAGCCGGCAACGGGAACCGGCTACAAGAGCTGGCACAAGAGGGAGAGCTGGGAGAGAGAGGGGTGGCAGCAGTGGTCCAACAGCTATGAGCTCCCAGACACTGGGGACATCCCAGAGGGGGATTCTGCCTCCTGGGGAAGCAATGCCCAGGACCAAAGGAGAGAGTGGGGCTGAGGATCCTAGGGCCCAGCACCCATCAGGAATGTGCGAGTAGGAGGAAAACCACTGCCTCCCTGCTTTTGCTTTTCTTTTGTTGGTTACTCCTAGAGGCTTGGGATAGAGGTCATATTCCTTTGGTGCCCTTGCCAGAGCTGAGAGGTCAGGAGCTCTCAGGGACTCTGGGGGTAGAAGACTATATTTTGGCAGGGCCAGCAGGCCGTCTAACCAAGAGAAATGGTCTTAGGAAGCGAGACCATTTCCCCGCATGCTTTCAGGTCCACAGACCAAGTGTGATGGAGAGTAACCAGCCATTCACCAGCAGACCCATGCCTGCTGCACAGGCCAACCAACTCAGCTGGAGCCCACAGGTGGTCTAACCGGGGTGACATGGCACGCCAGAACACAGAAGAGCCCATGATGGTCATGGAGGTGCCCGTAGCTCTGTGGTATCAAGTGGTCATTGACTTATTCCTATATGCAGAAAAAAATAATTTATTAGTGCTGGATTATTATTCTCACTATCCTGAAATTGCATTGCTTGAAAGCACAACAGCAAACCATGTTGTAACACACATCAAATCAACTTTTGCTAGACATGGGATTCCACAAATTGTGAGAACAGACAACGGACCTCAGTTCAACAGTCTTAATTTTAAAGAGTTTGCAAACAAATATGGATTCTGTAACAACACTTCAAGTCCTAAATACCCATAATCCAATGGTCTGGTGGAAAATGGAGTACAAATAGTGAAGAAATTATTGAAAAAAGCTATGGATTCAGACACTGATGTTTAACTGTCATTCTTGAATTACAGGGCAACCCCCATAGGGGAAAAAAACCAAAACGACTGTCCCCAGCAGAAATTCTGTTTAACAGGAAACTCAAAACCGGCTTCAAAACATTAAAACATTTTAAAAAACTGACAAACTCAAACAAAAATGGTACTGACAAGGGTGCCAGGGAGGTATCACAACTGCACAACAAAGAAATGATGCTTATTTCAGATGGACGAACATTCGTTCTTACTGTTGCTATTGCTATTGTTTTTACTGTTTAATAGTTGTATTTGTGCCTGGCAGTCCTCATCTACGCCCTCAATGCCACTGTGCTGGTGTTGGAAAAAAAGATGCAATCCCTGCTCCACAGAGCTTAAACCCATGTACCAAGAGCTAACAGATGAATAAAGACAGGCAGTGGAGTGTAAGGACCGTACTGGTCAGCAGTTCACCAGCGGCTTTCTTTCATGGCAGCTGACCTCCCAAGCAGATATCTGATGCTGAGATGTTGCAATCTTAATGTAGAATAGAAACCTTGTACCTTCAAAACCCAGCCCCTACATCATCCTACAAGACAACGCTTTCCCCATCTGAGACTCTGATCTTTGTCTTTACCTTCTAAATTTGGTGAAAGATCATGAAAAGAACCCACAATATTCCCATTTGAATTGATTTCTCAGTTTAGTATTTGGGAGATAAAGTATCAAATGCTTTACTAAAATCTAGTTATACTACATCTTCTGAATTTTCCTCACCTACAGATTTTGTAAAGCTATTTTAAAAAAATAATGTCACTCCTTCTGCAAAAATGCATCACTATAAACCACACCGACTTATTGGTCATGTTTCTATTGCCCTTGAGATATGTGGCAATCTTTTGCTTTAATATTTATCCCGTTATTTTGACAGGAATAAAATTTAGTCTTAGATGCCTGTGATTACAGTAGCTTGCTTGTCTTTTCTTTTTTATTTGAAACAGGTGTGCCTTTTGCTTTTTTCCAGTCTCTCCGCCGCCCAGGATCTTACAAGTCCAATTGCTGCTGGTTCAGCATGGTAGGGTGCTAATTCCTTGAGTATGCTATGAGGCGCATCATCCTGGATACTTCACTAAATTCAGATTTTTCAAGAATTCCCTATTTCACTCTTTATCTGTGAGCGTCAAGCTCAAACTTAGAGTTTGCACAGGTGCACAAACGTTCATAAAGCCAAGAGATCAGGCAAGTAGGGACACACAAGGTACTCCACAGCCTACTAATTCTCAAGGACAAAAACCACCAGGATCAAACACTTCAGTACACTGGGCACATCTGCACAAGACATTTAATGCCCGTTGGACTAACTCTACTGTGCATTAACTCAGCTGGCAGAAACGATGCTAATGTGCAGTACATTAATCCAATGGACATTAAGCATCACACAAAAGGCATTCATTTGCGCTAATGCTCAGTAGCACCGATTACAGCGCATTAAGTTAGTACCTGTTATTAGAGGTACTACCTTAATGTGCCATAATTACAGTGTATTAATGAACATGTGGACACACCCAGTGAGACTGTTAGATAATCTTCCTTCAGTACAAACTTCACAACCTCCACACCATCCCACCTTTCTGAGAGGAGCTCTAGCTTTGTGGAAGCTTTCGCTTCCAGCTTGGCTTGCTCGATCCAGTAGTGCAGCAGGCTGCGTCAGAAATGAAGCTGGTTACAAATTTACCAGAAACGTGTTTTTAGCAGAAAATGGCTCTGACAAAATGAAGAAATCTCATTTCTGATTTCTTGTTCTCCCAGGCATTTTACTCCATTCCTCCCTTTGTCTACTGCTCCTAGCTATAGCTTCTTGCTGCCTCCTGCACTGCCCTATACTTACCGTCCCCATCCACCCAACAGCTTGCTCCACACCCCCTCCAGCCATTTACCTGCTAGCAACAACCTGTCTCTCCTCATCTACTGTAAATGCTGTGTATTTCTCTTTCCTTCCTCGGTCTGTATATTCTCTGGGGCAGGAGCTGGTGTTTGTGCAGTGGAGTGTAAATGCAACAGGGCAGCATGAATGTGCCCTATACTCCATTTAGCCCCATGAGCCATTCATGCGGAGACGCGGACCATGTTTTGTGTTAGCACAGCCAGTCCCCAGTGAGGACCATGTGAATAATAGATTTGTTTAGTTCAGTGCTTGTACTCAGTTTTTCTTTAAAATAAAGAAACTTAATTTCAGATCAACCAAAATGAAAATTTTGAGTAAGAAAAGCACCCTGTTTCTTTTTTGAGTTGTTTATCCTGTTTTATACCATTAAAAAAAACAAACCCTAAATCAGTTTTGAAGCAAAAACATCCTTTCCACCTGACAAATGCAAATCTTGTATGTAGAAAATCTCAAAAATGGAATATTGGGGCTTTTCTAAATCTGTTTTCAATTATTTTTGCCAAACCTCTGCGACATGTAACCCCATTTTATGGTTTATGAAGGGATTAATGATCCAGGGAGTATAACAGCAAGAACATGAAAGGAACTGGGTTCATTGGCCTCGTCAAGGGTACAGGCTCCACTGGGAGCAGCCAGGAGGAGAAGGGTGATGAAAGCCCACGAAGGCAAGACAGAGCAGAGAACGGTGCTTAGTCCAGCCCACACCAGAAATGCCTTAGGAAGAGCACTCATACTGCATCCCCCGAGGAAGCTGGAAGGTGAGTGAGTTGTAAAATTAATTAGGTGCATCATACAGCACTAATAAATTCAATCACAACCACGGAGAGCTAGCTCACAAAACACCTAGCACAGCCAAACTCCCTTCTTCTTCCTCTAGTTCCCAAGCCTTCCCGGGGAGAACCCCTCACTCCCGAAGGAACCTCACAGTCCTGTCATAGGTGATGTGACAAAGGCCCAGCAATGTACTCTGTTCCCCAAGTATCCACTTACAACTGGAGGCCAGCTTCAGACCACATCTGGTGTGGGGCTTGAACTCACAAACGTGCACCTGCATCTATAATTATTATAACTACTCTGCCACTGTGCTCAGTAAAATGAGAATTATGAAGCAGGGCCCAACTCTGCTGACTCCGCTCAGTCAGCTGTGATGGCAGAAATCCTCCACTGAACTCTAAACCAGTGAAGAGCAGGACCTTCCCAGGGAGCCCACTGTATTGATGATAATTGAGGCCCCCTGCTGCAGTGACCTTCATTCATAAGGATACCAGCAGCCATGGTTTCTATGATGTCTCACCCTTCCCATACAGCACCATTACTGCTTTCTTGATGTACCTGCAGTGTTTGGAGCCCCAAGCATGGACCAGGACTTCAGTGTGCTGGGCGCTGTTCAGAACAAAAAGACAGTGCCTGCCCCAAAGAATTTACAGTTAAAATCTAAGGTAGGTAGATGGAGAGAGAGGACCAAAAAAGCAAAGCAAAAAAAACCAAACAACCCCAAAACAGTGAAAAACAGTGAGATACATCTGGGTGGCTTGATGACCAGTGATTAACTACTATGGTATTTCTGCCACTCGAGGTGGGTATCTGCCTTGGTGCTGAGAAATTCAGACGAATTCCATATGCCCCAAACAGTCCCTTGGTCTTGGCCCTTTGCTTGGGCTGAGAATGAAATCAGACTACAAGCTCTCTAGACACTTCAACATTTGTTGTTATTCCATGAAAAAAGCATTTGAGCTGTGAATGTGCAAATTGATTCATACATCACTGGGAAGAGGCAGAGACATTTCTGCAATGCATTTTGTGCTGCAGCCTTGATCTGCAATGCGGTGCCATCAGATAAATCCGATACTTTTTGCTGGATAACCATTTGGATCGCACTCAAATTTTCAAACTTCAAAGTGGATTCCAGACACCGCTTTTGACTTAAAACAGCCAGGATCTGTTTAATAGATTCCCACTGGGGAAAGACCTTGCTGCTTTTGCTCTTACTGTTGCAATTGTACAGTTGACATCTATGGAAACTTTCTTTTCCTGATTGGCTTTTATGAACAGTGTGGGCAGTTGAAACCACCTCTTCTTGCTTCTGCTGGGGCAGGCTGTCTTACACAGTCATGCTCCTTCACATTGGGCAAAGACAGAGCCATCCCGGGGGGGGCGCGAATCGGGGCAACCGCTCTGGGCCCCATGCTTTGGAGGGCCCATAGACAGTGCCGTACAGGCCCCGCCACAGCCGCCATGCACCCCTGCTGCCAAGCACCTCCGGCCCTGCCACCGCCGAGCACTGCTGGCTCCGGCCATTTGCCACCCCTCCCCACCGGGCCCTGCACAGGCTGATATGCCCCGGGCCCCGCACACCCCTAGGGGCGGCTCTGGGCACAGAAGCTGCTAGTTTGCACGATAGGCAAAGGATCCAACTCTGATCTATAGCTATGGGAGTGTCATTATTTACTGACCCAGGATTCACCTCCTATCTCTGTACTGCTATTTCAGCTACCCTGTCCTGCCCCTCTGGTAAGCTCCCTTTCCCTCTAGGTGTCTTCTCACCCAAACTGTTTTTCCATCTGGTAATGATGGTGAAGGGCTTCTGCCTGATGCCTCTTCTAGCATCTCCTCCATCACCCCCCACAAATCCCTCACTCCCTGCAAGTCATGGCATTCTGCCCCCGTCCTACTCCCCTCCCGCTGTGCACTGCCCAAAACCTACAGCTTTCAAGAAAGCTGGAATCAAAGGCTGCTACTGTGCTGGCAGCTACAGAAAGTTACTGTCTGTGCCCCCTGGAGGGACTGTGATTCAGCTCTGACCGAGGGGCTCTCCAGCCATAGCAACAGGCTTTTTCAGGCTGTGGAAGATGTTGCTGCTTTGGGTCATGCACCAAGGGTGGGGTTCACAAGTGATGGAATAGCTGAACCCGAAGTGCTGGCTGCACCCGTTCCAGGACTGGGTGGGCCGGGTCTGTTCAGGAGTGGATGCTGCTGGCAGCACCAGGGCCATGGTGTAGATTTACTTGTAGGTGCTTGAGGTATTTGTTCTGGTATCACTGAGAAGCTGTTCAGCAGACTTCCAGTAATCCACATACCCTGGGATATATGTCCTACAGTCCTTTCTGCAGCATTGTATAAATGGGGACTGGAGACACCTCCTTCACAGGACAACAGCCATGGACACTCTCCATTACTGGACCTGGGCAGCGAGTGTCCCTCTTTGGAATTTAACTAGAAGTGGCCAGAAGTGAGGCTGTCCTCTCCCCTGCTTCCAGGTCCCCCTAGGGTTGCCAACCCGCCCCAAGTGAGGCTGTCCTCTCCCCTGCTTCCAGGTCTCCCTAGGGTTGCCAACCCGCCCTGTTTGGCCAGAAGTCTACCAGGATCAGCATCGATCTCTCAGTGACTATTGAAAGAATCCAGGATTGATATTGTGAACGGGTTGAACAGTACAATTAATGACATTATGTCACGTTGGGGAAAAAAAATCTCCCTGACCTTCAATCACTAAGATCATTCATTCATGCTCTATATATTAATAATAAAATTATTATTTATTATTTGTCATGGTAACACCTAGGGGCTCCAGCCAGGATTAGAGTCCATCATGCGCTGCTGCACAGGCAGAGTAAGGGTGGCAGTCATAGCACAGTTATATCCATAGGATTAAGGTGTGCCCTTTAGTCATTACAGTTGCATGGGTAAATTGTATAGGTAAGCTCACAAAGGGTCTAGAAAGAGAGGCAGACTGCTGTGCAGATTTTGAGATGCTTGCAAAGATGACTTAGCATCCTTTGAAATCTCCATAGGTGACTGGGAAAGGAGTGCAGAATGCCGCTCTGGTTGGCAAAGTCAGCTTGCAGATGAAGCAAGGTGCTGTGAGGTGGACCGGATCAAGTTTTGCGATGACCGGTGTCAGAGGAAGAAAGGAAGAATCTGCTCCTGGGTTTCAAAGAACTGCTAGTGCATGGATGTGCCCTACCTGTGGGCAGGCCTGTCACTTGTGCATCGGACTCAGCAGCCATCAAAGAATTCATCGGCACATAGGCCACGCTCTGTAAAGAACAATGGTGACAACTGAATGTATGGGTATAATCTCTATGAGGACACTCCTGTTCTGGCATATGGATGGCCTGTTTGTTTCATTTATGTTGTATGGGATCGGGCTAAACTGAAAAAAGCTAAAGCAGGAGTGTCTGCATGGAGGAAGGAAGGGAGAGCTGTACCAGTGTAGCTGTAGTGCTTTCACTGGCAAAGCTCTCCTTCATTGCCAATGTCCAGGAGAGAGCTCCTGCCCAAAGGAGCTTAAAGCCTAAACAGATAAATAAGAGTGGGCACATCTACACGCGCACTTTAATGCACAGTAAACTATTTTACTACACATTAAAATGTAATGTAAAAAACTGTGACATTAAGCTAATGCACAATAAAATAGCCTAGTCTGCATTAAGCATCACTAAAAAAGCATGCAAATGCACTACTGGTCATTAGTACAGCCTATGTGCATTAATTTAGTACCTCAAATTGGAGGCACTACATCTAATATGCATTAGAAAAGGCACAATAATGCATGTGTAAACATGTCCAGCAAGAGAGAGAACTGAAGAGAAGGGGTTTGCTTAAGATCACATAATAGCTCAGAGCCTTGAACAAGACTCAGGTGTCCAGATTCCCAGCTCAGTGCCTGATGTCTCATCTTTCCTCTAGGAACATCAGCTCTAACACAACAGAGACCATCACAACTCTGGGCTCTGGGGAGCTTGTTTTTTACTAGCCGGTTCTTGTTCATTGTCTGTGCCAAGAGCCATTTGAACTTTGCCTAGTCCCCGGGGCTTGGCTGCCCACTGAGCAACAGTCTGAGGCCTGGTCACTTCTTATTCACAGTTTGGCAGAGCTACCAAGGCCCCAGCTCTGCCAGTCTCCATCAGACCTTGCTAGCTTTGCCATGCAGCTCCACGGAAGTGTCCAAGATGGTTCTTGAGGCAAGTGCTCTCTTCACAGAAACTGCATTTCTAGAAGCACTGATACTCTAGGACTGACCCCCACTCAAGTGTTCATGTGCAGTTTGCACACAACCTTCAGATCTGTCTAACAACCCCCTTCCTGCTGGCAGAGTGTGTCAGAACGTGCTACTTTCAGAGCCAAACCACAGACCTCAGCCCCTGCTCGGAGGGAAGAACTCCCTTAGGCGATAACGGTAAAAGCTTCCCATCCTGAGTGCAGATCAGCCGCTAAGGGCAGACCACAGTGCTCTTAACTCATGTCACAGTACACCTGCCAGGAGATATGCATTAGGGCTGTGCGAAGCTTCGGGTGGCGATTCAATTGGGAAGAGAATTGGCCTGATTCGGTGGCCGAATCCGAATCAAATCAGGGGACCAATTAAAAGGTCCGAGCAGCGGCCTCGGGGCTTTGGGGGCTCATGCAAAGCCCCCCATGTGGCACAGGGCAATTGGGGCCAGCAGGGATTGCCCCCGCCAGCAGGGGCGGTGAGTCCAGGGTTTTTTTCATTTTTGGGGTTCTTTTGAAAGGGTTGGAGCTGGCCCAGGTGGGGCACCCATGGGGGACTGGGGGCTTGTGCAGAGCCCCCAACACTGCATGGGGCAGTGGGGATCGCCCCCCACCTGGCAGCACTTGGTGAGTCGGGACTTTTTATTTTTTCTCGAAGAGCCGGGAGCTGGGGCAGGCGGGACAGCCATTGCGGGCTGGGAGAGCGGGCAGGGGATGGGCCTGGCCTGGCCTGGGCGATTCGGATATTCAGCTGCAGCGGACTCTCTGAATCAGATTCGGCCGAATCAAATCGGGACAGTGATTCGAATCACTGAATCAAATCACTGTCCCCTGAATCGGCCGAATCCAAAGCGAATATTAGCCACTTCGCACAGGCCTAATGCCCATCCCCAGGTTCTGGCATTCACAAGAGCTAGAATCGTGGTATAGGACACCATGCAGTAAAGGTCAGTCTTCAGTGCCAGCCCCTAGCACTGAGCATGTGTTCCTGCTGCTTGAGTGAATCTGGGGCCCCTGGCAGATGATGTTAAAATAATGGCATGCTTTGGAGCTGAGGAATGTTATTCCCCCCCAATCGCAAACATCACATGTCCTGACATGCCAAATGTGCATCGCAGGATATGCAGCATTTGGGATGGGGCATAAAATTCCTCAGATAGCATCTTGCACATGCTAGTGCCAAACTGGGAGCCGGGGCTGTTCTCAACCTAATCCAGCAAATTTCCGCAGGGGACACCTGTGTCCCAGACCCCAGAGCTGTCCTGTACCTGATCCCAATTCAAGTACTCAGCCCTGAGTTCTGGTTTGGGACCCAGAACTGCCTTAAGCCCAACCCCTGGTTTGGCACTGTGCGCCAGGGCACTAGGAGAGATGCAGCCAACAGTCTGAGTTCAGCCTTTTGGGGAAGGCACGTTAACTGCAATACTATGTTACAGCTAAGTGCTGCAAACCCCTGGGAGTTACGCAGAGCAGAGCAGTGGCACAGGACCATCCATGAATCTCTTTAATAAGCCTGGTTTCCAGGGTACTGACAGGGTACAGTGCAGGATCGCGGAAAGTCCAGGGAATGAGGCCACTGTCTGATTTTACACAGGTGCTGCTTGTTTGGACACTGCAGACTCAGCTTCCCCTGGGACTCTGCTCTGCTGCTGTCTCTGTCCCTGAACTACTATAAAGATGCATCACGATGAAAATAATAAGATGTGCTTCTGGTGGGACTTGTGACACCCTTCAGTTAGGTGTCCCTCACTCAGAGGCAGGCATGAATAGATAAGTCTGCCTATCTTTCTGCTTGAGGGCACTGATTCAGACATCAATGTTCAGGGGCTATTGATCAGGCATAGTCCATCTTACCCCACAGAGAACTTTGCTGCCACCATATTCATTCTAAAACCCTAATCTGGCTCCAGTATCAGTATTTTGGTGAATCAGCTCCGTAATAAATACTGCCTGCATTGTGGGGGGCAGGCAGGGTGGGGGAGGCAGATTTCTCAGCCTGGCTCAGGGACACAGCAGACGCTTGTTTTAAAACTGTATTACTGCCCCCAAGAAGCATCCTCACACTCAGGTCTATTAAATGCCACTTCCCACTTAGCAGTCCATAAATATGTCAGGATCCTGCCGATGCTGACCAATCAGGGCTGAGTTATTTGCTCTTTCATCTCATTTTGTGTCATCAGCAAATCTGGACATTCTTATTTTTAAATTTAACCTTCTGAGTAATGTAAAAGGAGTCACAGTGCTAAATGAGTCCTGCTGGTCCTGCAGGGGCCTGCCACTGAGGGATGGTGACCCCAGGGACCATATATCTCCCTGTCATCCAGCTGCTCTGGCCCTCCCAGGACCACTGTTTCTTTGAATACCTGTTGTCCCCATAGCAATGCTGCCAAGGCCACAGGGAATCTATCAGAGGATCAGCTCTGCCAGCATCTCTCAGGCCAGCCTGGCATATGGCTATAGTGACCTTGCAGAAAAGAAAAAAAAAAAAATCTCACAAAATGTCATCCTCATGGGCCCAAAGAGATATTGGTGGCTGGTGAGGATTGCTCTCTCTCATGTCACAAGTCCATTAGTAAATTGGAATAGATTTCCTGGGAAATGGCTTCATAAATAGCCATTCATTTTAAGGTATTTTAAGCTGAAGGCTTTGCTGTGGTTGATTCCTGAGATGCTGAGCATAAGCTAGTCCTATTAAATTTAAATGGAATAATAGGTGTTCACCCCCTCTGAAAAACAGCTGTTGGTCCTCAGAGCACAGTAATGCCAAATGCCACAGTCCCCAAAGCTTTGGTAGTTGAGGAATCATGACACAGTAAAGAAGCTGCCAGCCACAGTGTTTTTCTGAGGGTATGGACAGACATCACATTTTGTGTGTGAAATATCTTTGAAATGCTTCAAAGCATGAGCCATATAGATAAACACACCTTTTGAAGCACCCTCCAAAAGTGGCTGAAGTGCCCCACAATAGTACCTGTGGCTACAAACAGATGTCATATTTGTCCCAGGAGAAAACAAGTACAGTCATTCAGATGCCCATGTCTGTTGTCCCAGAACAAAACCTAAAAACGTTTGCAGAATAAGAAGCATTAACTGTCCAAGGACATCGCAAAGTGCATCCAAACAGCTGTCCTGAGATTGCATCACTGAGCCCATGGCAGAAAAGCAACAATGCATGCAGCCATTTACTAATGCTGATTGGGAGAGCAATGTGTGTGCATGCCAGTCCAGGGACTTTTCTGTTCTGGGACAAACACAGGAACAACTGGTCCCAGGACAAAAGCAATGTCAGTTCCTAGCCTGTTTGAATGAGGTGCTATTTAAAGCCACCCAAGCTGGGAGATCAAAGACCCCCATGCCCCTGATGCCTTCACTCCCATGAGACTCCCACCTCCACTACCAGAGAGGTATGCAGGAATTGGGGGCTTAGGAGCCAGAATCTCAGTTCTGGTGGGGGTAGGAGGGCCTTGCGGCAGTCGCATCTTAAAAGGGTCACTGTACTCAGACTCTGTAAAGACTCAAGTTGCTTTTGTTTGCTCAAAGTGTATTCTGACTTCCTTATTCTAACCCCGCTCCCCTCCCCTGATCAATAAAGGTGTTGGGTAACAACCTGTCTTGCTGTGCTGCTGAGGGGGGAGGCCTTCCACCCCTTGCCTGGCCAGAGGAGATTTGGTTTTTTTCTTTCTATTCTCCTTCAGTTTTTCCTGATGCTATCTAGGGATACTTTGGGCTGAAAGAAGCACCCAGAAATATGACTGTGGGCAAAACACCCCCAAAGTTCACAGGGTCTGTGTGCCCCAGACTGCACAGAGCCCTGTCAAGAACCAGTGCCTGGGTGGTGGCAGCGTTATCCTAGGCTTGCAGGTGTTCTCCAGAGAGTAGGACAGCCAGCTGTAGGCTCCCCAAGGGAGACCCCTGAAGCAAGGTTTTGGGCCTGGCACAGTGAGGCAGGTGGCTCTGCATAGTAGTGCCCCCTACTGTCACCATACCATCAACCAATTTGCTCTTTAAAGGTAGTTAGGGGTAGCGTTTGCCATAGGTAAGGCATTGTGCAGTCCTAAAGGGCCAAAGAAAAAGCTGTGAGTTTGTGTGCTTCAATAATCCTGACAACTGTGCCACTGGTAGCTTTAACTCCTGATAGGGGCCCCAAGCTGAACCAAGGAGGGGACTGTTAGAGGGTGCTTGTCCCCTCAAAGGCTAGGAATCCAGCTGTAGGTGATCAATGGATAATAGTCTACCTGACTGGGAGGCTGGCAGTCAGCTGGAATGGTAGAGCCACAAAATGTTAAGAGCTCCAGGAGGTGAGTGTTAGAGAGAGCAGGGTGGGTAACCAGCTGTGCTGAAGTAGAAGCTCAGAACTAAAATTGCCCCTCCTAACATCCAAAAAGGGACAGAGGATTTGGGTTTTTGTTGAGAATTCAAGGTTGTTTTTGTGAAGAATAAAAACTGGTCTGAGAAACTGAGAATGGAGCTGACTCACCTAAGGCAGCAGGGTGATAGACCTGCTCCCAGAGACCAAAGAAAGAGCAGCACACTGTTCTGCCTGGAGGCTGAGCAATAAGCAAACAACAACCTATTCGGGTAAAAGCCAGTTAAGAAAATTAAATACAATAAGGTAGCTGTTCTGACAAACAGTATGCTGAAGTAGGGGATTTGGGAATGATGAGGCTTGGTGAAAAACATTGGCACCTAAGGTTCTGCAAAGGTCTTTTCTGAAAGTAAAACATACCAGGAAAGTGGTTTCTGGAACATCAAAACAGTGGCTGCAACAAGGAGAGTCATGTGTGATGAAAGAAAGTACAAATATCAGCTCAAATTCATTCCGGCAAGTGAACATTGATGGCCCAGAGCTGATAAAAGGAAATTCAAAATTGAAAAGTAAAGCCAGAAGACACTTGGGGAGATAAATAGTCACTACTCAGAGAACAACATTAATTTTGAATTCCAACACAGAGAAGCTAATTAACAGCCAGTTGTTCTGAGCCGGGTTTCAAACATGATACTTGAAAAAATAATTTCATCAAGTTATTTACCAACAGATAGCTACTGTGATAAACCCGTTCTACCAATGCCCATATGGTCTGATCCTGTTCACAAGCATGACATGCATTTTGTAATGATTCCATTGGAGGATGCCGACCATAAAACAAAGAAAGCAACAAGCAATCTTGGCCTTTGCTCCCAAACCAGTGAAAGACAGTACAACTGTTTCTGTTTCTGCTTCTGGGACTCATCATTGACTAGACACTATTCCCATACAGAGTTAATTTATAAAGTTACCAAGAAGTCCCAGTTCTGAGCAGGAGCACCTATATATTACAAGTAAATTTAGATCAACTCTCAGAGCATCAGAGCAGAAGAGCTGGTGTCCTAAGTATGCCAGAACTGAAAATTAAGTTTTACAGAGAGGGGGGAAAAAAGTACCAAGAAACCTGATAGCAAAAACTAACAGAGGACAGATGTATATGTGAAACATTTCAAATCCCACCCCAGTTTGAAGACTCCTCCCAGCTGGCATGCTTTGAAAAGTGCTAAATCCAGTCTCTAAAGAGCAGAGATCCTAGCATACCTTTTGGCCCTGAGTCTCCAGGAGTATCTAAGGATTGCTAAATGAAGACAAGCAAGCCCACAGACTGCGTGACCATCATGTTTCTGCTCAGTGCTCCCTTCCATTGAAGGCCTGGTCAGGTTTACCCCCACAGGGCTCCCACACAGTGGGAGTAAAGAAGGAAAGCCTATCATCTGCCTCAAGCATGAGGTTGGATTAGATGACCTCCAGAGGTTCCTTCCAGCCCTACTTGTCTATGATACTCTGATCTCTTGCAGTCCCTAGCCAAGCAGCTCCTGAAGTACTGACTTTCCTCTCCTGCTCAAGAAGAGTCACTGACTACCTTGGCATGCTTTCCATCCCCTTTGAGCTCACTTGCCAAATGCTGGGCCACAGCATGGCAGCTCACAGTAGCATGATCCAGGAACTCAAAAGGCACCTCAAGTTGTGCTATGTGCTCAAGGATGCCCAAGTACAAAGAGATATGGGACACCATAGAGAATGGCCTTCTCCGAGATCACCTGAAGGCCATGTACCACCACTGTAGAACCAGAGACATGAGCAGAGATTCATGGGAACAGATAGTTTTGTAGACCTGGGACAATGAATAGCAGGGACAAAACTTCAGGGTGAACAGAGCCACCTGTTGCTCCAGGAGCAAGTCACCATCATGAGAGTGCCCATGTCTGTGGAGAAGCATATGGCAATTATCAACTGAAAGCAGCAGACTCCTATAGTCTTCAGTCTGTGGGCAACTACTTCAGCATGGACAAGTCCACAGATGGATCAGGCCTCTGAGAAGCATAACATAACATCTAGAGGAAGATGGCACCACAGGTCCTCTGTCTCCAACCCTCAGGAGATCATAGCCAGAATTCCCCAGATGGGCTTTCTGAACTGCCAGTTATGGCACCCACAATGCCATCCTGGGCCCCGCCAACCACAGCTCAAACTACATCAGCTTCAATGGGTTACATTTCTATTGTCCTACAGGGCAGTCATGAACAACTGGGAACAGTTCACCCCTGTGGTGACCAGTTGATCAGGCAAGATCCATGACGCCAGGGTCTTCCAGAACTCTAGCCTGGTGCCCCTGATGGTGTGGGGAGAGTTTGCCTCTGGAGCTCCCAGCATTGAACTGGAAGAAGTGACCATCCCACAGCTGCTACTTAAGGACCCGGCTAACCCTCTCCTCCTGTGGCTCATGAAGCCCTATACAGTATATAGGTTGGATATAGTAGGATATAGTTGGATGCCAGAAAGGAACATTTCAACTAAGAGATGATGTTACTTCTGGATGACCATGGAGTGCACCTTTTGGTGCCTCACAGCACCGTGTAAGGTATTGAAGAGCACCTCAGTGCTACCAACCACAACCTGGTGGTTAGTTTGGTCTGTGTGTTACACAACACATGCGAAGCCAAAAGCATGACCTTCTGGCTGCCTGGGCAGAGGAGGCCCAAAGCCTTGCAAGCCAGTATTGGGCACCAGAGCCTGATCCTTTAACTGTAAAGGTTAACAAGTGCCAGGCTGCTTGGTGGGAGGAGGGCACTGTGGCAGGGCTCTTGAGTGCCTGCCACTTTAAGAGGTCAGGAAGTGGGCAGGTAGGGGTCAGCATAATTGTGGACTCAGCTGACCCAGGAAGCAGCAGGTGAGGCTAGGCCTGATCAAGGGAGTCACATGATTGGAGAAGGAATGGGTTTAGGCAGGGTATAAGCCCAGACCCTGAGATCAGGGCTGGGAGCAACATCTTGGGAGCTGGCAAAGGAATATTGCCCAGAAGGAAGGCTGCAGCTCCTGAATGCCAGTGAGGAGAATAATGTCTGGAGCAGTCTGGAGGTTTGGGTAGGAGCCGAGGAGATGGAGGAGATTCCTGCAGACCTAGTGTAGGGTCTGGATCCCTGAGACAGGGGCTGAGCACCTGGGGGCCTATTGAAAGTCCAGAGAGAGGGGCTGAGTGTTTAGGATACTGGGCAGACTGCCCATAGAGCGGGGTATTCCAAAAATGTGTTTTGGTCTCCAGGGGCTTATGGCCATCCCTGGAGAGGATACCCTGTGATACGCACCACTGTTTAAAGCCCAACCAAGTCACTTGTTTATAAATCAGAATAACTCTTTGCTGAACACTAAAACATTCAAACACTGTTTGCACATTGCCACATAGTGTGGAGGGACAAAAAGAGCTCGAGTCCCACACTATCATGCTGTCCCTGAATAAGAACTGCCCAAGAGCCTGTTTTATAGAGAGGAGCTGTTCCTAACCCATGTCTCCAACTCCTATGTGAAAGTCAGGTCTTTGAGCTGGCACCTATGCAGGAATAGGGGCTGCGAGTCCTCACAGTAGAAAAAAGTGGGGACATGACAGGGCTGGGTGCAAGGTGGGCTACATGGGGGTTAGGATGTTAGGCTCAGGGTAAGGAAGGCTCAGGGCTTGTTCTCAGTCTTACCATGAGGACAAAAGGAAACTTTGGAGATGGGAAAGTGGGGAGAAATGAAAAACACAGGCAAGGGGTATGTGGGTTACTGTCTAGGGAACAAAGTTGTGTCTCTGGGTAGAGCTTATTTAAAATTGGGAGGATTACCCCTTTCTGGAGGGGGGCTGGGAGGATTCTTATGTGCTGGGATGGGAAGCCTGTGGCCAGGCCTGCATAGCCCTAGCCCTTGGGAGGGGGGAGTGGAGAAAAGGGCTGATGAAGGCTGCTGACCCTATTGCAGTGTTGATAGAGGTTGGGCAGGATAGCTCTTGATCCTGGTGAGGTGCTGAAGGAAGCTGGAAAGGGCACCCCTTGCCTGAAGAGAGTAGGGCTGTCTCAGGAACAAGGGACTGGTACTTGTGCCTGTGGGAGGAAGACTTGGGGATTGGGGGCGGGGGGGACTGAATGCTCCTTGTTTGCTGTTTAGCATGGCTGTGAGATCCTGCTGGGAAGCCCTCTTTAAATGGAGATTGTTCACTAGCATCTGTATTGCCGGCTTCAGCATGCCCACAACCACACTGAGGCCTTCTGCCATGTCTGAAGTCCTGATGTACATCTGCCCTAGAAATGTCTCTGCTGACCAGCTGGTACTGCCCCATATTATTTCTCCTCTGCAGCAGCAGCCTTCCTTTCTGATGAAACCACCAGCTCCATGAGCATCTCCTACTTTCCCTCCTCCTCTCCCTGGGCCCAGCAACTCACTGTGCTGTGGCTGCAAACTCCAACTGTGAGACGATAAAAGCTGCAACAGTGGTGGCAGCAGATGCTACAGGTGTTGACCCTGAATACCCTTTGTTAAACTTGTGTGACTTGGCAATGAGTGTGCACCTCCCAACCAAGGCTTTGCATTCCACTTTCATCATGGTTGAGACCAGAGCACAAGATCATAAAATCATAGAAAATTAGGGTTGGAAGGGACTTCCCATCTCAACCCCCTGCTCAAAGCAGGACCATCCCCAACTAGATCATTCTAGCCAGGGCTTTGCTGAACCTGACCTTAAACCTCCAAGGATGGAGATTACACAATCTCTCTAAGCAGCCCATTCTAGTGCTTTACCACCCTCCAGGTGAGGTTTGTCCTAATTTCCAACCTAAACCTCCCTTGCTGCAACTTGAGACTGTTCCTTGTTCTGTCATCTATCACCACTAACAGCAGTCTAGCTCGGGGCGGGCAAAGTCTGACCTGAAGGCTGGATCAGGCCTGCAGTAGACTCCATTTCCCAGCAGTCCCTGCCAGAGCTGCTGTGGTCAGTTTCCATGGAGACCCCAGCAGGGTGGGGTGTGATAGGTGGGGCCAGGGTTTCCATGGAGACTGCCCCAGCAGCACTGGCAGGGAGCGAGGCAGGGCAGGGAGCTGCTCTGGGGCTGGGATCTTGAGGTCTGGAACTGGGGCAGAGCACAATACACTGCCAGACACCCTGGGCAGGGGCATGCAGGCCGTGGATCATGGCTCTTCCGCAGCTCTGGAACACGCTGTTACCACTGCAAGATCCCTGCCTGGCTGGGGATCCCTGCCCAGCCTCCCACCCTGCCAGCACTCCTCCATCACTTGCATTGTCCCTCCTATTTCCAGCTGCCCTGGGGACAGAAGAGCTCCACAGTCACTGCAGCCCCACTCCAGCCAGGCGGCACAGGGAACTGGGCTCAGCCTGGGACAACAGTACCTCCTTACTCCCTCCTAGCCCAGGAGCAGGTTTGGGTGGGGGGAACCCACCTATTGCAGCCACTGTTGTTCCTGGCTGAGCCCAGCTTTCTTGCAGCCCAGCTGGAGGGGAATAGGAATTTCCCAGTGCCCCTGGAACAGCTGGCAACAGCAGCAGCAGAGGGTGGGAGACGGGAGGACAAACTGGAGGGGAAAGGGCATGCTGCTGAGCATGGAGGGGAAGAAAGGGAATACTGAGAATGGGGAGAAATTCTTACCTGATATGAAAATTTAAAGCAAGTCCCCAGCTATGGTCTGTCTGCCTCAAGGAGGTTTTTCTATTTGGGAGGAGGGGGCAGAGCTGGATGCAGGAATGTATCCACCCTACCTGCTAGATGCTGCTTCTGCACCCTCTTTACAAACTCCTGGATCCACCCATGGCTTTTTCTGAGGACTGTCTTGCCTGGAGGGACCAAGTGAGTTCTGGTGGCACCCTGCAAAGAAGAGGTTTCCTTCTAACATGAGAGCACAGCCTGCTGAGTACTTCCAGAAGCAGTCTGAATACTTCTCTCTAAGCACTGGGAGACAACACTAACAATAACCAAACACTAAATTCACACCCTGTCCTGGCATAGGAAGCTCATCCGTGCCATGCAAAGGATGTCAGCTACATGACAAAGTTCCTAGTAGGCCTGTCTGAAGCAGCTAGTATTCACTTAAGATTCAGATTCGGCCGATTCAGGGGACAGTGATTTGATTCCGTGATTCGAATCATTGTCCTGATTCAATTTGGCCAAATCTGATAGACACAAGCCTATCTCCCACCAGCTCTCCCAGCCCGGCAATGGCTGCCCCAACTCCCAGCACTTGGGGGAAAAAAAGCCCCGGCTCACTGGGTGCTGCCGGGTGGGGGGTGATCCTTGCTGCCCCCCACTGCCCTATGCTGCATGGAGGCTCTGCCACAAGCCCCCCCGCAATCCCCCCTCGCTCCCCCAACCCACCTCTGGGTGCCCCGCCTGGGCCAGTTCCAGCCCTTTAAGAAAAAAACCCCGAACTCACTGCTCCTGCCAGCAGGGAGCGATTCCCGCTGCCCTGTGCCACGTTAGGGGGCTCTGCATGAGCCCCCAAATCCCCGAGGCTGCTGCAGGAGAGGTGAGTCCCCAAGGCTTTTCTTGGTTTTTTTCTTCTTAAAGGGCCGGAGCAGTGAGGCGGGGGCAGAGCCTCCCCATGCAGCATGGGGCAGTGGGGTGGCAACGGGGATTGCCCCCCGCCCGGCAGCACCTGGTGAGCACTGGGGCTTTTCTTTAAAGTACCGAGCTGGGGCAGGCGGGGGTCCCCCCCATGGTCCCCTCCCTCACCCCTAGTACTTACTAGCTTGGAGTCAACTGGAGCTCCCTGCTGCAGCCACCGGGGACTGCCCGAAGCACCAAAGCTCTCCGACTCTTTAGAAAAGAGTCGGAGAGCTTTGAATAGATTCGGACCTTTAAACTGGTCCCCCGATTCGATTCAGATTCAGAGATTCAGCCACCGAATGGGACCGAATCGAATCACCACCTGAAGCTTCGCACAGCCGTAGTTCCTAGTTAGTGAAGTGGCACACTGTGCTAATAACTGCAGCAGACCCTGCATGCCACCCCACAAGATCTCCCAACTGAAGCTGTGATGCTCTGTCTCTCTGATGACAGTCAACTGAATCCTCATGCCCTGCAAACTGTAGGGTCCACAAACAGTAATTGAGATGTTCAAACCAAGAGCAGCAATGGAGAGATCACTGAACAGACTGACTGGGATTCCACTTCGGGAGAAAGCCACAGTTCTGTGCGAGTACTGTGTACTGGACATCTTCTTGTGTGTAATTTCCACTATGTGTTGCCGGTCGGAAAACATTAACCCTGCCAACTACCAGAGCGATCAATTGGTGATGGGGGGTTCGGGTCCAGAGGGTTGGTTTAGGAACCACAGGCAAGATGTTATTTCTTTTAGTGCTTTCTCCATCCTAGTCCAGCATTATGACTTCTGATTGGTCACACTTGCAAATTCAAACACCACTTTGGATAAAATGTCTATTTTTTTCCCAGTGGGGACAGTCTGTCACATTTCTGTGGTCACTGGTAGGTGCGGGGGGAAGTGTGTGCAAACAGTCTCCAGTGGTGGAGACTGGAGGTTATTATTGTCCATCCAATTAGTGACTGGAGGAGGGGTGGTAGGGTCTGGTCTGTTCCCATAGGCAGCTGCAAGCAGTGAAAGGAGGCATGGATACTACAACAGGTGATGAGAGGTAAGGGATTCTTGCATTTTTCACTGTATCTCCTTGTTTGCCTTGAGCTAGGAATGGCCTGAAGAGCAACTAAGTGGGGCAGGGTTGGGTGGAGCTGCAGTGATTTAGACAGCTAGGCGGTTCCTACCCCTCCTCTAGGGATCGTGTCACCCAATAGGAGACAAGAGGAAGTATAGTGTGGTATTAACTCAGAGGGTCCTGCTAATCACCTGTCCCCATTGGAACAAGCACCGACTCCACATGGGCAGGGAATGGGTGGAGAGAGGGGCCACAGATGGTTTATTGCCTTGAAGGGCAGGAGGGGTAAGGTCTTTATGATTAACCACAGTCTGGTATATGGAATATATGATAGGAACTCATAATATTGGCATGCTAGCTGCTGTGCACCCATGACACAATTGGTATCACCTTGAACAACTTAGCAACTCATGGGCACAACTGTGGCTTCAGCACAGCTACAAGGCTCTCTCACCTGCTGTCCATTCATACATGGCTTGATTATGATGGCTTTTCCTTAGGGAGCGCTGGGTGATTTCTGTGCCATAGGTGGTGAGGAGATCCATAACCTCTGCATGTCTCCAGGTCATGGACCACTTTATGGATGCAGAGCAGGAGCAGGTGTGGACATTCTGGGCACCGGCTATCGATGTAGAATCGAGTGGGGCATCAAGACTGCTTCACGCTCCAGAAGCTGAATTCTTAGGACAATGGTCATGCAGATGACAGGTGCAGTGTGTCTTTACACCTGGCTGTAAATAGGCAACATCAGATGTTGGGCGTTTCCTGTGACCCTGGGCCAGTGGGATTTGGAGCGAGTCATAGAGGTGCTAGCTCTAAGCAGTTGGAGGATGGGCTGTGGAGCACTGTGGGGCACCAAATGCCCATCATGTTCTGCAGGATGGTGCAAACGTAACATGAGGCACTTCACAGTGAAGTGCTTCAGAATTGTTCCCATTTCATCCAGGGTCACTTTTGAGGGAGACCAAACCAATCAGAAGCTCTTCATCAGCCTGTGACACCCATTGCCTGCTTTCTGGAGCACAAATATTACTTCTGTGCACATGCAGAAAAGGCAGTGCAGCAACAATTTAAAATGGAAGTGGAAGATAGATTTTGAGTGCTACAAGACTTACCTACCACATGGTCCACTCTGTGCAACAGTATCATTGATACCTGAAGGCTTGGACACCTAACAAGTTATAGGGGAGCCAACAAGTGTGGTTCTTTACGGAGTGCCAGCTGCTCCATGGGAATGAAAGAGGTAAGCTGGTGTGGGTTAGCTTTCATTTACTGTGGAGGGATGGCGTACACATGGGCAGTTCCCACAGGACAGCTAGTGCATTGCAAAATCCATCCTGGTTTGCCTCGCACTAACTTGTTTTTGTGGCCTTGGACAGTAACTGTAGTTGGTTTCCAGTCAAACAAACCTAAAGGGTAGGTTGATGAGAATGTGAAGCTCTGAGAAAGAGGAAATAAGTCAAGGCAAGCAGCAGCTCCTCAAAAACAGCTCCAAAAATGAAGCAGCAAAAAAGTTCTGAACAGACCAAAAGACCAAGCAATAAAAAGCAGTACAGGAAGAGGCAAGAGGAAGTATAGGGACAACATTGCCAAAGACACTGAAGCACCTGCTGAAACCATCTTATTGACTTAATAAGGTTCTAACTAGCAAGTTTACCCCAGGAAGAGGATCTGTTAACCGAAACAGCAGAAGAGCAAAGCGAGTCATGGTCGGGGCACATCTCAAGAGGTGTTGAAAAGATCAGAAATGATTAGCTTTGACAGGGTATCCAGAAGTCAGCAAACCACGTCATAAACAAAGCAGTGGAAGACACAAGAAGCTAGAGTCTGAGAAAGCTGTACATGAAGGCTAAACCATAGAAAATGTTGAAAGCTTGTGAGGATGAAACCATCCATAAATCACTGAACTTTTTAGAACAAAAAAACCTCCAAACCCACCTTCCCGACAATGGAAATATGACACTCAAATTAGGGCAACCGTACTTTTAAGGAAATCCAAGGCACTGCACCCCCTGGCCAATCCTTGCCCCAGGCAGGAGGAGCAGTGCCCAGCCCACCCCCTGCCTCTAGCCACTGATCAGGATGAGCCGGGCTGGGCAGTGAGGCAGGGTGGCACCAATCCAAGACTTTTGTTTCCATTTTTCACCAGCCAGCTGGGACACCAGGATGGCCTATAACATCTGGGACTGTCCTGGCCAAACTAGTACATATGGTCACCCTAATTAAAGTCCAAATAACAAAGGAAGGCAACCTCAACTGCTTCAGTAAGCAAGGCATTACAAGCCTTTAAAAAATAGGCAATATCTCCAATATCTCAAACCAGATAAAAGCATTAAAATTAAAGAAAGAGAAGGCTGGGTGTTGACCTTTGTCAACCAGATTTTCATTCTAACCAAAATAAAGGGAGTAACAAAGGCAAAAGCCACACCAGAAAATTTCCAGAAAGCATCTGACTGTCTCTGTCAAACATTTTAGGGCAGGGGTGCTCAAACTCCAGTCCATGGTGCCCCGTCACCTGGCCTACGGGGTTCCCCATGGGTCCAGAAACTTCATGTTCGGAAAATACTAGCACCTGTCCCCGACATTTCTAGACCTGTGAGGAACCCCAGCCCCTGGGCATTGGATCAGATGCCTGATCCCAACCCACAGGCGCATGAACGCCGCATGCCCCTAGAAGCTGGGGGGCCACAGCAACTTCCTGCAGGCAGTGGCAGCAGTGGGGTCCTGGTGGCCGCGAGTGTGGAGCTCC
>NW_005842166.1:1270752-1276645 GCF_000455745.1 Alligator sinensis | reverse complement strand
AGCCACAGTGGTGTCAGTGGTGGGTGGGGGGCGGCAAGCGCCGATCAGTAGTCAGTGACCACCTGCAAAGGCAGCGTTGGCGGTGGCCAGCGGCAGTCAGGGACCGGCAGGGAGGGCAGGGTGGTGAGCAGCAACCGCCCACAGGCAGTGCACCACCAAGCTCAGGGGGTGCATGTGCACCCCCTACACATTGTCATTGCACAGGGGGAATGGGCCCCAGGGCCAAATCCCAGCACAATGGGGGCCTGGGAGGGGGCAGCACTGGAGTCCAGAGCCTGCTCCTGGCACTTGGGGTGGGGGGGCAGTATCACATCCCAGTGCCCATTCCTGGTATCCTGACATGCAGGGCTTGATCTAACCCCATGGACCAGCTTCACACTATTCATCTGGCCCATGGGGCCAAAAAGTTGAGAATCACTATTTAAAGGTGTTCGGGTATGACAATAAAAGTAATTAATATCAAGATTTTATGTCAAGTCAAGTTGCAATCAAGTCAAAGGCAGGCTTAAACACGCAGAATAATGATGACACTAATGTCAAATAATGAGATGACTTCTCATCTCCCCTACTTGACATCACTACTGATTTCAGTATGAGAGAAAGTGTAGGAGGATATAAAGAGAGATCAGATAGATCAGTAACAGTACACTAGAGGATCTAGATGATGCCACTCTTAGAAGTGACAGCTCAATTAGGTTGCAAGCAAACACCAAATGTTGGCGCAACATGACATATTTAAAAAGAGCTAAATCATTAATTATGAAAAAAAAATCTTATGAGCATTTCAGCTACTCCAAACTAAGCATAACTTTAGAAGATAAAAGTCAATTGATATACATTCATTGCAACATGCAAACCAGGATGTCCAGAAGAAAATACTGCCATGAGCTGCCATGACAATAACTGCATGCACCAGCATAAACAACATTTATCCATCAAAATCAATCATTTAAAGACCCAACTATAAATTTTCAGCTCAAACATGACCATATTTCTACCTTAACATATAGCTGTGAGAGCTGAAAAAATCCACCACAGATACAGACAAATGATTAAATGCCTTCAAAAAAAAATGCTGAGAAAAATACAAGGTGTTAAATCGAATGCCTTTAAAAAATGCCAAGATTAATCAGACTGTTCAGCAGCCTTTTATCTCCAAAGGGATCCAGAAAAGAGAGAGAAATATCTTGGCCTTGTATTAAGAATTAAGCCGGAGCATTTGCCATGGCACATATGCCATTGAGCAGCTTACAAATAGGTTTGAGAGGCTGACTGAAACATCTCTCTATTGACCAGTTCTCAGACAGGGGAAGACTTTGGAATTGTGATCACAGACACCACACAAGGGCAGCCCAGAAGAGATGAGGACAGTAGATTATTGTTCACACCTGTGACAGGTGGCCACCCCATGGCTTGGTCCAATCATTGGCCCACCCACCTGTCTAAGGCAGTCCACTCTCCTGCCATGCCTTTGATGTAACCAGAATAGATGTTTACAAGGTGGGAGGTTGCCCATTTACTGCCCAATGCCAAGAGCATAATACACAGCTCCAAACTGTCCCTTATACTGTGTCCCATGCCTCGCAGATGGCATCACTATATGGCTCTGGCCCCACAATGGATCTCCTCCTATGCCCACTTGTTGTTCGGATCCTAGCTGGATCCCTCCTTCTCAGGCAGTCTACACCGCTGTCATTCTGGGCTGCCAGCCTCCCTGCATCCTTCTTCCTCTCAGCAGCGCCCCCCTCCGGGACCTTCGGCCATAGGCTCTGGCCTCGTCTCTAGGACAGTCATAACCCCATGCCCCTAGCTCTGGACATCCTTTGTAGTGGACGCCCTGACCCTTCGACCATTCTGATCCTGGTCCCAGCACTGACCAGTCAAGGGTTTGTCTGGTCAGGTTCATGAGCCACTTGCCCTCTCTCTCTTACAGGTCCACCTTCTCAGGCTCCTCCAAACTCAGATCACTCAATCTCTAAGGCCAGCCTATGCAGTCCTCCAGGCCCACCCACACAATCTCTGCTCTACACAACTTTCTCACATACACCCTCACTGGGGGCACTTTACCACCCCTTCACTAGGCCTTACACCCCTGGGCCTCAGGCCTCTAATGACCTGCCTGGACCCCTCCCCTGCTCCCTGTACTGGGTAACCCACTAGGTCATGGGGGCTGAGGCTATACAGCACCCCAAACTCAACTTTCACTAAGGAGGCACTGGTATGGCATTTCCTGGGGACCACCCTGACACAACAGCCCCACCACACCATCTAACCCTAGCAGAGTGTAGTTTTAGGTCATTCCCCAGGACCAGGAAGCTCCTCCATCCCCATAGTTCCTACCCTGAACCACCAGAAGTTCTGGGAGAGCAGATCTCCAGATGGGCAATGGTACTCCAGCAGCTTCTCTACATCAACTCCCTGCTTAGTACTGAGGGCCTGGGTTTATACTGAGGCTGCTCAGCCCCATCCTCCAATCCAGGAGCCATCTTGTGGTCATGTGACTGCCTCGTTAAACTACACCGCACCTGCCAGCTGCTCCACAGCCTGTTCAAGCCTCTTAAAGTGGCAAGCACCGAAGGTGCCCTGTCACAACACCCTGAGAGGTATTTGACAGCACAGGAAGGATTCTGAGTCTATGGGACTATCAGTCTTGGTCAATTAGAAAAGGAACCTCCATTTTCCTATAGCTTTGTACCAACCAGCTCTGGGGCTTGGGGAGGCAAGCCTCTGACCAATGGGCTGTTAGATCTGGATTTGATTTCGATCCAAAGAAGGTAAGTCAAAAGTTCAATGTCTCAGTAGCCTCCTTGCTGACAGATTTAACTAAGCCTATTCTCACCTGAGATGTGGCCCCAAGGGACACGGGGAAAAGAAACAGAGATAGTGTGAAAATGCAGTGAGACTTGAGGATTTAATGGCAGTACCTAGAGAAGATAAAAGTCAAGCAGGAGAACAGGACTGCATAAACTACTTTTAGCAGATGTGGAAATCGTTTGTATCAGCACGAATCACACAGTTACAGCAGTGGGTGGAACAGGACTAGGGGAAACTGAATATTCATGGTGGAATTTCCTAGCCTAAGGTTAAGAAGCAAAAGTCTATTGGGAACAGCTTGTAAGCAAGCAATCTGCTTTTGCTTTTTTCCTGAGTGCAGTAAAACTTTATCCCATTTTCCAAGTTATCTGCATTACATTATTTGAGCCATTGGATCCATTTTTTTGATCTGTGACTGCACACACCAAGATTTTTGAATGTGGAAGCCCTGTTTTCAGGAAGCTACACCCCTGATTCAAGGGGATGGTCGGGCAGCCATGGGGACTCAGCACCTCTAAACATCATGCCACTTTCATAAAAGGGTGTAAATCTGGATTTTTGGGCCAACCTTAAGTCTCCAGTTTCAAAGTGGTGCTCTTCTCCCACCAAGAGAGCATTGGAGGCTGCCCATGTCCAGGGACACTGGTCCTTTGCCCACAAAGAATGATTTGCTAGACTTCTCCTTTTTGTGATGCTGACTCCAGGCCTGAGTCGGGAGTCCCCAGTGAGAAGCCATTGTGGTATGTATTTGTCATTGGTCTGCAAGGCTTTAACAGTGGGTACGCCCTGGCTACAAAGGTCATAAAACCACAGTTAACCATGTAGCAGCTAAAGTAGCTCTTACCCAAGACAGCTTCCTGAGAAAGGTACGAAGGGCTAGAAAACACTTTCTTTCTCATCACTGTCTGTGGCTACTCCTCAAGCATCTCAGTATGACCAGTTTTGTTAGAGGCACTTAAAGCATCTATTCATCGTGCTGACACCAGGAAGATGAGCTAAAATGGTTTCATTTATCTTGAGAGAGCTGGTTTCTGTTACTCTCACCCCCAGAGGTTTTAGAGGGCAACTTATCCATCCCTCCAGAGACAGCTGCATTTCCATCCCTCTGAGTGCTCTGGAGTGGGAAGCTAGTGGTTAGGCGAGCAGGAACAGATAGTAAGCTCTGTCAGCACAGCACAATGAAAGGCCAACTGTGCTGGGAGTGACACAGCTGGTCAGGGTACCACTGCTGCCATGCTCCTGACATGAGCTTGAGTTCAACACACACTTGAGTACAGAGAGGTTCAGTGCTCTGTGTCTGTCTCATTCTTCATGACGCTTTGCTAGGCAGGGTCTCTAAACTGTTGGCGCCATAATAATAACGAATAGGCATTAGCAAATAGGAGTCAACAGTGGCAGAGTTCAGCCTTCCAGAGCCACATTATTTAGAGATCAATAACTATGACATCAAGCTCCATAGCTATGCAATACTGTCTCTTGTGTTCAAGGTCTGGAAGGAGGCTGTTAAATTCTTGTTCAGATGAAGGAAGAGGAGGATACAGACTTGCTAGATGCAGTGTTAGGAGACTATGCCAGAGATCTGTCTAATCTGTCTAGATGGAGTAAAAGTGAAGGATGGTGAAAGAAAATGAAGCAACAGCAAAACTGTTCAGTCTTGCATACATCATGGACTCCTACCCTGTGGACTGGGGAAAGTGCTAGGACACCCATGCTTCGAGCAATACATTCCCTTGCCCCAACACCGAAGCCATGGCAGTACTGTTGTTTACAGGTTCATAACCTGTTTTCTTTTGCTGTTCCCTTAAACTGTGTTAGGTGCTGCTTCTAGGACCAGGGTCTGTCATGTACTTACATGTTTGTAAAAGCCCGTGTAGCTCTTTCATGCAATGTGAGTAATCAGCCCTGCTTCCACTCCAGCCACCTTGTTGGCATTACCATCCCCAGGATACCCCTGCACCCTGGACTCTCTCCCAGTTCTTCCATCCTCTTTGTGGACATCATGTCTCCAGCATAAACTCAGCCAGCCCTGTTCCCTTGTGCTAAGTCTGTCTGCCCAGAAAAATCACAGCAGACCTTTGTGAAAGGAGTCATAGTCTGGCCCTGTGGTGGGAAGTGCAGCTGGACCATCCTAGGCAGGTATCTTTCTTGGCCTCCTCCCCTCAGAAATGCAATAACAGGGCTTCTTCTTGGGCATCCCTCACAGTTGAGGATGATTGTCTTCCACGATTGTCTTGTCTGTGTATCTGCAGATGGCTGATCAGGCCTATCTGGGATCACGTAGGGTGATATCATAGGGTGAGCAGGGTGTTAGCCTGGGACCTCAGGAGGTCATCTAGTCCAACCCCCCAGCTCAAAGCAGGATCAGCCCCAACTAGGTGCCAATGCGTAGATTGTGCGTGTTACCTGGTCTTGTGCTTGATTTTTCTGGTGGAAGAGGGTGTTGATGATGGTAAGACCATGTTCCATACATTTGGTCAAGAGGAGGATGCCACTGAAGTTGACCTATCCTACTCCTTCCTTGCTGATGGTTCTGTTCCACAAGTTAGAGTCCCTTCTGACTCTGATGTTTCATAGTTTCATAGTTGGTAGGGTCAGACGGGGCCTGAGCAGATCATCAACTCCGACCCCCTGCCATGGCAGGAAAAAGTACTGGGGTCAAACAACCCCAGCAAGGTGTTCGTCTAACCTCCTCTTAAAGACCCCCAGGATAGGAGCCAGCACCACTTCGCTTTGAAGTTGGTTCCAGATCCTAGCCGCCCTGACAGTGAAGTAGCATCTCCTGATGTCTAGTCTGAATCTACCCTCTGCCAGCTTGTGACTGTTATTTCTTGTCACTCCTGGTAGTGCTCGAGGGAACAGGGACTCTCCCGTTCCCTGCTGGTCCCCTCTGACTAGTTTGTAAACGGCCACTAGATCCCCCCTCAGTCTTCTCTTGTGGAGGCTAAACAGGTTCAGGTCCCGTAGCCTCTCCTCGTAGGGCCTGCCCTGCTGACCCCTGATCATGTGAGTGGCCCTCCTCTGAACCCTCTCCATGCTGTCCACATCTCTCCTGAAGTGCAGCACCCAGAACTGGACGCAG
>NW_005842166.1:1258003-1270742 GCF_000455745.1 Alligator sinensis | reverse complement strand
GGGAGTTCCCCAGCCTGTAGGTATGCTGCTGGTTCTTCCTCCCCAGGTGCAGCACCTTGCACTTGTCAGTGTTGAAACCCATCCTGTTCTCATCCGCCCACCCCTGTAACCTGTCTAGGTCCAATTGCAGCCTATTCCTCCCTTCTAGCATGCCCACTTCCCCCACATCTTAGTGTCATCAGCAAATTTGAACAGGGTGCTTTTTACCCCCTCATCCAAGTCACTGACGAAGATGTTGGTCTGAGGACCAAGCCCTGGGGGACCCCACTGCCCACATCCCTCCAGGTTGAAAATGACCCATCCACCACCACTCTGGGTGCAGCCCTCCAGCCAATTAGCAACCCATTTGACTGTGTAGGTGTCGACGCCACAGTCTCCTAGTTTTTTTAATGAGAATGGGGTGAGAGACAGTGTCGAAGGCCTTTCTGAAGTCCAGAAAGACTACATCCACTGCTACCCCTGCGTCTAAAGATTTTGTGACCTGGTCATAGAAGGCCACCAGTTTGGTCTGACAGGACCTGCCTCTAATGAACCCGTGTTGGTTGCCCCTAAGCATAATCTCCCCTGCTGGCCCCTCGCGGACATGCACCAGGATAATTCTCTCAAAAAGTTTACCCAGGATCGAGGTAAGACTAACTGGCCTATAGTTCCCTGGGTCCTCCTTCCTCCCTTTTTTGAAATCACCAAGAAGAATAAGCCTGTCTGCCTCCAGAATATCAGAAAGGACTTGGCCAAGGCTAGCATAAAATTTCACCTTCGTTTCATTAGCAGCATTGAGATCCAGGGCATATGCACTGATGACAGTGGCATATTGGCTTCCCACCAGTTTAAGATGGAGAGTCATGAGGTGCTCATTAATTCCAATAGGGAACTCGAGTTGATTAATGAATTTATTCTTAATGGCAAAACTAACTCTGTGAAGTCATCATAGAAAGTTAGGGTTGGGAGGGACATCAGGAGGTCATCTAGTCCAACCCCGGCTCAAAGCAGGACCATCCCCAACTAGATCATTCCAACCAAAGCTTTGTCTAGCCAGGTCTTAAAAACCTCCAAGAATGGAGATTCTACGACAGTTCCAGTGTTGTACTACCTTCCTTGTGAGAAAATTATACCTAATGTCTAACCTAAACTTCCGTTGCTTCAACTTGAGCCCATTGCTCCTGGTTCTGTCATCTGCCACCACTGAGAACAGTCCAGCTCCATCCTTTGTTGAACCCCCCTTCAGGTAGTTGAAGGCTGCTATTAATTCCCTTCTCAGTCTCCTCTTCTCTAGGCTAAATAAGCCCAGTTCCCTCAGCCTCTCCTCAGAAGTCATGTGCCCCAGTCCCTGAACCACTTTTGTCACTGTCCTCTGGACTCTCTCCAATGTGTCCACATCCTTTCTGTAGCGGGGCGCCCAAAATTGAACACAGTACTCCAGGTGTGGCCTCATCAGTGCTGAATAGAGGGGAATAATCACTTCCCTTGACCTACTGGCAACACACCTACCAATGCAACCCAGTGTGCCATTAGCCTACTTGGCAACAAGGGCACACTGTTGGCTCAAATTCAGTTTATTGTCCACTGTAACCCCCAGGTCCTTTTCTGCAGAGCTGCTGCCCAGCCAGTCAGCCCCCAGCCTGTACTGGTACATGGGATTGTTCCGTCCTACGTGCAGGATTTTGCACTTGTCCTTGTTGAACCTCATGAGATTTCTTTTGGCCCAATCCTCCAGTTTGTCTAGGTCACTCTAAATCCAACCCTACCCTCCAGTGTATCTACTACTCCCTGCAGCTTGGTGTCATCTGCAAACTTGCTAAGGGTGCACTCTATGCCATCTTCCAAGTTGTTGGTGAGGACATTGAACAAAACAGGCCCCAGGACCGACCCCTGGGGCACTCCACTTGATACCAGCTGCCAACTAGACATTGAGCCGTTGATTACTACTCTCTGAGACTGATGCGCTAGCCAGTTTTCTATCCACCTTACAGTCCGTTCATCCAGCCCATACTTCCTTAGCTTGCCTGCAAGAATGTTGCTTGTCAAATGCTTGCCTGCAAGAATGCCTGGTGCATTCTCCTTCCTGTTTACCCTTCCAGAAGATGGCATAGCTGCCTCTGTATTCTTTGAGCTACCCATCTCCCACTCAGTGCAGCTCAGTGCAGCTACATTGATGTTGTGTCACCTGAGTTCTCAGACCACAATTACAGTGTGGCGCTATGGGCATTCACTATTAGGGTTGTCCATGAGAGTCCTGATGTTCCAGGTCCCAAAAACAATGGTGTGTCTTCATTGGTGTTTTGTACTTCAGTAAAGGTTGCTGACATGGTTATCCAGTCAAAAAGAAATACAAAATACTGTATTAGACAGGCTATGTTTAAGGCACCTTTTTTATCCCCATTCCCATGTGGGGTGAGCAGAGCAGATCCTAAAGAGTTACAGCTGCCAAATCACATTTCTGGATCATCCAAGTGCTAGGTGACCTTCTTGTAACTGCTGCCTTCGTGCCAGTTCATAACTAGGAGCTTCCAGACCTCACAATCCTACTCCCATTGCCATTAGCTGGTTGCCAAAAAACCTTGAGAAATTTGTTGGAAAAGCTGTTTTCATGGAAGATGCCTGTGTGTGACTTCTTTTATCTTGGAGTAGCTGCTGCACATCATCTTCCACACAGCTCTTGACAGAACAGGACCGTCATCCCATGGCAAGGAGACCAAGACAACTGGGGATCTCATTCTGCTGCAACCTTCATCCTCCTTTGCAGCCATTGAGATTCTAATATCTTCTTCCGCCTGTTCCAGCATTGAGGACTTATAGACCCATGGCTGGGGGCTGGGCAGATTTATTATAGTGGCAACCTGTATTTGCCATGTAATTGCACTGTTAAAGGAAATATGTGGCTTTCCAGCAGGGAAAGCATTGCCACCTGCTGTACGCACCTGCTTGGTCCACAACTACTTATTACACAGCTAACCTTCACTGAATGTCATTTTGCTATCCACCAGCTGTGAACACTCTGGGTAGTAATACAGTTCAACTGACCAGTAACAAGGCTAGGATTAAGCTGGAAACACAAATGGCTATTGGGCCCATTACACACCTCTATACCAATGCACAGCGCAAGCTCCAACTTTACACCAAAGCCTGCATGAAGCTGGGGCTCTGTGCTTCTCCCTCTCCCACAAACCACAGTCCCCACACCCAATGCATGAAGGGAAAACCAGATTTTTCCTGAGCATGGGGCTAACCTACATCTCTTTAACAGGGCTGCAGGTGCTGAGACTGTGTAGAAACAAAGAAGGCAGCTTTAGGGGTAAGGCCAGAGGCTGTGGAAGGCAGAGGAGCATCAACCACCCGGAAGACAAGTTCTTCTAGTTTTTTCCTCTTCCTCTGAGTGTGCTGCGTCCTAAGGGACAACAAGTGAAACAACCCTGGGGACTGTAAATGGGGGAAGAGCTCAAGTCACTGACAAAACTACAAGCAAGTGCAAGGGCAAGCAGGCTTAATGCTGCAGAGAGAGATGTGCTGAGCCATGCACGTGAACACAGATGCTAAAGACAAGGAGCTTAGGCTGCCAAGCCTGCAGGGCAGCTCTCACATGCCTGTGGGTCTGCCCAGGCTCAGCCATCACCCAGATGAAGAAATTACAGCCTTCAATCTTCCTTTCAGACACCTGCAATTTCTAGAACTGCTGCAGGAGCTCCTGGTCCACAACCTGGCCTTGCAGCAAGGAGTACCAGGCTGAGCCTTCGAAAGCCTCATTTCCTCCTTTGTCCAGGCCCGCACCATCAAACTGACCCACCTCTTTGACTCAGCTCAGCCCACCTGGCTCCCAGAAAAGTCTTGGCTGCCCAACTGGGTTTGCACTCTGCCTGCTTTGCTTCCCATCTCTTGTCTGTAGTGCAGACCGCCCTTCTTGCGGATGCTGTTGCTGTCCTGGAGGACCACGATGGGTCCTACCTGATGGCAGCTCGCTAAACATGCCATTTTCATCACTGCCTATGTCTCTGGCCATGGACAGCAACAAGAGCAACAGGTCTGATCCCTTGCTGTCCCTACCCACATCCAACAACAGTGGTGAGATCTGTTTTGAGATCTTGTCTAGGAAGGCACTGTACACATGGACAGTCAGAGGTGTGTCATGCCTGTGTCTTCACTGCCCACCCCGGTATGACCTTGAGGCAGCGCATAGCAGCAGCAATGCCGGAACAATCCTGCCCTGCCTGGCGCACCTTGTACCATCACCAAGAGGACCTGTGGCCTCCAGTGGCTGCTATGGCTCAGGGCCCTGGCTACTAGCACCTTTGTCTGCCACTTAGACTCAGAGGTGTCAGCAGCCTGCCCCTTGTGCAAGGAAGTGGAGGAGATCCTTTCCCATGCCTTCTTGCACTGTCCCCTCTGCCATACCAACTGTGGCAGTGTAATCAGCCACTGCTGCACCAATGGCTGCTTTTGTGCATCCTCACCCCCCCACCCCAACAAAAAAAAAAGCATCACCCAGAGCTTGTGCTCCAGTTGCCCCCCTCAGTTACTGATTTTCTCTGTCCTGTACTGAGCAGCTGAGGAGAGTGTGATCTTTTCAGCCAGTTTCCTGCTGGGTCAGGCCAGGATGGTGACTGTGAGGAGCCATGAGAACTGGCTCACAGGAGTAAGGATGCACTACAGCTCATCTGTTTCCTGGTACAGGAGTGTGTCCTATTTAAGTTTGGCTTGCAAGAAAATTTAGTTCAGTCTGTGTCTCACTGGGCCATTGAGGGGGCAGTCTGCAAGGCAAAAGATGGATGACTACTTCTAAACGTATAACCCCATGAAGGGTGCTGGAGGAGGGTCCAATCTCTGGTGATCCAGGTGTTTTGTTAGTGATAAGCATTTTATGCTTGGCCCCAGGAGACAAGGAGCACACACTTTTGCACCGTCATATTTTATTGTTAACTTTTTTTATAATAGAGGTTTAAAAGTAAAATTAAATGTCTGTCCTTCCCTCCCTCCCTTCCTGCATACATTTTTCATTCTCATTTGTATCACTGATGCTGGTGACATTCCTGCCATGATCCATCTTCATTTGTCTGTGACACATTTCACTGAAGAATATGGCTCATTTATCTTTAATCAGAAAAGAGACTGCACCAAAGTGCAAATTTTTACACTCCTTTTACTGGGGAGCCAGACATAGTGCACTGAGTTTGCAAGTAGCAGAAACTCCAAACGTCTACAACCATAGAGTTTGTCTGTGCCAAGGTGGACATTAAACTATAAGTATATAAAGTTAGGGATAGAAGCACAGGTCCTGGTTTGCCTCCAGGCAAACCCTTACATGAATATTGAGTACCACTTAAACCATTGGATATAAAGGTCCCTCTGTCCTTATTATTTAAATCAGCAGATCAGATTCAATATGGATTTTGGTATCTCACTGTAGGCATCCTTGGCTGAAAATACGTCTCATTTTATTTATGTCTTGATCTAAGCTTTTACTTTCAAGGTACATCCCAAGGGGTTCACGTTGGCCTCCAAGCTGCCAGCATTCATTCGAAGTAATTTGTGTCAGCAAGAAAACTAGAGTCCTCGTTACTATGCAGAAAATCACTGTTGTGTAAAAAAAAGTGTCATCTCTGTCTTACCAAGGCCAAATATGGATCTCTGAATTGGATGATGGAAATGGTGATGGGGAAATTCAGGAGAAAGTCCTCTGAAACCTGCTGGGCAAAGAAGCTGTGCAAAAGCTTGTTGGTCCTGAGGGAGCCTGTCCCTGTTGGCTGGGCTGCCCTGGTGTTCTCAGCCCTTGGAAACTTTATAAAGTTTGGAAATGACAGTATTGTAGTATCCATCCCACTTCCTGGTGCTCATTTACCAAGCAAGGTGAGTAGGTTCACTCCTAGGGAAGGCTTATTAAACCCAGGCAGCTCAGAGAGATGGGAGGGACATCTCTGACTTGCCTTCCCAATCTATGTCCCTCAGCTGGCCCTAAAGCCTAGTGCAAAGCCCCTAGTGGAGTTGTAAGTGGGGAAACTTGGTTTCTGGGATAGCTGGACAGCAGTAACATAAGCCAATTCTTCCTCCCACCTCCCAGGACCACAGGCCCTACTCCCACTACCCCTGCACTCCCTTCCCCAACTACACAGTCCATCTCTTCCCTATCTGCAGGGAAATCATCTACACCATCAGTGCAGTTAGGCTCTGGGAGCATGATCCTGCGGTCCTTTCAGAGACCAAGTTCATGTTGCTCTCAGTGGCAGCTGCCGGAGTGAGGAATGCAGGGCTGGAGAAGAGTGCTTGTCTGAAGGCGGGTTTTGGCACACTGGCCAAAGCTGATAAGCCCGTTCAGGAAGGAGTAACAGCTTGTGACACTTGTAATATATTAAATTCTGCAAGTCTGTCTACAGAAGTCCATTTCTGATGAATTGCCTCTGCGAAGAAATAAGATTTGAGACATTCAATTTCAGGACTTGCCTGTCACCTTAATATTCCCCCTCAGCCGTAGACAGCTCGACTGCACAATGACCCTCCTGAACCCACGCTTCCATTTATGTGATCACACCATGGACTATGGAGTCCAAAATTGTCTCCAAAGCATATAACAAAGGCTGGATATGTCTGGGAATAGAGCTGGCCAAATAATCTCCTGACAATAATATTTATTATGAACATATGCCTTCTTTCTCTTCAGGCTAGATCCAACAAACTACTTAGATATCATGGCATGTAAGCACTCTGTTGCCTTGCAAGTTCCACAGCTCTATATCAGATTCCTAGCTTCCCTACCATGTTTGGGGAGAGTCAGGCATCTCTCAGTGGGATCCTAAGTAGCTTCCTAATGTAGCTAGCAGGAAATGCTAAGGAGACGGATAAGGTTTAGGTCCTTCCCCTCTCCAGGACATGGGCCGCAAGAAGGCAAATGCCTCTGCTTTCGATTGTCAGCTGCTGCGTGCTCTCCTGGAGCTCAACACAGACAGCTCTAGCATTTAATAGAGGGGGATGTGACGCACCAGCCCTCAGACCCTGGGGAGACTGGGAGCAAGGCATGGCGAGAATCCCAGGCTGGCAGGGGACATGGGGGAGCCCCAGAACCACTCCTGCCCCACTCCAGCCAGGGGCTCAAGGGAGTTGTTGCACGGGGTACCAAGCTTGGCCAGGGATAGCAGTGGTGGTGAGTCGGTCCCTTCTTCCTGCACCTGCTCTTTGCCTGCTCCCTAGGTGACCCTGACTGGCTGGGAAATAGGCACTGGAAGGGGAGACCTTCCCGCTGCTCCCATTATTCCTGATCCCGGTTTGCAGGGTCTGATCTGGCCTGTGGACCAGTCCTGTGCCATTCATCTGGCCTGAGGGGCCAAAAGGTTCACCATCACTGGGCTACGGGAATTTTTCTGGAGCAGGGCTCTCCCAGTGCCTCTTACTAAGGCTGTTTACTTTGCATGGAATAAATCAGAGAGATGGAAAGCGAGAGGGAGAGAAAGATGAAAGATGGGGGGCAGTGCCACTTTACCAAGATGCCAGCTCTGGGGTCCATTTATAAGGGGTGTGTGAACAGCAGCTGCTGCCCCTGCCAGCTCATCTTCTGCAGCAGCACCGATAGTCAGCCCATCCCTGCTGACAAGTGCACAGAGCCTGTTATGCCTTTGGTTGGATTCCTGCAGAGCTTTTCATTTGTTATTCATCAGCATTTGACTAAAGGGTGATATCATTTCACTGATGATCATGTTATCAAACCCTGCTTTCAGTTCTGATGGCTGAAGAATCAGTGTGGTGGATATCAGCTTGTTCATAGACTCAAAGGACCAGAAGGGACCTGTAAGATCATCAAGTCCAGTCCTCTGCCATGGGCAGGAGGTGATTGGGCTCAAATGGGCTCAACGAGGTGCTTGTCCAGCCTCTTGAACACCTCCAGGGATGGCGACTGCACCACCTCTGCTGGGAGTGTGTTCCAGATTCTAGCTACCCTTACGGAAAAGAAGCTTTTCCTAATGTCCAACCTAAATTTTTCCTCAATTAGCTTGTGCCCATTGGTCCTCGTCCTCCCTGGGGGTGCCTTTCTGAAGAGTTGCTCCCCCAGATCTTGGTGTTCACCCTTGACATACTTGTAGGCAGCTATTAGGGGTGTGAGAAGCGGGCCCTATTCGATTCAGATTTGGCCCGGATCAGGGGCAGTACTTTGATTTGTTGATTCAGATCACTGTCCCTGATTCAATTCAGCTGAATCCGAATCTGAAGATTCAATGCTGATTTAAAGAATCAGCAATTCGGACGTAGACACAGCTTTAAAAGTTTTTTCTACATACCTCGAGGTACCAGCGTGGCTTGATTGCTGCGATGCTGGGGTGCATGGAGCATCCCACAGCGGTGCGGGGGGGCCTCCATGTGCTCAGCAGCAAACCCAGAAGTGGCCTGGAAGTACCTCCCGTCCACTTCTGGGTCTGCTGGGGAGGGCCCGAGTGTCTTTACCTGTAGTCAGTCCTTCCACTGCCTGAGTCAAGAACAGGTCATCTATAGCTGCCAGGAAGTTGGTTGACTTGCTGGAGCTAGCTGAATGGTCTTCCTGACAGATGTCAGGGTAGTTGAAGTCACCCATGACAAACAGGTCTTTAGCGCTGGCTTCCCTGTATCTTGACCCAGAGGGTCTCAAGGGACCTCTCCCTGCAATCAAACATGACCTGCAGGGAGGGGTACTGCTCTTTCACATAGAAAGCCACACCTCCTCCCTTCTTCTCAACTCAATCCTTCCTGTAGAGCCTATAGCCCTCAATGTCCACTGCCCAGTCATATGTATTGTCCCACCAGGTCTCCGTCAGCCCAATGAGGTCAAATTCCTTGTCTGCCAGAAGGAGTGCCGGTTCATTCTGTTTGTTGCCTGTGCTTCTGGTGATCCTATAAAGACACCTGAGTTCACCCCTAGTCGCCTCGGGTTTTCTGTCCCACTTCAAGTGCCTCAGGACGTTGGTACTCATCTGGATGTCCCCTACTTGAAAGTCCTCCCTTGGGTCATCTTGGCTAGAGAATGTGTGTACAGCAAATGGTAACTGGTTAAAAGTAAAGCATCTGTAACAGCAGCTCCAAGCATTACAATTCTATGGGAAGCCCAAAAAATACATGAGAAATTTTTTTTAAATACTTGTTTTGGGGACATGCTTCTTTGCCTTCTGGATCTTGTGCCTTTAGGGTGCACTCAGATCACGTCTTCAACTTTTCTCCACAACCAGAAGGGCAAGAAATGCACTTTTCTAAATAAAAGCTGAGCTTATTGTTATTCCAGGAACTGGGATGTAAGTGGATTACTTATTCTTCTGCCTTAGAAGACAAGTCAGTTCCAGTTTCAGGTTCTGAGACCAGTTTATTTGACAAGAGCAATCTTGTCTCCAGAACAAACAGAGCGAGCAAGCAGAAACACAACCACCCTCTGCTTCCCTAAGGGTCAGGAGAGGGCATTTTTAACTCTCAGGTTCTCCCCGGGGCAGCAACTTGCCCTCTCCCACCACTTCCTCTTAAAACTTCTGGTAGCCCCAGCCCCAGCTGGGCCGTGAGCAGCCCCTGCCTTCTCCCTGGCCTCTTAGCCAGGCCAATTGTTATGCACTGACCAGCTACAGCCGGGTCTCAGGCTCTGAGAAGTCAAGCACCTCCTTACAGGGGCTTATACAAAATACCCAATATGATGAAACTCATGATAAAAATCACGAGAATTGGGAGCCCTGGAGGCTTAACAACTCTGAGTGTTCAGACAGTTGAGCTGCCTTCATTATCATACTGCTTTTCTTCAGTCTAAAGCAGGCTGTTGGTGTTGGCACGTGTCGCTGCCAGAGGACAGGACTCATTGGCCTGTGCACCAGCAGCCCTCCAGCACATGCCTTGGATGGGTTGTGCAGGGACCTGAGCCGTCCACTGGCACGTACAGGCTGAAATCAGCCCAGTTGTTCGTTGACTGTGGAATTACTCCAGAGGGAACTTTTTATACCGTTAGCTTTTTAACAGAAGCGTGTGCGCCATACACAAAGAGTTAGGGCAGGGTCTACCCACTTCATATGGCATCAGAGCCCAAAGGGCGAGTGCTGTCTTGCGACATGTCTCCTCTTTTCCCCTGCTGCTGAATTCAGCTGGAAGAGAGAGGGAGAAGGAGGAGAAAAGCAAACAGTAGCAGCATTCACCCCCTGGGCCCCAGAGCATCACGAAGATAGGTGCTCTGGCCAGACCACGTCCTGGCCGGCCAGTGACCTCAGAGTACCCTGCTCACTGAGCTCCAGTAGGAGCCCGCACTAACGGGGCAGCAGGCTCAAACCTCATTGCATATGCACAGTACAGCCAGAGTGGGAGTCCACACACCCCTGGCCCCGTTCCTGGATCCATTACTGTCCCCTGCATCCCAGGCTAACACCCTGCTCACACTACGGTATGTCCAGCTGACATTACTCCAGAAGTGCTGAGACGGACTAAGCAGAGCCACCCTGGGAGCAGTGACAGTGGCGCAGCTGAAGAAAACTAGGAGAGGCACAACCCATTTGCTTCTGAGCCACAAGTGCAATTGTGCAGTGATCCATGGAGACCAATTTGCTTCATTTGTCAGCACAGCTAATTTGACCACTGCCTCACTGTCCCAGCTGTACTGTTTCCAGTTCAGGAGCTAACAGTACATGCAACTGCCCTGCACCTTGAAGGCCTGTGGGGTGGGTGCACTGCTATAGAGACTTGCCTAGTGGTGGAGCCTTGCACACTGCTCTGGTACTGCATGGTAGGCTTGTAAACTGAGGATTACATTCCCTGCTAGACGCAAGAGACAACGAATGGGGCTAATCCTAGCTACAGCCACGTACTGTAAATGTTCCCAAGTGTGGTCGGCCGTGGCAGCAGAGCCCCGCAGTTCCTACCCACTTTGTAGCTATCCACATGCAGACTTGTGTCGGGGTGCAACTACATGATACCTGAGCATACTCCTTGTGGGTGGGCACGCAGTGTGTAAAGAGCTCACCTGCTGCCTGTATTTTGCCCCTGGTGCAGATAACCCTCACAGCTATTCCTCGAAATACATTATTTGGCATTCAATTAGTAGAAGCAGCTATTTTCTGGAAAAGTTCCAGTCCCTGACCTTGTAAATTTACTGAGTGATCCAGCCAACTGCTGGAGGTGAGGTTGAAATATTCCTGCCTGAGGCCAGATCATGAAATTGTATATGGAAAGAGCCAGAGAAAGATGAGGAAGAGGTGCTAAACACCCATGGAAAGAAGCTGTCATAATAACAGCCATGTGAGAAATGAGCAAGGAGCAGGGAGGGGACCAGCACAACACACTCACCTCTTGTAGGTTATGTCTCCAGTACAAGCTGGTCCCAGCAATGACACATCCCATTACCATCTCCTAGCACTGATACCATAGAGACATGTAGCCTGGTGCTCAAGGCCTTTGGTTCATTTACTCACTAATGAGCCATGTTGCAAACACCAGCATGCCCCATTGCTACCAGTTGGCACCGAAGCGGGAGTTCCAGCACCAAAGCATGAGCTAAAGATGCCCTCAGAGGCATTTGGGAGAAGACCTGTCAGTAGCACATTGTCTAGCTACTAGGATAATTGATTAGGGGAAGATGCTTTGCCCAAATGCTTTGCCTTCTGACTGGGTGGCAGAGGAAAGGAAGCATCGGAAGGGAGCAACGAATCCAGACTACGGTATGGAGATGAGAGTGGGTCAGGATGAGTTATTTACTGACCCAGAACTGGGCTTGGCAGCTAAATTCCCCATGGACATCAGACCCCCAGGCACATACCCCAGTATAAGTTTTGAGACCTAAATGCTGAATAAGGACTGTTAAAAATCTCAGCCTTGCTTCTTATTGCAGGCTCAGGGAACACTATCCAAAGCCTGACATCCACACTTAGGGAGAGAATTAATTGGTCTCTTATCCTGTCCAGCTGTGAGAAGAACAACAGATAAATTACCACAAGGAGGCTTTTGCACAAATTCTTACTCTGTCGGTGAGCAGAGTCAACAGTTTTTAACAATCGTGCCCATCAGTCTGTCCAAGACTTCTAATTAGACAGGCAGCAAGCTCTTTCTGCAGCCGCGCTACGGATCAGTGACCAAAGGGAATTTCTTGTTAGGAAACTACAAAGCCTTATGTGAAGCTGAAAATTTAGTGCTCAAAGCAGGGAGCTGAAGCCTGGTTGAAGGTGCTAGCCTCCCTCTCCCATGAGCAGGGGCTTGTGCAGGTTTGTGTATTTCTTTTTAAATTACCGCAGTGAGCAATAGAAATAACTTTGTCAGCCTTCTACATCAAGGTTGGCAATCTACAGCCTGCATGCTGAATCCAGGCTGCAAAGTGCTTGGATCCAGCCAGCCAGGGCACAGGGAATCAGGAGCTTGCAACCTAATGCATCACCCCTCTCTGCCTCGTAGCATGGCCCACAGTGTTCCCCCTTCCCACAGCACCTCTGCCACTGTAGGCTGTAGAGATGGCCAGTGACTGATAGACTTCACTGACTAGTGCAGACTACAGACCTAACAAAAGCCCAGTTATGAATATGTGCTTAAACTGATATATAATCAATAAGCTTGCATTTAAAACAGAAGCAGTAACCTGAGAAAGTAGAATAAGAACCTGTTTATCAAGCCTTTATATTAGACTAGGCCAAAAATGAATACCTGCTTTTTGAGAAAGTGTGTAAAAGCAACTAGAAGTAGCAATTGATGTTTTATTAACCAATTGTATATTATAATTAGTTCATTCAGCAAAGTAAAAGAAACAGAACATGGCAAGTAGCGTTCCCAGATGGGGAGGGAAAGA
>NW_005842166.1:1255925-1257972 GCF_000455745.1 Alligator sinensis | reverse complement strand
GAAATCCTCCCACCCGCAACTGGGCTTTTCTCGAGGACACAGACCCTAGCTAATTGGCATCTTCCAAGTCCACAGGAAAACTGGTTCAGTCCAGTTCCCAAAGTTTAAATGAAACAAAGAAATTTGAATAACACCAATCAGCATATTTATTTAAATAACCCACATATAAATAGTAGGTGTGAACAGGGAAAATTTTGGGGAAGGCCTTTGCAAAGTCAAGGCAACCTGCTGCCAGCCTAGGTACTAGCTCCCTCCTTCCTCCTGCATCTGTCTCAGCTAGTGTAGGTGAGAATTTGTATTGCGCTGTTGCAAGCAGCAAGATAGGCAGAGACAGGTGCTTATTCTTATGCTGGGGGTGTAATAAATAAAAAGTTGTGTTATAGACCTGTGTCTTGCCTCTTTTTCTGATTTAGGAGGTAGTAATGCTTTACCTGCTAAGAGGGAATGGGGGATCATTGGGAAGTGTGATTGTATCTTGACTTGGTGTACACACACGGTCATCACACCGTAAGGGAACTGTAACTGTCTTTGAATTCTGTGTCTAGGCTTGCAAAAGAGTCCTGATCACAGATGGGCTGTTGTCTTGTTGCTCAAGAGACTGAATGGTACCTGGGTTTTGGTAACACGCCCCCTCCAGCACTGCACAGTACACACACAGCTCATCTTCACTGTTGAATTGACCCCTTCCTGCTGCCATGGGGGGCAGGAAGAAGTGGTACATGGCAGAGGCAATGGCGCACAGTGGAGGCAGCAGCAGGTGGCCCAGGTGCTGTGCAGCGAAATGGCAGCCCACAGCATGGGGGAGGAATCAGCAGCCTGCACCCGCAGCCAGGACACGAGCAGTGGCCTGCCACTGTACAAGGTTGCCGACTCCTGCCCTACGTGACTCCTCCTGCCTGCACGTGGCCTATAGCAGTGGTGCTCACAGTTCTGGCCTCGCGGGCCAGTTGAATGGTGGCAGCCAGATTGGGACCCATACCACCCCTGTCACCAGGATCAGGCCCAGGGGCCCTATGCTGTCTCTGCCTAACCAAGATAAGACTCTGAAGGCCTCATGCTACCTCTTCCCAGATGGGATCGAACTCAGGAACCATGCACTGCCCCTGTACAGCTGGGATTGGGATCTGGGGCCCCATGCTGCTCCCACCTGGTCCCTGCTCATCAGGATGGGGCCTCACACCACACTGCATCTAGCATGCAGGGCCATAGCCCATGGAGTTCCTCACAGATCCATGGGGAGTCCCAGATGCCAGATGTTAAAGCATTGGGGGCCGGATCTGGCCCTTGAGCCAAGGATTGAGCACCCCTGGACTATGAAATCCAAAGAAATGAAACTTTGTCCTGGCTCACAGAGGAAGAAACCCAGCAGACCACATGCTCTGCATTCACAGATCATGGACACAAGCATCATGCAAACAGGACCACTAAACTCCCTTAGGCTACTTCTAAAATTCCAGTCGGATATTTTGTGGGCTGGGGTTTTATATCACATCAGCAGTGAACCACAGGAGCAGCTACCTCCCACAAGGCAGAGAAAGCTGTCTGGCCCTGGGACTTTCTTCTAGCAAGCATTTGCCAGGCATCAGATAAATCCCAGCCTGGCCTAGAGGAGCTCCCCCCTATATCCCCCCTGCATCAAGAACCTAAAACAGACACAAATTCTTCTGGAAGATTTGAATTCAGAAACTACTGGGAAACCAGCATTTACACTTAAATATTTTCATGGAAAGTGCCTCCTTTCTTTGAAAGCCAGGTTTCCCTCAATTTATGCTGTACGTGCGTTCCCGGAGAACGATGCATAAATTGAATTCGCATAAAGCGAACCCACTTTACAACGTAACAAATAGGGATAGGTTCCCATGGCGGTGAGGGAGGAGAAAAAGAGTGAGGCTGGGACTAGGGAAGGAATGGGGGGAGGGGTGCCACGCCTGGGGCTGCACAAGGCAGCAAAGCAGAGGGAACAGAGTGGCACTCACCCCAGCCCCAGCTGCAGTGGCCGCAGGAGTGGCCGGCGCCAGCTGCCTGCAGCCACTGGGGCGCACCCAGC
>NW_005842166.1:1248757-1255909 GCF_000455745.1 Alligator sinensis | reverse complement strand
GGCTCCTGGGCTGTGCAATGCCGTGGTGCAGGCAGCTGGTGTCGGCTGCGCATGGGGCTGCTGCGGCTGGGGCTGGGGCTGGGGCAAGTGCTGCACCCTGTGCCGCCTGGGGCTCTGCTTGTCTGCACTCACCCCACCCCAGCTGCAGCGGCCCTGGGAGCAGCCGACACCAGCTGCCTGCAACACGGCACGGCACAGCCTGGGCTGGGGTGAGTGGGGCAACGGCCCTTTCCCCTCCCCCCACAGACTTACCTGCTTGGGCGGGGGCGCCTCTATGCTGATTGCATAAGAGCGAATTTACCTCGCATATAATGAATTATGGCTCATCGCATAAGAGTGAATTTGCATATAAAGAACCCGCATACATTGAGGGAAACCTGTATTTCAACTTTTCATTGACAACCTGAAAATGTCAAAAGGATACCAACAGTTTTTCTATTTTCAACAAATATTGTTTCAGTTTTTAGTCAACATTTTCCAATTTGCGCTTCTATTTTTTTTTTTAAAGGAAAGATCAACATCTTCCATGGAAAAAGTTCTCTCATAAAAATGGAAATTACATAAATATTTTATCAGAAAATAAATTTCCCAACCAGCTCCAGTGCTATGTTTCTGTTTGTTAGGTCTTTTACAATTGACCATAAAATCATTGAATTTCCCCAAAATAATGAGCTTGCTTTTCAGTTTTTTTGGCTAATCCCTTAAATGAGTCAGCCTACATTTCTGTATGGCTCTAGGGGAGTGCAAATTTATATATCCTGCATAGCCCCGCCATCGAAATAACCCTGAGATGGGCCTTTGTGGGCAGCTGCAGGCTCAGCTGGCAATCTAAGCCAATTTGCTGTGAGAAAAGCTCCGGGCAGAGGGGACGAGTCTTCCTGCCCCTCACAAACTGCTTTCATTCACACCCATCCCAGTACTTGAATGTCCTTTGCCATCAGTCTCCCAAATTTTAATGATATTAGCAGTAGTTCCAAGTCATTTTTAATATGCCTGAAAGGCTGCTTAATCCACCCCTGTAAATTGCCACTATAAAAGTGCAGCTGTAAACACACTGGGAGCCTGGGAGGGCTCATTTTCCACATGCTGTGCAGAATAATGGGGCTTGGAGGTTAGTGCTGCTGGAAGGCCAAAGCTGCAAACACCCACCAGGATCACTGCCACAAGCATATTTTGCACCCAGGGTTGACCTAGATCAGTGTTTCTCAATCACGGTGCTGCAAGCTCCTTAGAAGGGTGCCACAGCCCAGCCCCTGTAAGTCGTAGGGCTGCTCCATCCTTTCTCCCAAGCTCCTGAAGCTGGTGGGAAGGGCTCTGGGTGCCAGCATTCAAGTCCCCAAGAGAGCAGCTGCAGTGGCAGGGGCCACACTGGTCCCCCCAGGTAAAGATGAGGACAGGAAGAAGCCAAGCAAAGGAAAGAGCAGGGACAGGTTCTGCCCCTGCTGCCCTCACCTGGAAGCAGCCTCTGCACATGCAGTCATTGTCACCCCCTTCCTCCTCCAGCAGGGAGAGTTCCCTCCTTCAGGGGTCTAATGGTCCACTCCAAACACCATGTGCCAGCCCTCACTATGCTCTCGGGTGTCCTGCCCACTCTGCCACCTTGTGAGAGGCTTTTACAGTGCCACAAGGTATGAGGCAGTAAGCATTGTAAACAAAAATGTAACCTTTAAATGGGGTGCCACTAAATCTCAAAAAGTTGTGGAGGGTTGTGGCAGAGCTCAGATTGCGCCTGCCACTTTAAGGGGTTTGAGCAGGTGGTAAGCAGCCTGCAGGTGGGAGCAGACCCAATCAGGCAGTCACAAAGTAGTCAGGAGGCTGCCTGATTGGTGGAGATGCTAGGGAGCTTGGGTATAAAGCTAGGCCCTGAGAGCAGAGCTGGCAGTAGCTGCTGCAGGGAGACAAAGGACCAACATTGCCCAGTCAGAGATCTGCTGCTCCCAGAACATCCTGGAGGTTAAGGGTAGGAACTATGGGGATGGAGGAGGTTCCTGGTCCTAGGACCTGAAACTGCACCCCGCTGGGGTGAATGGCATGGTGGGGCTGCCAGTGGCAGGGCAGTCTCCAGGAAATGCCACACCTGTGCCTCCCCAGTGAAAGGTGAGGATGGGGTGCCAGAAAGCCTCAGCCCCCGCTGCCTTGCAGGTGACCCCATGGAGGAGAAAAGCTAGGGAAGCACACCCTGACAGAAGAGCAGAGGGCCAAGACCCACTGAGTGGGGCCTGAGGCAGGGTCCAGGCTGAGAGAAGGGGGCCTGAGGTCCAAGGGGCATTAGGCTCAGCAGCCCGGTGAAAGGCAGGGTACAAGCCCAGTGAGGGGGCTGGGTGTTGAGACCCCAGTGAAGGGCAGGGTATTGAAGCCCCAATGTGGGGGCATAGGAAAAAGCCTCAGTGAGGGGTTCATGAGGTCCAGGTAGGTCTGAGGATGCCTGAGGCCAAGTTTGAGCCGGGTGAGGCCAAGTTTGGTAATAGTGGATTTGGATATCATCTGCAAGGCATGGGATGCAGTATAAGGAGAGGTTTGGAGTCATGTATTCCACCTGTGACATCAGGGCAATTAAATGGACCGCCTCCCGCCTAGGAACAACCTTAGTTACAACAAAGGCAAGGCAGATGGGCGGACTGCCCTGGACAGGTGGGCGGGCCAATGTAGTGACTGGTCCCAAGATGGCCACTTGTTACAGGGGTGATCTAGATTGCACAATGCGGTGCCATGCAGTGGTACCTGCGCTGGTTCTGATCAAGCTAGCCTGGGTACTGGATGCAGTGTGACTATAATAACAAAGCTGTCTGTCCACAGTAATATATCCTAATTCTCAGTGCCATGCTCACATTCCTAGCTCATTCAAAGCTAGCTCAAATGCTTCTACATCCCACTGCACTGTGCTGTACAGACCGATCATGCACTACCACCCTCTGCTGGCAGTGTCCTACAAACAGGGTGCATCTACATGTGCATTTGATCTGAGATCAGTTTACTTGCAAGTAAATGCTCCCCGGCAGGCATCTACATGTGCAGGGACATGCCAGCAGATTTGCTGCTCTTAGCACCAAACTGCTGCCACTTACTTTGGCCCTGCAATGGGCCCCTGCTGCCACCAGGGAGTCTCGAGGCTCTGGCCGCAGCTGCCAGCAACCATCTTGAAAAGCCAGCCCCTTTCTATGCTTCTATGGGCAACGACTTCCCTGGCCAGGGGCATAATACAGGGGCAGCAAGTGATGGCTCTCTCCTCACCACCCTGGGCTCCTGCTGGTCACCATGCTGACCCACCATACTGGCCACGGGTTGGCCCACAGCCATCTGGGCTCTCCCAACTTCCCCACACACAGAACCACCTGCCTGGCCACAGCGTGCCATCCCAGGGCCACTGTACAACTGCCACCTAGACCTCATCCAGTTGGCCAGACCCCACTAGGGACACCAAGGAAGGGCTGCTGGACACTACCACCAGGGCTGCCCTCACCCTCCTGGGCCTCCAGCCCTGCAGCCTCTGAGCCCAACACTGGTAGCTGCACATCATCCAGCAGACCTGGGATGACAGGCAGTGACTGAAGGCATTCTGGATGACCTGGGCCACTTTCTGGGACCTTGTGGAGCAGCTCTAGCCACACGTGGAGTGGCAAGATACTAACATGTAGACACCCTGCTGGCTCTCACCCTGCTCAAGCTGGCCAGATGTGGGCCATCTCTTTGGGGTGGAAAAGGCCACTGCTGGGGAGGCATCCTGGAGGTGTGAGGTGCCCTCCAGGACATGTTGGGGCACACCGTGCTCTAGGTGCATGACCCCCTGGTGGTGGTGGCAGGGTTGTGTGCCCTGGTCTTCCCCCAATGCATCAGGGACCCACATCCTCATCGCCTGCCCACCCGACAGTGACAGCTCCTACTACAGTGAGAGGGGCTTTCAATCAGTTTTGCTGCAGACCATCGTGGACCACCATGGCACCTTCACAAATGTAAGTGCTGGCTGGGCAGGCAGTGCCCACAATGCCTGCATGTTCTTTTACTCTGCTCTACCAGTCCTGGTGGAAAGCAGCCACTTTGCACCACGGGTGCCAGACCTGCAGCTGGCCACCATGGTGGTCCTGGCCCTCCTCATTGGGGACCCCGCCTACCTGCCCCTGCCCTGGCTCATGCAGCCCTACACCAGCCAGCTGAACCCGCATCAGACCCACTTCAACCTGTGCCTGGGCTGGACCCACGCCCTGGTGGAGTGCACCTTTGGCTGCCTTAAGGATCACTGGTGCACAATCACTGCCCACTCGAGTCTGCCAAGGACAACCTCCCCTGGGTCATCATCACAGCCTGCATCCTGCATAGCATCTTTGAGGCCTGGGGGGAGCTCTTCCACAAGGCCTGGGCAGAGGAAGCATGATGGCGGGAGAACACCTGGCAGCAGAAGCACCACCTACAGTGACAGTGGTGCCTGCCCCCGCTCTTGCCGTGGCTCCAGGCGAGCTGCATACCCACCCCCGGGGGCCAGGACACCGGCTGCAAGAGGCACTTACTGACCACCTCCTTCTGCACTCCCTGCTGTAGCCCATCTGGAGAGTTGCCCATGGACCTCCCAGCCCCCTCCCCATGTATTCCCTCACCCACCCCAGCACCATGCTCACTGCAGACACGGCTCAGAAGACCAAGTTTTTACTCCCCTCACATCAGAGACCCTCCCTCCCCAACAAACAGAATCACCCCTTCCTCCTCCCGCTGACAACAGAACCCCTCCACCACCCACCCCATACATCCCACCTACCAACAATAAAACACTTTCTGCTCTGTGCAAACAATTTACATAAGTTGTGTGTGCTGTCCTGGGGTAGGGGGGCCATGGGATGGGGGCATCTAGGAGGCAGAGTCTCAGGACAGACAGACAGACAGCACCCTGGGCTCTGGCTGTTCCCCTGAGGGTGTACATGCCACAGAGAGTCCAGTGGATGGGTGACTCACCCAGGGGTGATGGTCGCCAGTGGTCCCCCCATGTGGGCAACTCCCTATCTGGCAGCTGGTGTGCAGGGCCAGCAGAGCTAGTGTGCGGTCCTCGCCCTGCTGCAGGCACCTCCAGCTCCATACCTGTGTAGAGCCAGAGTGAGCAGCAGGCCTGGGCAGGCTGGCTGGCAGGGGACCCAGGGCAGGGGCTGGGGCAGGGGCTCCTGGTTGGTGGAGGAGGTGCTGGACTTCAGCCTAGGCCCAGGATGGGGCCTGCTGCTGGGCAGCAGGTGGCTGCCAGGGCAGGCAGGGCTAGGGTTAGGGGCCAGGCAACAAGCGTCATGAAGGTGACCACCAGGGCCAAGACGTTGTCCAGCACCTGGCGGTCATCATCCATAGCCTACACTGCCCTGCCCAGGACCATGGTCTGCTCCTACAGAGCGTCCACTCGCTCATTCTTCAGGGCCAGGAGCTTCACCAGGAACTTCTGATCTGCCCGGTCCTGTACATCCTTGTGGGCCACATCCTCCACCCACCAAGCCCATGTGTCCTCCAGATGGTCCTCCAATGCCATCACCAGCTGGTTCAGGAAAATGGTGCAGTCCTGGGTCCTCCTCTGGTGGAGACGGCACATCTGCAAGGCCCTGGCTGTGGGCAGTGATGACTCTGAGACTATATTCTGGCTGCCAACTGCAGCCTCTCCCCTGCATGCAGTAACAGGGCTTTCAGAGCCGTGAGAAAGAAACTGTTTGTGAGAATTTGCAACACTTTTGAGATTCATAGATTCATAGATGCTAGGGTTGGAAGGGACTGTCATATTGAATGAAATAGTTTGAATGTTTGTAAAGGTTGCCCATTAGCCAGTTTCAGGAAGAAGATAAGATGTATCTCCTTATCTAAGTCATTGTTTTTGGGACTACGTGCAAAAAGTCCTGACTTCGCTTAAAGTCTTAATTTAAATTTTAGCTTTAGAAGTCTTTTACAAAAAGAGCAAATATCCTGAGTTCCGAGAGATCAAACCCTAGGGCCTTTTGGAAAGATTGGTAAGAAAAGGGCATTTGCAGTGATATGGAAGTTTCCCAAAGGTAATTTCAAAAGAATCTGTTGAGTAAGATCCGAGCCCAAATTTGGGAGTAGTGACAGGTTGAGTAGGAGGAGCCCATAGACGGCAGCTCGCTCAATAAAAACTGTAACTTACTGTCCCAATTTGGAGGTGACTTCACTTGTAGAACAACGAAGGAAGAATCGCAAGTGTAGGCCGGATCAGACTGATTACTTGAACCACCCTCTCCGTGAACACGAATCTCTTAGTTCACACTGAAGCTGCAGAGCGCCCGAAAGGAACTGAAGGAAGGGGACTTAGTCCTATCACTGCTGAGCCCAGCTCATTGAATCGTATTGCTGAGGCCAGCCTATTGAATTGTATTGCTGAGGCGAGCCCATTGAACCATACTACTGCGGCCAACCCATTAAATTGTACTACTGAGGAATGAAAACATATTTTGGTATTTGGCTTCTCGGAATTCTAGGATTGTAAGTATATTATGAAAATAATAGTATTGATTCAAATTTAACTTTTAGTTGTAATTGTAGTTGTTTTTGTAACACTAATTCTTATAGCATTGTTTGGGAAGGAAGTGCATTCGGAGCATTGTTTCTGATATATGTAATTATTGTATTCTTAATGTTTGTGGTGTTTCTTAAAGCTAAGCAGTGTTATATACGTAGCAAAGAATTTTAAAATAAAATTGTGTTGTATGAATTAAGTGTGTAATCATTGTGAAATCGTGCAATCAGCTAACTACTCCCCCAGCCAGCGCATCAAAACGAATCAGTAAATTGTGTGGGATTGTCTCTATTCCATAACCCACTAGAGACAATATTGAATTATTCTTCTGTTCCAATTCACACTGAAAATAAATTTCAAAATGTTGGAACTTGCCTTGAAACTGAAACACCAAATTTCAGGTAGCTCTAACCAAGACCATCTCTTATCTGTCACAAATTTACTCTCAGTCTTTACAAATATCTCTTAAATTAAGACTACAATTTGTTTTTGTGGCACCATATGGCCCCACAATCAGAAGGTCAGAGGATAGAATAGCAACATTAATATGACTGTTATTCCCATCCAAGGTAGATAGCAGAGTGGATGGATTATATATATATATATATATATATATATATATATATATATATATATATACACACACTCGGCGGGGGGGGTGTTCA
>NW_005842166.1:1244513-1247713 GCF_000455745.1 Alligator sinensis | reverse complement strand
AAGAGTATCGGTCCAAGGACCGAGCCCTGCGGGACCCCACTGCCCACACCCTTCCAGGTCGATACCGACCCATCCACTATGACTCTCTGGGTGCAACCCTCTAGCCAATTCGCCCCCCACCGGACTGTGTAGTCATCCATGTCACAGCCTTTTAACTTGTTCACCAGTATGGAGTGGGATACCGTAGCGAAGGCCTTCCTGAAGTCTAAGTATACGACATCAACCCCTACTCCTGCATCCAGGTGTTTTGTAACCTGGTCATAAAAAGAGACTAGATTGGTCAGGCATGATCTGCCTGCTACGAACCAGTGCTGGTTTCCCCTCAGCATAATTTGTCCTGCCGGGCTCTCGCAAATGTGAGCCTTGATAATTTTTTCAAAGACTTTGCCAAGGATGGAGGTGAGACTGACTGGCCTATAGTTGCCCGGGTCCTCCTTCCTCCCCTTCTTGAAAATGGGGACCACATTGGCCCTTTTCCAGTCCTCCAGGACCTGGCCTGTGCGCCACGAGTGTTCAAATATTCCTGTCACTGGCTGTGCAATGACTTCAGCCGGTGCCTTCAGTACCCTCGGATGGAGCTCATCCGGGCCTGCCGACTTAAAGGCATCCAGTTCTTCCAAGTGACTCTACACCATCCCCCCCCGCAACACACACACCTTGCATCCTGAGCATGCACCTTATGCATGTGTCCCAGGTGCTACATGAGGATCTGTTTCTGCGGACCAAGGGGTGCCCAACCCACTACACCCTGCTGCTGCTGATTGCCATAGTGCCCTGGACACACCTGCACAGTTGGCACAAGATCCTGAGCTTTGACAGTGTGGAGGGCAAGCCAGGGCTGCCCCGCAACCTCCACCACCACCTAGAGGGCTACCTGTGGCTGCACTGTATGTCCCTGCCCCCCGCCGCTGAGGAGGACATTGCCACCAGCACTGACGCATTCCTCAGCATGTGGGAGGTCCATGACCACCTAACTGTGGGGGCATGGGCTGCTCAATAAAGATTTGCACTGGAGGTGGGCTGGGTAGGGAACAGGGCCAGGGTCAGAGGCCATGGCAGGAGCAGAGGTCAGGGCAGGGAAGGCCCTCCCTGCAGTGTGGGGTTTACCACATGGCCAGGGCCGGCATGGCCAGCAACTCCACTCAGTCCTGGCTGGTGGCAACGGCATGTGGCTCCAGGCGGCATCTTCAGATGGCAGGGTACGGCATTTGGGTGCCCAGGCAGGTGCTCCCCCCTGGGGAGGAGCTTGCACTGCTGGCAGCTAGGGACCAGCTATGCCTTGTTGCTGGGACTGAGGATTGAGAGCTGTCATGGCAGGCTCTGGCCCAGGCTACCTGAGCTGCTGATGGAGGGAGGTCTCAGGCAGGGAGCTCGGGGGGGTGGGCTGCTGGTGTCCCAAAGGTCCCTCCCCTGGTTACACATCACTGTGGGTCCCAGGCAAGGAAGGGGCTTGGGCAGGCCGCCTGTGCTGCAGTACACACCATGGCTGCAGGCTTGGTCCCAGGATGTGAGGATCTCTATCAGTTGCCACATAAATGGTATGGTCTTGTGGGCACTCCCTAACCAATGATTATGGTTGGTGATGGTGACCCACTGTGCCTGCAAGGCCTTGACCTTTATGCAGCACTGCCGTGCCAACTGGTTGTGCCCACACTCCTGCATCCGGCCTGACAGCCCCTCATACACATGGGCGTTGGAGTGTCTGCCCCATGCAAACTGGTGCTGCACCTCCGCCTTGCCACCCACAGCACCTCGATCTCGCCAGGCTTCTCCATGGAGCAGTTTGGGCCCCAGGTGGTGGGCACAGGCAAGGGGAGCAAGGAAGCCATCAGGCCTCCCACAACGGCTCTCCAGGCCTCTGCACAGCTGTCCCTTTGCTGCCAGCCCTGGGTAGCTGCCTGCAGTGCTCAGAGCAAGGGCACAGCACGGGACTGACTGGCAGCCACGTGGTGAGGCAATGCCCCACAGTACTGCAGGCTCCGGGCAGGCTGCTGGGGGTGGGCTGCGGGCAGCTGGAGCTGGCCTCAGTGGCCAGCCTGCAGCTGGGTCTGGGTGTGGACAGGCCTGATAGGAGTCTGCCGCACCCTGCACGCCTGGACGATGCGGGTCTGGCAGCCACAGCAGCACCAGGGTGCAGGCAGGCTTGTGCAGCAAGCCTGCGGCCTGCCCAGGGGGACACAGGAGCCTGGAGTGGCCTCAGGCTGCCTGCATGTGCCCCAGGTCTCAAAATGACTGTGAGCTTTTAAGAGCCTGAGGCTGGGGCAGGCATAGAGCCAGCCCAGCCCTGGGGCAGGAGAGGCTCCCAGCCGGAGCCCTGGGGTTAGCCTCAGGCTGGTCCCCTAGTGGCAAGCCTGAGTGGGAGCAAATCTCCTCCTGGTTGGCATCTACACTTGCATTACTGCACAGTAACTAATCGCAAGTCAATTTGCTGTTTGCATTTGCAGGTAGCAAATTTACTCGTGAGTAGCATCATTTACTGCACAGTAAGTATGTACACATGTAGACGCACATGCTTACTGCACGGTGAACTACACTCAAGTCAATTTGCTGTTTGCATTTGCAGGTAGCAAATTTACTCGTGAGTAGCATCATTTACTGCACAGTATGTACACATGTAGACTCACATGCTTACTGCACAGTGAACTACACTGCTGCACAGTAAAGCATCTCATGTAGACCCACCCAGTGTCTCTTGATTCACCCAGCACTGAGCTATTCAGCTCAAACTGGGAGTTCTTCAGTGAAGGTGAGTTGGCCTTCCCTTGCACAAGGACTGAGTTTGACCGTTGTGAAGCGGGCATGGAAGAGTTTTCTTCCTCTTCAGAGATGAAGAGAGGTAGACCCTAATGCCTTGGTGTTAGGAGCAAAACTGCTCTGCTCTTGGACCCTGTCTTATGCTCAGATTGGTAGTCGCTGCCTGTCTCTTGCCCTCTCCAGCATGTTGTACCCAGCAGCAAACTAGCAGGTTCCCCACCACCAGTCCTTGTGGCTGCTAAAAAGCAGCAAAAATGGACACAATTGGAGCAAGTGGCAGCAGCAGTTTAAGTACCTTTGATGAATATCTTGATGGCTAGAACGCCTGCCTTGGAAGTACATGAGTCAGGTTCAATGCCTTCCTCAGGGTATGAAAGGGTCAAAACAACATCTTTCAATCCTAAGAGTCTTATGATCAGGCTGTGGGTACGTTTGGGGTTGGCACG
>NW_005842166.1:1238340-1244503 GCF_000455745.1 Alligator sinensis | reverse complement strand
CTGCTGAAGCTGTGTTACAATGCAGAAAGGACCATAAGATTCATGGGACCAAAAATAGAGAAAGCCTGAGGAGGAATCTGGCAGTCCTGGCCTCTCCTTGCAGGTTTATTTCTGATTTTACATGCAGTGATTTTTTTCCTGTAAAATATGTCAGCGCTCCTAAGAGACCAAAACTGCAGAATAGCACCCTAACCACTAGGCAACAGCACTCTGCTCCATCTTTGGTGCTATCTTTTTGGTTCCACATGTCTTGCATTTCTTCTGCACAGTGACACAGCTTTAAGAGGTGGGGTGAAATGTATTCCCCTCAGCCTTGCCATATGATATGGTGGTGAGGGTCAGAGATGTAGGCTGAGAAAGTCTAAACGGTTAGTGCCTGTCTCCAGCTATGTTCTAACCATGACCATCTCCAGCTGTGCTGACAAAAGAAGGCAGCTGCTGTTGCATTTTGCGAGGGGTCCAACCCTGTTGATATGTGCCTTGAGTATTAGGTAAGTGTTCTGGCCAAAGGGGCAACGCTGATACAGCTGCAGCCACGCCAGGGAACTGCACTGATTTAACAAGGTTGGATTTTAAACCCGTATAGTCAAATCAGTGCAAGCACTGCATGCAGGCCAACCCTCAGTCTGACACACGGAGGCATAATGCTGTGTTGGATATATGGAGGTGTGTGTGCTAGCCAGAGGGTTTCAGATGGTAAGTCCCCTGGGAATAAACCCTTGCTTCTCATATGGCTGGGCAGGAAGGAAAGCAGGGCATCCTGCTTCATACCACACTAATCGGTGCTCACTGTACTAGGGTAATAACAGCTGCTTCCTGACCTGCCCTCACTTGAGACCACACTCACACTTTCTCGCACAAGTGTCCCCTGGGAATAAACCCTTGCTTCTCATATGGCTGGGCAGGAAGGAAAGCAGGGCATCCTGCTTCATACCACACTAATCGGTGCTCACTGTACTAGGGTAATAACAGCTGCTTCCTGACCTGCCACTCACACTTTCTTGCACAAGTGTGAAGCAGCAGCTTCCTAGCCTGTCCAGGCAGGGAGAGGGGCAGAGCTGTATTTGTGTGCACCAGCGCTGGCATTCAGGGACTGCAGTGATCTTACACAAATTGGTGAGAGCAGCCTCCCCCAAAGATGATATAAATCAGCAGGCAGGTGGGACACAGCGACAAGCTCCATGCTTTGGTTTGTGGTTGGCCAGTCTGTCCCTTGTGCCAATGAGGTGCATGGCAGGCACAGGCTGAGCTACATCTGCTCACAGCTGGATCCCAGACTACATTCCTCCTACTCTACTGCCCATATGTGGCTATCCCCTTAGCACCGCATGGGCTCCTGCCTCCCTGCACCTTGCCTATTACAGCTGCTGTTCCTCAGGCACAGTGTCATTCCCTTTTCTTTCCAACTCCTTCCCTTCTGCCCTACCCGCTGCTAAAAGTCACCACTGTATAAATATGATAGAGCCTATTTATAATGAATGAGTAATTGGCAAACACAGTATAAGTCATGGTAATTGATATTTGCCTCATGGCAACCTCTGTGCTGACATGTGCCCTTCATCATGAGTCCTCACTGAAACCATTAACCAGAATAAAACAATTCATTTTCCACAACAGACCAGATACCTTGAATGGCAATTTGTAATTTACCATAGCACAAAAAAGGTTCTGCTTAATCCTTAATTATGGTAAATTAGCATTCATTAAGGATTGATGACATACTAATTCACTCAAGCAAAATATTCCATGGGCTGAAAGATGCAGGGCTGTAATGTTAAAAATGCAGGAGTGTCTCAAAGTGATTGCTTGTAGGGGTTATATGTTTGCTGGAGTACTGACTGCTTTGTTAATTGAGCTGATCAGACCCCAGGCAAGGTGGTACAAAGGTTACTGCAAGGTGCAGTATTGAGACAGCACAGCCAGGGTAGTTAATTTTCAGGATACAGACCTGGCATTTAGGGTGTCTCCCCATGGGTGCTTTAATGCACATTAGCCTATTTTAATGTGCATTGAAGAGTTACTAAAAAAATGTGCTATTAAGCTAATGCACATTAAAATAGACTAATGAGCATTAAGCGTCACTAAAAAACTGTGCTCTTTAGTTAATGCACATTAAGACAGGCTAATGTGCATTTTCCTAGTACTTCACAACGAAGGGTGCCTATACACAGGCACGGAGGCTACTTGATTAATGGAGTCTGCTGGAGTGTGGTAATTACCACGCTCCAGCAGCCTCCCATGTCTCATGTATCAGCATTGCTGTGCTTCCAAATGGTGGTGGGGGCGCTTGAACTATAGCTTATCAAACAAGCTTTAGTTTAAGCACCCTGCCACCATTTTGCAGTGCAGGGACACAGGCACACAAGATGCTGCGGCACTTTAATTAGAGCAGCTCTTAGAGCCACTCTAATTGAAGCCCCGCCTCTCCCCTCTCAGGGCATGTGTAAAAGTGCCCAAAGGTATACTAGATTTAATGCGCATTAACTAAAGCATGTTCATGCATATGTAGACGTGCCTTCTCTGAGCATAAATCCCTTTTTCTTGAACCAACTGGTAAGCAGGTTTCTAAAGTCCACTGGCTGGGAAGGAAAGGAGACAACTTCAGAATAAAGGCACTTTCTTTTTCAGGGGAGTCTATGGTGCAGGTAGCAGGCTTCCCTATAAGCCAGAAGATTTGAGTTCTAGTTCCACTGTGGTTTTGGCCAGCTTAGCTTCCTCTTAGTTTTACCCCTGAGGGCATCTGATCTAAAAGGAGGCTGCTAGGAGGGAGCAGCAAAACTGGGAGTGGGAATTTATTTTGGGGGCCTGGCACCTAGCTGTGGCGGCGATAATGGGACTGATTACAAATTGGGGAGTGCGGAAAGTAACAGACACAATAGCCACCGGAGCCCAAATTTGGGGTTCAGATCTGAGTGGCCACATAGTGTTACTGCTGATGGTGTCTGTTGTAAACAGGGGGTGCTAAGAAACATTGCAAAACTAGGATTGGGATTTTAATCTTGCAGTGTGGCTAATACATGGGGTACGTGGAACCTACCATGCACAATACCCGCCCGAGCCTGAATTCAGGGTTATGCTGAAGTGTTCTGCTAAGCAACCACATAGTTTTATCTCTGAGGGAGTCTCCTGCAATAACTGGGGGGGCTGGTAACACAATTTTCTTGAATGCGACTGTGCTCCTGTACTCCTGGGTGCCTGCAATAGTTCAAGTACCCCAATCTTCAACACCCCAACACAGCCTGTCAGTAGAGTGAATTTGGAGATGACTAACACAAAAAGGTTTCTTTTAAATATATATTTAATTTAATTAATGAACTAAAAAAAGGAGGTCAGCAAAAGATTGATCCATGTCAGGCTCTGCAGCTACACCTAGTGTGCCAAAATATTCATTACACCAAATACCTGTGAATTACCCTGCAAATTACCTTAAAGTACCAGTGAATTGCAGTGGCACCTGGTGGGCAAAGGGGCTCAGGACATGTAATATGGCAAGTTGACATGTATATGACATGTACACGTGACAGATTTTTGTCTACATCAAGACAAATTGTCACAATCAAACTAAAATACATCAGGAGGTGGTCTAAGTTGCCATGTTGTGGGACAGTTTGAGACAACAAAACCTTGTGCGTGCTAGCCAAATGACGATTTTCATCACGTGTACATAGGCAAATCGTCATGTGTACAAGCGCCCTTTTATAACATCAAGATGATGATGTTCAAGTACTTGAAGATCTAGACAGAAAGCGCTATAAAGACCTGAGCAGTGTCATTCTTGTAACCTACCCTACAGTCTTATTGAGTCTTCTTGTTTCCTGGTGTTTTTCTTTAAAATTTAAGGTATTTGTGTGGCACCTAGGTTCATAAATACAATTCTGTCCCACTGTGTTAAGGCCTTGAAAAATAATTAAGCTTTAATGACATGCCTTCATCTTATCCTTAAGACAGAGTCACACAAAGCATCAAGAAGGAAAAACCATCCATTAATGGGTTTTGAGGGACTGAAGCTGGTGGAATAGATTCACACTCAGGCTTCTAAACACCACTGAGGCCTTTTAAAGTGACTGCTTATATGCTATTGGATATGGGCTGAAATATCTAGCTCCAAACTGATTTCATTAAACAGATGTTAAATTTGCTGGGGTTGGTTCTCCATTCCCAAAATCCCATCCTGCACACACAGCTTACCCATCACCTGGTAGCAGGAGGAACTTCTCACAGCATTTGCTGCATAAAAGCTGGCTGACTCGGACATACGAGTTGTTTTATTGCAGCACCTTGTTGTCTTTGATGTTTTGTGGAATTGCCTGGAGCCTCCCACTAGAGATGTGAAGACACTGTAGCACATTCATAGGCTCTTGTCTGCCCTGCTGAGCCAACTTTGTTACCTCATCCTCATATCACAGCCTTAGTAGTGTGGGTGGACTCAGCAGTGGGTTCACTCTTATACTTTCTAGTAGCTGGGATGGGTCTTCATGTCCACCTTGTGCACAGAAGAAAACTGATGGTGTCATTCCACTCCATGGAGCACTACCCGGATCTCCTTTGCTGTCTGTGCACATCTCACTCTGCACCGATCAGGGCTTGATTAGCTGTGTTGCAAATGTAGCAGTTGAATGGCTGGCAGAAGTCTTCTGAAGCATTTGTATATTAAGGGTCTTTGGATCCACTAGGGTCGCACTGCAGATCTCCCCTTAACTGGAGACCTCTACATTCTGTATCAGTGCGTGCATCCCTGCCATTTTTACCTTGAAATAGTTTTGTCATTGAGACATGAAAGGGTTTTGTATCTTATGTTACTTGAACAGTGACCTGCGGACCTACCTCCCACATACCCCCAGGCATTTTTCTTGTTGCCTTTCATGTTGCTTTCCATGGATCATGATGCTTGCATTTTCAGGCTGCCCATCTTTATCCTTATACCCAGGTTCCTATAACTTGAGCCTTTGATCTGTTGTGCTGGCAACTGCCAGCTTTGGATCATTTCTCTGGATGGTTCAGCCACCCTTGCTTTTGGAGGTATTTCTTTAGGGTTCAAGCTGTTTCTCTGAACAACCTCTCCTGTAAGCTGGAATTACATGTCCTACAAACAATCCTGTTTTTAGCTGAAGAGTCTTTAGTGACTCCAGGATTAAAAGCAGGTGCCAGAGTTCTCAGTTCTATGACATAAATAGTTATAGCTTCTTTTGCATCCTAGTTTCATGTAAAAATAGCATCTCTTTATAGTTTCATTCTGCTTAAGTCACAGTATTCAGACCTTTATTTGTTCATCTTATTGAAAACTGGAGACTGTGGGCTACATAAAGTTACTATAAGATGGGTACATGGTTAGCTCACTGACTGCAAGCAAAGGGTAATTGTGAATAGATCAATTTCAGAATGGCAGGAGGTTTTTCAGCGGGATTATACTGGGGTTTTATGCTGTTTAACATGCTTATTAATTATTTGGATTCCAAGATAGAGAGATTCTTGATCAAGTCTGCAGTTGACACAAAAACCGGGAAGGATTGCAAACACATGGGAGGACAGAAGTAGAATTCAGAAGGACCTTGATAGATTTGAGAGCTGGGTTACAGACAACAAAATGATATTCAGCACAGACAATCACTGCACCTTGGTAAGACTAACCAATGCACAAATACAGAATGAGGAAATACGTGGCTGGATAATAGCATCTAGGGATTTTGGTGGATCATAGATGTAACTTGAATTAGCTAGATGATGAAATTACAAGCAAAAATGTCTAGGACCTGATGGGCTGCATGGGGCTAAAGCCAAGCAGTTTAGTAGTGGGAGGTTGCAAGCATGCAGAGTCAATGACTCAGGGGCTTAACCAAGTACAGGAAGAAGGGCCCTGTGTGAGAGCGAGGCAAGGCAAGGGATCTAGTGAGACAACGATAGAGTGGTCTAGGTCAAGCCAGCAGACCAGAGCATTGGGGCAGAGGGCCCAGAGCATAAGAAGGCAGGGCCCAAGGACCGGGTGCACAAGAGGACAGAGTAATATCTGCAAAGCATAGGTGTGTTTATAGCCCTTAAGACAATATGAACCATAGGGTCACTATTGGGGCTGATGTGTCAGAGAGCTGGCACCCAGAAGGGTTGGTGTCCCACAGGGAGAGCTGATGCCCAGAGGGGTCAGCACCCTGAGTCAAGTGGGCCAATT
>NW_005842166.1:1236447-1238309 GCF_000455745.1 Alligator sinensis | reverse complement strand
AAAGAGGAGCAGAGGGGGGACCCCAAGGAGGAGCAGTACTAGGTGGAGTAGCCAGAACTCATTGGCCGCTGAGGGCAGCCTCCCCAAATGTATTTTCCCATCAAGGTGTGTCAGGAAGGACAGCAGGGTAAGACCCTGAGAAGCCAGGGTGGGTGAGTAGGGCAGGATTAAAGCCACCACCCTCTGGGCCAGTCCTGTCACTGCCCTTTATTGGGGTATAGAAGTACTTCGGTGTGGTTGGTTTCTGACAGTCCCATGCTTAGTGTTTTTGCTGTTCACCTGGAGGGGCCAGGAAGGATTTTTTTCTCTTCATAAATACTACCGGCCTTGGGGAGGTTGGGTGGGGATGAGCTAGCTGCCTTCTGAGGTCCTGGGATGTTGGAGAGGCTTACAGCATTGCTCCACTAAGTGCTACTTAGAAAACCGGGAGGTTCCTGTCTGGAGGCTCTGGATCACCCAGTTTGGGGTAGAAAAAATATTTTTTCCTATGTCATAGTCACAAAGGATTGTGAGGGATAGTCTTCCTCTGTAGCAGGGTGCATGGTCCTTTGCCCAGGATCTTCTGAGCAGATATTAACCAATTATTCTCGGTCCCTGCAACAACAGAGCATTGGCAGCACCTTGCTTTTACCTGTTCTTGATGTGCCTGGTTTTGTGCCTTGTGGTTGTGTGTGAGGATTCAAAGTGGTGTTTTGGGGGAGTCCTTGGTAGATGATGACTTGTAAACTCAAGGGAAGACTCACTGGCCCAAGGGACAGCATCAAGTCCAGTGCTCTGTGGTCCTAGGCTCTTACACTGCAGACATGAGGCCAGTGAGCACCTTCATCACCCAGGTCTAGATCTCAACCCTTGACCACTGACATTTTACAAGAGAGCAAAGCATGGCCTGTAAAACAAAACACCTTTTTCCAGCAGCACCTTTTTTTCCTCTGGTGAGTATAGATGAAAAGCTGATAGTGAGCACTGTGAGGTAGAGCTGTGTGAAGCTTTGGGTGCTGATTTGATTCAGGGGAGATTTGGCCCAATTCGGTAGCCGAATCTCCAAATCCAAATCGAATCAGGACCAGTTAAAAGGTCCAAATCGATTTGAAGCTCTCCAAATCAATTTGGAAAAGATTCGGAGAGCTTCGATGATTCGGACAGTCCCCACCCACTGCAGCAGGGAGCTGGACCTGGACTCCGAGCTGGTAAGTAGGGGATGGGGGGAGGGAGGGCTAGGGGAGGGGGCCATGGGGGGACTCCTGCCAGGCACCATCCCCTGCCTGCTCCCCCAGCCTCCCCCCCGAGTACCCCCCAACCCCCACCTGCTCCCTTGCAACATGGGGCAGTGGGAATCACCCCCCACCTGGCAGCACCCACCAAGTTGGGGCTTTTTTTTTTTTTTTTTTTTAAGGAGCCAGGAGCTGGGGAAGCGGGGCAGCCATTGGTGGCCTGAGAGAGGGGCAGGGGACAGGCCTGCCTGATTCGGAGATTCAGCAGCAGCCAAATCTCTGAATCAGATTTGGCCGAATTGAATCAGGACAGTGATTCAAATCACCAGATTGAATCACTGTCCCCCAAAATCGGCCGAATCTGAAGCGAATACTAGCCACTTCGCACAGGCCTACTGTGGGGTGATCTGACTTGCCACTGAAGTCAAGCAAGTAGGGGCTTCCTGGAGGGAGCAAGACCATTAGTTTGCTGACTGAGCTGCAGAGTAAATGGGAGTGTGGGGTCTCTGGCAGGCAAGATGTAGGTTATATTGTATTCATAGAGTCGGAAGGGACCTCAGTGGATCATCATGGTCTTGTGGATCACTGGGATTCATCATCTTGTTATGCTGTTAAAGAAACCATTTTATGTATTGTTTAAAAATAATGAGC
>NW_005842166.1:1227537-1236416 GCF_000455745.1 Alligator sinensis | reverse complement strand
AGGTGATCTGCCCTGGCACTGCATCACTTGAGAGCAGCAGTTTGGCTGCTCAGCTCTACAGCTGTGTGGGATGGACAGGGGCATGTAAGCAAGGTCAGGAACTTGGCCACATAGGCCATGAGCAAGGAGAGGATGCTGGGGAAGTCTGACTGACCTGACAGACTGACTTGCCTGTCTTGAAACATGTAAGATTTTTTTTATGAGTCTTAGTTATTTTTAAACTGGCACCAGCTGTCTCCTCTGCTCCTTCCTCATCCTCTTCCCAAACACTGTTAGTTGGGGACTGATACAAACCTACTGAAATCAGAGGGACTTTTGCTGGAGATCCCACCCTCAGCATGGCAGGATTAACCCTTTAGTGGACCCTAAGCAAACAAACTCATGGGCCCCGGGGCCAGTTGAGACCTTAGTGGCAGTGCTAGGGTGGGGGGAAGCAGCCGCTGCAGCGGCAAGGCCAGGGGAAGGGAGGGGAAGGGCAGGGAAGTGGATGGGGCCATTTGCACCACCACGGAGGGAAGGACTGGGCCCCCTGCAGCTCAGGGTCCTAGACACGTGCCTAATTTGCCTATGCATTAATCTGGCCCTGACCCTGAGAAGGGTATATGCTATCCTTCCATCATTCCCAGCCCTTCAGAGACATCAGTCCTCCCTTATCCCACTAAGAAGACACCCACCCCAGCCTTTTGCATCAGTGAACTGATCCCTCTCATGGAGCAAACACGAGGGAGTTGTAGATGTTGCTGCTTTTTGCCCGCCTATCAAACCTGAGGTCCTATCAGGAAGCCTGGTGGAAGCCAATGCATGCTCCCCCGACTACAACCCTGGGTTCCACCTACCCTGACTTGCCAAGAGTCTGGGGCAGGGACATACGCTGTTGCTAATAGTGAAGAAAAGATAGAAATGAAACCCCATGAGAGAGCTGATTCCTCTGCCCTTTTGAGCTAGTTATGCTGCCCCTCATCCTCTGCGTCCCCACCTGCTTCTGCCGCCTTTCTTCCCCCAGAATAGCTTGCTGTGGGTTTCCTAGAAAAGCCACATCTGCCTGCATTGACCCAGCACAGCACCCAAGAATAAACCACTCTACTTATTCATGATATTAGAAATCTCAGAAAAAAGAACCTGGAAATCTTAGTCCTGTGCAGGGAGCCCACCCACTTCAGTCCATCGCAGCATGAAGGAACCCCCTGAGCACCCTTCTATTTTAAACTATTGTCCTAGCCCCATCACCATAATATCTGATCATCTCTGAGGCATAATACTGGCACCTAACTTCACTTGCTCTCAAAAGGAGAATTCGTTGTCTACATGTATTTGAGGATTTGACCTTAATGACCTAACCACGGTCACATAGGAAATTAAAGCAGGGAAATGACCCTGAGTCTCCAAAGCAGCCTAGTACCTCCACCCAGCAGCCTTCTACAGCAGCTCTGCCTTCCCTGTTCCTTCCTTGTACTGACCCCAGTGTAGGGAGCAGTTGATTATAGTGCAGCAACCACTCATTTAAAAAGGCATTTAATGAGGTGTTAGATCTGGGCAGTAAGATGTGAATTTGTCCCTGAGCTTAGTAACAAGCATATAGGCCATCTTTGGCAGAGTCATTGCACCATATGTATGGTGCCTAGCTGAGAAAGGTTTAACAAGCACTGCCCATGAAGATGTCCGTATCCATAATGCAGGCAGACCTCTGTGACTGGCCACAGTAACTCAAGGAGGCCAAGATGTCACCTAATGAAGAGGGGTGACAAACAGGGCAGTTTGCAAGCAGTTTGTAGGGAGCAAGAGGAGCCAGGCACCAGATCCTACTCCAGGAAGGTAAGTGAGCTTGGGATGCCTGTGTGTTTGGCTTGCCGAGTCCTTGTTTGGGCTGTGTATTTGGGTGTGTGGTCTGAGCAGCTGGGAGTGCTGCTAGCTGGGTGATTGCTGCCTGTGTCTGACAAAAGCCCTAACAAGAGGGAGAAGCCAGTCTAGGGCCAAGAGGATATAAAAGGAGACTCCCCAAGTGACCAGGGAGTGATTGACCAGAAGCAGCAAATGGTTAGCAAGCTCATTCACAGGGCAGTTTACTGCCCCCTCTTGAAGGGGGGTTGTAGCAGGTAGCCCACTCTAGGCCGACCTTAATGTGGCCCGCACACCTGTTCCTAGGGCAACCGCCCACCTACTTGTCTGCCACGCCTTGTTATTAATTGGTGTTAATTAGCGGGAGGCTACCCTTGTACTACCCCGCTGCTAGGGGCGCTATCTGTGGCTCCGTTTCCTCCCCTACAGCGCAGTCCACACCTCTCCGATGGAATAGCTGTTGTCTCAGCTCTATCACTATCCCTATTTGGCCCCCTCCTGTTCTCCCTGGGCCTTCCTTCTCCGTGCTCACACTTGGGTTTCCTAACAGTACTGCCCCCTCTCTCTGGGGCTCACCACACCCACCCGTGGGGCTTCACAACAGGGCCCCCTCTCTCTGGGGCTGGGGTCTATGCACCCCATATGCTGCACTCTCGCTGGCACTGGGGTCTTCACACTCCGCTGTGAGTCCCCTATGAGGCCTCCTCCATCCTCTTATAGCCTCACCCAAACCACCAGTGACAACAACAAAGCAAAACACAAGCCCCTAGGCTATAACATAACTTAAAGCCGCCCGGCTAAAACAACATTGCTCAACTCAGGTCAAGCTGTACCTGCAGTTAGGCTTCTCCTCATATCCTGGCTTAAGGAGCTCCTACCTCTCTGACTGCTGGCAGGGAACTACCTTTAGCCCCAGCCCCTAGGGTTTATAAGGGAACCAGGCCCTGCCCCTTCTGGTCAGCTGACCGTCCCTGGTTGCCCCGGCAACACACAGCTGGGCTCCTTATTCAGTGCTAGGGCTCCCTCCCTAGCAGTTTCCCCTCTCTGGGAGCAGAGCACCAAGGTGCCCTGCGACAGGGGTCTTTAAGGTAAGTTCTTTCTTTAGTTAAGAGTAACTAACCTATGTATGTTTAGTGTAAGTAGCTAACACTCAGCAGTTAAACCAGGGGTGGACAATTATTTTGGCTGGAGGGCTGCTTAATGAATTTTTGTGAGCTGTTGAGGACTGCACACATAAAATAATTCAGAAGATATCACTTCTATAAATAATAGACAAAAACCAAATCATATAATAAAGATCAAACATTGACTATAATTTGATTTCAAAAAATATTTTTTTGCCCTAATTTTATGGTAGGTGATTGCATAATAGCTCAAAATAAAGTCTTACTCTTGTATATTGTGTGTGGGGAGGGTGTGCATGGGGTGGGGAGGGGGCGTGTGCTTCCTGCATCTAGGTCCTGGGAGCTGGCCGGAGGTGAAGGAAGAGGGAGCCAGGAGCGCATGCAACAGAGCTCGCCCAGGTGGTGCAGATGCAAGTGTGCTTCACCCCCTGCCCCATGTCCGATCTACAGCTGTCATCATGGTGCTCCACATGGGGCCAACCCCCACCAGCTCCTGCCTGGAGCAGCCCTAGCCAGTGTACACAGCTTCCTGACAGGGATGCTCTTGGTGTGGCTGCAGCTGCTCAGGTACTGGTTAACTCCCCCTGCTTCCAGTGGCACCTTCTCCTGCCCCTGGTGTGCTACTCTGGGCAGTATATAATGCAGGGAAGCAGTGGTGATGCATGCTAGGCACCACATACCCAGCCAGGCAGGGGGGACGCTGCAGCCAGATGGCTTCAGCCCCAGCACATGGGGCTCCAGCTCCCAGCTGCCTTCCACCCTCCTGGCTGCCCGCAGGTGGTTGCTCATCATGCCGAGCAGGCAGAGTGCATTTACAAGCGGCCAGGAGCTGGAACTGGAGCCCCATACCCTGGGGCAGGAGCCGCCTAGCTGCAGCTTCCCTCACGCCTGGGTGTGTGGTGCCTAGTATATGTCCCCATCATGTCCCCATGGCTTCCCCGCACTACCTGCTGCCCAGAGCGGTGCAGCAGGGACACATGGAGGAGCTGCTGGAGGTGTGGGGGAGCCCAGCAGTACCCAGGACCCAGGTGGCTGCAGCCACATTGGGAGAAGCCCTGCCAGGAAACTGTGTGCACTGACTGGGACCGGGGTGGGTGGGAACACTGCACAGGCTGCCCTAGGCAGGAGTGGGTAGCACTTGCCCCCATGCAGAGTACTGCAGGCCAGATACCAGGCACCCACCCACAGGCAGATCCAATCAGTTGGAGGGATCCAGTTTACAGCCTGTATTTTGCCCACTCCTGAGTTAGGCCAGTATTTAAGCCCCTTCTTTAACTAGAGTCCAGAGCAAGGGGGAGTTCAATAGGGAGTTTTCCCAGACACTGTCTCTCCCCTTCTTTCACTATAAGCTTGGTGAGAGGTAGCAGGTTAGCAGGGAAAAGGGAACCTTCTGGGACCAAGGAGCAGCAAACAAGCCAGCTTACAGGGGAGTTTGCTAGGAAATTTCTGCTTGAAGAGAGGTGCAGAAAGAGAGAAGTGGTAGATTGAGACCCAGAAAAATAACTGGAGGATGTCACAATGCCAGGACCACCGCCACTGCCAGCTCTTTCTCTGCTTGCACCTGCGAGGTGTCTGTCCAGGCAGCCCCACACACCACTGAAGCTTCCGCGCAGGTCCTGGTTTGGTGCTGTGGAGACCGTGGCTTGCAGGTTCCTTCAAGTGACAGCCGGGTAGAGGAGTGTCTGAGATGCGATTAGTGTCTTCTGGTGGTTCTTGTCTCCAGGCAAAAGAGCTACAGGAGGAGGTGACAAGTCTCCAAAGCATCCTCCACCAAGAGGAGTTCATCAATTCCGTGCTGGAGGAGACCTCTAGGACTGCAGAGGAAGAACCACCAGAGGTGGCACTAGAGAGGGAAGAGGACATGGACTTCCAGGGAGGCAAAAGCTGGAAGCTTTTGACCTGGCAGCAAGAAGTCACCATCCCCACCTGCAATGGTTTTCTTGGAGAACAGCTATGGAGCCCTAGCAACAGAGGAGGAGCACGTTCCATTGGTGGAAGAGGCCAGGCCACGAACCCCCAAGGTTGGGAAGATCAAGACCACTGCCACCAAGAGGAAGCAATGGGTGGTGGTGGTTGGAGATGCTTTTCTGCAAGGGACAGAGGCATCCATCTGCTGGCCTGATCTGTTGTCTCAGGAAGTCTGCTGCTTGACTAGAGTCCGGATCTGAGATGCCACAGAGGGATTACTGAGACTCATTCAGCCATAGGCAACATGTAGGAGAGGCATGGTGGGGCATGTGCCCCGCTGAGGGCATTCCAGGTGGTAGGGGGCACAGAGAATACTTGTGTCCTCCACTAAAATTGGCTCCACTGTGCTGGCACTTCCACCGCTGTTGCAGAAAGATCCCTCTGGTCACCAGCTGGCAGCTGCCCCCCTGTCCCTGGTCACCGGCTGGCCACTGGGGTACACCCTCCAGACTCGGATGGCACCAGTCGCCCATACATCTGGCTCTCTGACTACTATCCTGTGCTGCTCATCCATGTGGGCACCAATGATACTGCCAGGAGTAGTCCTAAGCAGAAAACTGACTACAGGGCTCTGGGTGCAAAGGTGAAGGGCTCAGGGGGTGTTCTCCTCGAGTCTTCTGGACAAGGGGAAGAGCATCGGCAGGAGTGGACACATCCTTCAGATCAATGCACGGCTGCACAGATGGTGTCACCAGCAGGGCTTCGGCTTCTTTGAACATGGATGTTGTTTCAAAAAAAAAAAAGATTGCTAAGAAAAGATAGGATCCACCTGACAAAGAGAAGGAAGAGCATCTTCGCAGACAGGCTTGTCAACCTAGTGAGAAGGGCTTTTAATTAGGTTCACCAGGGGATGGAGGCCAAAGCCCTGAGGTAAGTAGAGAAGTGGGTGACCTGGAGGAAGCACAACCAGGAGGATGACAGAGGAGGCCTTCTCATTCTTCCTGAGGAAGTAGGGCAATCAGCTAGTCACCTTGGGTGGCTGTACATGAATGCACGGAGCCTGGGAAACAAGCAGGAAGAATTGAAAGTCCTTGCACTGTCACTTGAATTATGACTTGACTGGAATAACAGACTTGGTGGGAGCTTGCATGACTGGAGCACTGTCATGGATGGGTGCAAACTGTTCAGGAAGGACAGGCAGGGAGAAGAGAAAGAGTTGTGTTTTAGGTAAAAGACCTGTTTGATTGCTCAGAGCTCCAGTATGAAACTGGAGATAGGCCTGTTGAAAGTTTCTGGGTTAAGGTCTGAGGGGAGAGCAACAGGGGTGATGGATCTCCTGGGAGGCCAGTCTGAGGGGGGAAAAGGAGTCCAGGAGAGCTGGTTGTATTTTAAAGAAACCTTACTGAGGGCACAGGAATAAACCATCCCAATGAGCAGGAAGACTAGCAAGTATGGCAGAAGGCCAGCTTGGCTTAGCAGGGAACTCTTCAATGAGATAAAACAAAAAAAAGGAAGCTGACAAAAAGTAGAAACTTGGACAAACAACTAGGGAGAAGTATAGGAGTATTGGCTCAGGCATACAGGGATGCAATCAAGAAGGCTACAGTGCAACTGGAGTTGCAGCGAGCAAGGGACCTGAAGGGTAACAAGAAGCATTTATACAAGTCCGTTAGCAACAAGAGAAAGATTAGAGAAAGATCTTCCTCTGCTTACTGAATTGGGGAAGCAACCTGGTGATGGAGGATGCAGAAAAGGCTGAAATACTCAATGCCTTTTCCACCTCAGTCTTCATAGGCAAGGTCAGCTCCCAGACAACTGCACCTGGCAGCACAGTAGGAGGTGGGAAGAAGGTGAGCAACCAACAGTGGTGAAAGAACAGGTTAGGGACTATTTAGAAAAGCTGGATGTGTACAAGTCCATGGGGCCAGAAAGGATGCACCCACGGGTGCTGAGGGAGCTGCCCTAGGTGCTTGCAGAACCACTGCCCATCATCTTTGAAAACTTTTGGCAACTGGGAGAGGTACTGGACAATTGGAAAATGGCAAATATAGTGCCCATCTTTTAAGAAGGGATGGGGGGAAAGCAGGATCTGGAGACTACAGACCAGTCAGCCTCACCTCAGTGTCTGGAAAAATCATGGAGCAGGTCCTCAAGGAATCCATTTCTAAGCACTTGGAGGAGAACGTGATTAGGAACAGTCAGCATGGTGTCACCAAGAGCAAGTCATGCCTGACCAATCTGATTGCCTTCTAGGATGAGATGACTGACTTTGTGGATGCAGACTTTAGCAAGGCTTTTGATACAGTTCCCCACAGCACTCTTGCTTACAAGATAAGGAAGTATGGGTTGGATTAATGGACTGAAAGATGGATGGAAAACTGGCTGGATCACTAAGCTCAAAGAGTACTAATCAATGGCTCAAAGTCTAGACGGAAGCTGGTATCTAGTGGAGTGCCCAGGGGTCAGTCCTGGGGCTGGTTTGTTCACTATCTTCATCAATGACCTAGAAAATGGAAGGGAATGCACCCTCAGCAAGTCTCCGGATGACACCAAGCTGAGGGTTGCAGTAGATCTGCTGGAGGGTAGGGCTAGAATTCAGAGAGACCTTGACAAATTGGAGGATTAGACCAAGAGAAATCTCATTAAGTTCAATAAGGAAAAGTGCAAAGTCCTGCACTTAGGATGGAACAACAGACAACAATACAGGCTGGGGGCTGACTGGTTAAGCAGCAGCTCTGCAGTAAAGGACCTGGGGTTACAGTGGACGATAAGCTGAATATGAGCCAACAGTGTGACCTTGTTGCAAAAAAAGGCTAACCGCATATAGGGCTGCATTTGTGGGAGTGTTGCCAGTGGATCAAGGGAAGTGATTATTCCTCTCTATTCAACATTGGTGAAACCACATCTGGAGTACTATGTCCAGTGCTGGGCCTCTCACTACAGAAAGGATGTGGACAAGTTGGAGAGAGTCCAGCGGAGGGCAACGGAAATGGTTAGGGGGGTGGGGCACATAACTTATGACAAAAGGGCTGAGGAAACTGGGCTTATTTAGTCTGCAGAGAAGACTGCGGTGGAATTTAATAGCAGCCTTCAACTACCTGAAGGAGGGTTCAAAAGAGGATGGAGCTGGACTGCTCTCAGTGATGGCAGATGACAGAACAAGGAGCAATGGGCTCAGGTTGCAGTGAGGGAAGTTTAGGTTAGATATTAGGAAGAATTCTCCCACTAGGAGGGTAGTAAAACACTGGAACAGGTTACCCGGAGAGACTGTGGACTCTCCATCCTTGGAGGTTTTTAAGACTCAGATAAACAAAGCCTTGGCTGGGATGATCTAGTTGGGGCTGGTCCTGCTTTGAGCAGGGAGTTGGACTAGATGTGACCTCTTGAGGTCCCTTCCAACCCTCATTTTCTATGATTCTATAATTCTATATCATATGTTCCCTTAGAATCACAGAAGTAGGGTTGGAAGGGACCTTGTAGATCTTCAAGTCCGACCCCCTGCCTGGGCGGGATGAGAAACTGGGCTCAAATGACCCCAGCCATGTAGGCATCAAGCTGCTTCTTAAAGACCCCCAGGGTAGGAGCCAGCACCACTTCCCTTGGAAGTTGGTTCCAGATCCTAGCCGCCCTGACTGTGAAGTAGTTCCTACGGATGTCTAATCTAAACCTACTCTCCAACAACTTGTGGCCATTATTTCTTGTTATCCCGGGGGGCGCTAGGGGAAGCAAGGTCTCCCCCAAACCCTTCTGGTCCCCCCTAGTGAGTTTATAGACGGTCACCAGGTCCCCCCTCAGCCTTCTCTTGTAAAGGCTGAACAGGTTCAGGTCCCGTAGCCTCTCATGGTAGGGTCTGCCCTGCTGTCCCCTGATCATGTGGGTGGCCCTCCTCTGGACCCTCTCAATGTTGTCCACATCCCTCTTGAAGTGGGGTGCCCAGAACTGGACACAGTATTCCAGCTGCGGCCTGACCAGTGTCACATAGAGGGGGAGGATCACCTCCTTGGCCCTACT
>NW_005842166.1:1156691-1225077 GCF_000455745.1 Alligator sinensis | reverse complement strand
GCCTGGGCACTCCTTGCATGTGTCACCTGCCTTGCTCGGGTGGCATCTCCTCGTCTTCCTGCGGCCCCCTCCCCCGGCGAGGCTAGTTTAAAGCTCGCCATACGAGGTCAGCCAACCTGAAAGAGAAGACACGCTTGCCTTTAGGAGAGAGGTGAAGCCCATCCCGCCCCAGCAAGTCCCCCACCCGAAAGCATGGGTCGTTATCTAGGAACCCAAGGCCCGCCTGGCAACACCAACTCCGTAAGCACCGGTTGACCTCGCCAATGCAGGCCTCGTGTCGCCGTCCCCGCCTACTCACTGGAAGGAGAGAGGAGAATACCACCTGCGCCCCCGTCTCCTTAAGCTTGGCCCCCAGAGCTTCGAAGTCCTTCATAATGCGGTTAGGGTTTCCCCTGGCCGCGTCATTTGTTCCCACGTGGATGACCACCATGGGGTACTGGTCTGCAGGTCAGATGTAGGCCTGGATCCCCTCTGTGATGTCCCAAACCCGAGCCCCAGGCATGAAGCAGACCTCCCGCGTCATGGGGTCAGGCCGGCAGATGGGACCTTCCAGACCACGAAGGATGGAGTCTCTGATGACGAGGACCCGGCGTTTCTTCCTACTGGTGTTTGATCTCTGCCCATTCCTTGTTGTGTGGGGAGTGGCATCGTCCCCGCTGGAGGCCTTTGCACTGTCGCCCTCCGTCACAGCTGCCAGGGCCTCAAACCTGTTCCCCAGGTGTACCTGGGGAGCTTCCACCACTCTAGGCCAAGCAGCTCTGGATCTGGACACCTTCTGCCACTCCTGCGTTGGACGCGTCTCCTGTGGGGCTGTACAGTGGACAACTGGGCCTGCAGAGAACAGAAATAGGCATCAAATTCCTCCTCTGCATCCCGGATCCCCCTCAGCCTACTCACCTCCACCTGGAGCTCCCTCACCTGCTCCTCCAGGGCCCTAAGCCGGGCACAGGAGGGACAGGCAGGGGGACCACCAGGCCCCCCCCCCCGGCACCCCGAGCCCTCCCCAAAGACAGGGGGGCAAGGGGACCCCACCGAGCCCCCCCCCGCAGATCTGGGGGGGCAAGGGGGCTGCCGACCCCACCAAGAGCTCCATCTGGGTGGAGGCCTCAGAAGAGCCCATCTCCTTGCTTGCTTGGAACAAGCATTTTTTCTCAATCCCAATGACACCAGTCCTTGCTGAGGGCTTGGGGCATGCAGGCTGAGGGACCGGAAGGGATCATGAAAATACTGAACAGTTTCTCTGAAGCCTGCAGAGCTCTGTGGGCAGTGCACTGCCTTCCCCAGCTCTGAGACAACTGTGAAGTTCAACACCCCACCCAAGAGTGGTGTTTTAGACCATTTGCTTTTAATAACCAGTCATAAATGCAAGCCATTAACATAGCGTACATCTGCATCCAGCTTGTCCTTGCCTTCACTCTCATGCTGCACTGCTGAATTGGCTCCTGGCACCTGTCCCTCCATGCAGGATTGGAATTCCCCTGCCACACACCCAAGGCTTGCTGCTCAAAACCTGACCAGGTGTTTTTTCCCATTAGCAGAAAGAAAAATGCTATTGGGAAGTTTTTCTGTCCCCTCTTTCCTGTATTCCCATCACAGCTCTTCACAGGTCTCCCTGCTCATCTGCCAAGGACCCCCAATGCCCTCTTCCCCAAAGCCACAGGAACTGGGTAGCATGGGATATACCCAAATGCAGCTATGCCTGGAGATCCAGGCACATGTGCTGAAGCTTTTTAAGTTGCAGATCATGTGCAACGTGGCTGAGTGTAGAGCCAGTGGAGCAGAACTGAGCCCCTGGACATGGCAGGCTTAGCCTGGGAAGCTGTAATTCCTATTGTGCTGATTTGTCATCCTGCTAGTAGAGAGGCATGTAGTAAATAAACACTTTACTCAGAGCAGCCGTTGTGGCAGCTTCTGCAAAGTCCCCACCATGCTCAGAAGACCAAACAGGCCCTGTTCCAGGTGCCTCCTAAGCTACAGGCCACCACAGCTGCACTCCCGGTGAATGAAAGGCTGTGAGGTCTAATCCAGTGGTTCTCAACTTTTTTTTAGACTCGTGGCACCCCTTAAATTCTAGCTCTTCTCTTCACTTTTTTGACTACACAAAATAATAGAGCTTTTTTTTTTCTGTTGCAAAGAACTCAGAAGGACCACAAGTCTGAGGTGTTTAACCCACTGGATTCCTCTTTGAAATTGCTGGATTTATCTTGTGACTCATGTTTGCACATCTAACAGTGCTAACATTGTATGGCACCTCCATGGCACCCTTGAAAGGATCTCATGGCCCTGGTACCCTGGGTGACAATCACTGATCTAGTGAATAGAGTACAAGACCAGGGCTGGCCACACCTGACAGCTGACCCTCACTGAGCTTCTATGGCCCTAGCTATGTCACTTCATGGCTCTATATCTGTTCCCCCATGTGGGAGTTGTGTGGTGTTTAATTGGTTATTCTTCCTATAGCACACTCAGTGCATGGCTCTCTGTTGGTGCTAGCTATTAAAGGAATGCTTTATTGAAGCTGGTGGCCAGGACCACCTTAGAAAGTTGTGTGCCTGTCAAATGAGCTAGCAGCACTGAACAAGAAGGAGCAGGAACTGAGGGCAGCTGGTGAGTCAGGAGAGCTGGGTTCAATCCCTGCCTCTGCTAATAATGGGCTGGCTGATTCCAGGCAAGTCATTCCTGTCATGGTGGGTCAGCCTTTCCATGTCAGGAAGGAGAAGGCACCTGCCATTCACTGCAAAGTCCTTCAGATCTTACCACTGCCATCCGTAACACCCTCGACCCAGCCATCAATACATCTATATTTGCACTATTACACATGACAGAGCACCTTAAAAACCAACTTGTTCACAGAAAGGCATAAAATTAATGTACTATACCCTACATTGTCAGATGTTGCCAAGAGATTGAACTGCCCCATTCTTAGCATCTGAAAATAGTAGGCCTTAGCCTACAAAAATATATGCCTTCCTGAATGAGTTAGTCTCTAAGGTGCCACCCTGTCTTTGGCCTCAGACTGTCATGTCAAACTGTCTCCCTCTGTTGAGCCCCAGCTCAAGTCTGGGATCGTGCCCGGTATGCAAAAGCCAATAAAGATACCAGGGGTGAAAGTATAAAGAAGATTTATTGCTAGCAATACAAGGTGCAAGCGGAATAATTTTACGTAACAAGCACACAGATTTCTAATTCTAAGCATCTTTTATACAGGGGTTTTGGACCTTCATACGCATCCTTGTTTGCTATTTGGTTATAAAGGAGTGATGCAAGGAGTTCTTTACTGAGCATGTCTCTATACCTGTGTTTTAGCTATGTATCTCATTTCCATACATGTATGTTTCATTAGCATACTTTCTCCCCACCTAGGGGTGTGAATCTTAATATTTAAATTAGCTCTTTGCCCTAGTCCTCTGATTCTGCTTTTGTTTTCAAGCCTCCTTTATCTAAGACTGTCTCCTCCTTATCATTGCAGATGGGCATTAGTTACATAACAGAGACTTTTGCTTGGGCTTTGTATAGTGGTTTCTAGGTCAAACCTGACATCTCCACTGTTGCATATATGTGCACAATTGCCTTTGTCCTGACAGCACTGAGCTGTTCTGTGCCTATCTCATGCTTGAGATTTAGCTTGTAAATCATGATTTACATACTATGCAACATACCTCACCTGAGGGGAAGGGGCTGGTCCTGCAGACAGGTTCAGACAATATCTCATTGGTGCCAACTTTTATTTTTAAGGGGGGGAGGTGGGAGGAGACTTAAATGTTGGATATGTGGAGCATTTTACACATTCCAGGTGACAGCCTTCTTCCCAAGAGCTGGATCATGCCATATCTAAGCTCTCATAGGAGATGACACCACTTTTATACAATGACTTAGTGATTAGAGCACCCAACAAAGGGGGTGCATGTACACAAGATGCCAACGACATAGTAGACTAAATCTACTGCGCATTAGTGCAGTATGAAAAAACTATGCTAATGCACACAAGAATTAGTCCACTGCACATTAGTGTCACTTTAAAAGCATGCACTAGCGCTAATGCTCAGTACTGCCAATTACAGCACATTTAGTTAGTACCTCTTATTACAGGTACTAAACTAAATGTGCTGTAATTACAGCACATTAATGCACGTGTAGATGTGCCCAGGATGTGCCTTGAGGACGTGAGCTTACATCTCCACAAATCTCAATCACCAGCTGTTCTGTGGTGCCTCTCTCATTTTCTGCTGCTGAAGCTGTTCTGTTTTGCTTAAAGTAATTTAATGCTCTCTGGGCCTTAGAGAGGAAGCATGACTCTGAACCTCGTCTGGGAACCAGGGAGACCAGCAGTCTGACCTAGTAGTTAGGCTACTGGCAAAGTGCAGTAGTCAAACCACAAGCCAAGTCCAGGGGTCAGGAATCAGGGACCACTTTATGAGATCCAAAGGGAACCCAGGGACAGAGTCCAAATCACAGGCCAAGTCAAGGTTTAAGAGTTAGAATCCAATGCCAAAGTCCAGATGAGCTGGGAGGCAGAGCTAAAGTAAGGGTACACCAAGAGCCACAACTAGAATCGGGAGCCAGACCCAAGTCGGGATATCCAAGGTTCAGAGCCAGAGTGAGAGGCAGAATATACCAGAAAGCAGAAGATGATGAAGGCTGTGGGAGGCTGACCCAGCAGTGCTGCCACAGCAGCATAAATCTGGGCATGAGTGAACCTAAAGAGACTGGTCTCTCCAGGTAGGGCGCTGCAAGCAGCTGAAGCAATTGTTCGTGTCTGTTTGGGAGTGAAAGCAAACTCTGGGTCCTGTCCCCTGTTACTGTAATGCAATACAAAATAATCACATTCTTTCCTGTGGTATTAGTCCAGGTTTATGTTAGGGTATGTGATGCATTTGGTAGTAAGTGGTAATTGGGTAAAACGCATCGCCAGCCTTGGGTGCAGGGGCTGGAAGCCAAGAGGCCATCCTTTTTGGTACCCACCTCTTTCCTGCTTGCTTGGTCTCCTTCTGTCCATATGACCCTTGCTATCTTGGTTACTCAGGAACCATCTTCAATAGGAGAAGGTGGAAAATACTCTCAGCTCTGCCTAACCGATAGTTTGATAGTTAAGGCAGGCTGCTTGGATGCAGAGGATGTAGGGGCAAACCTCTATAATCCAGGTCTTCCATGTCTCAGCCTTGCACTCTAACCACCAGACTATTGGAGGAGGAGTTACTTAACCTTGGGTACATCTACATCTTGGGTACATCTACTTACTACCAAATGCATCACATACCCTGACATAAGTTTACTGCCCAGTTAACTAATTGGCTTCTCAATAAGTGTCTCAGTGCCTATACGTGTGCCCCTATTAGGGCGCACAAAATTAATAAACCCTGCAGCAGGGCATGACTTGTAAATACAAGTCCTACCCTGTGGCAGAGTTTTTTTCATGTACAGCAAGGCACACTGTAGACACTGATGGGGCTGGCTGGGGCACGAGGGTGCTTCAGTGAGGGGGCTGCCTAACAGGCCACTTCTGCAGTGAAAAACCCTCATGCCCCGGTGCCCTGCCCCCCCCCCCCCCCAGCCCCTCTGCAGCACACTGAGCCCAGTCGGAGCAGCCCTGGGCTGGCAGGCTGACCCCGCTGGGCCCCCTGCCAGCTGGGGCTGCTGCAGCCTGGCTCAGTGTGCTGCACTCTGGGCTCATGTGTAAGCCGCATGCCCAGGAGCAATAAATTATGGCGCAATAAGCCCATTTAATGGCAGTGTAGATGCACCCACTGAAGTCAATTTTACTGTCTGCTAGGTAGCTGCAGTTCTCCAGGTACCTATTTCTCTGCTCAGATCCTGAATCCTGCTAAGCTATGCATATCTTAACCCATCAGTAGCCAGAGAATTGCAATCAGAGAGGCATGTCTTAGCACTAGTCAAAGCTCCTCATAGACAGACTGGAGAGCTACCTGCCTCCTGGGTGAAATCCCATCTGTCTCTGGAGGCACCTAAATGCTGCCCAAGGCAATGAATGGAGAGACTGGGATTCTGCCAAATGAAATGGAATTTCTCCCGGGGGTGCACTAGCTCCCCACTGACGGAAGAGATGCCCCTGCTAGGCACAGTACAAGCCCTCCAGGGCCCAATCACACTAGATGGGGAAAAAGCAAAAGCTAAGTTGGAAATGATTGAGCAGTGAGTTTGAATATAGCCCCAAATTAGCATTGTCAAGGGGAATGCTCAGCCCAGTTAGGGATGGTTTCAGCCCCCTTTATGATCCACTGGTGGGTGCCAAGAATCCAACCCAAAGCCTGTCTATGAGATGATTAGAGCTTTTGTCAAATGGGGCAATATGACACCACCTCTATCAGCCGGTGACCTGTACAGCAGACAAACTGCTGTACACGGTAGAGTTCCCTACAGAGCATAACTAACAGAGAATGATATCAAACAACAGAAGAAAGCAATAAACACTGTCACAAAGGGATTTACACTTAAATTAGCTCATTCAATGACTGTATAATGTCATTGATGCTTCATTGCTAATATAGATCGCTCAAGTTGCAGCAAGCGAAGTTTAGGTTGAATATTAGTATAAACTTTCTCACTAGGAGGGTGATGAAACACTGGAACAGGTTACCTAGAGAGGTGGTGGCATCTCCATCCTTGGTGGTTTTTCCAGATTGCATAGACATTAGGGCTGGAAGGGACCTTGGAATTTCATCGAGTCCAGCCCCCTGCCCCAGGGGCAGGAAGTCGGCTAGGGTCAAAGGATCTCAGAAAGATAAGCATCCAAACATTTCTTTAAGCCTCTCATCTGCTAGCGAGCATAGCACTGCCAAGCCTATAAGTGTGATGCGGGTTTTTTTCTCCCGAGATGGAGTACATTGCATTTTTCCGTATTGAACGTCATCAGGTTTTTATCTGCCCACTTCATAAGCCTATCGAAGTCAGCCTGGATCACCAACCTATCCTCGGGTGTGGACACTCTACCCCAAAGTTTGGTGTCATGGGTGCACTTGGCCTGTCCACTTCTGACACCAATGTCCACATCGTTAATAAAGATGTTAAAGAGTACAGGCCCAAGGACGGAGCCTTGGGGAACCCCACTAGTCATGGCGCACCATGATCATTCACTTCCTTCAGCTACCACTCTCTGGGTCCGACCTCGGAGCCAATTCCCCAGCCATTGGACTGTGATGTAGCTGAGGCCACAGTTGGCCAATTTTTCCATGAGAAGATCATGGGACACCAGATCAAAGGCTTTTTTAAAGTCCAGATATATGACATCAACCTCCCCTCCCTTGTCCAGGTGATATGTCACCTGGTCATAGAAGGAAATGAGATTGGTCAAGCAAGACCTACCCGCAACAAACCCATAGTGGCTATCCCTCAGGATGTTGCCATCAGTCAGCTTGTCAAGAATGAGTCTCTTTGATAATTTTTTCCAAAATCTTCCCAGGGATTGAGGTCAAGCTGACTGCCCTGTAGTTCTCCAGATCTACTTTCCTCCCTTTCTTGAAGATAGGCACCACATTGGCCTTCTTCCAATCTTCGGGCACTTCACCTGAGTGCCAGGAGTTCTCAAATCTCCTTGCCAGGGGCTGAGCTATGATGCCTGACAGCTCCTTAAGTACCCTGGGGTGCAAACTGTCAGGACCAGGTGACTTGAAGGTGTCCAGCCTCTCACGGTGTTCCTTTACAAGGTCTACACTGATGCTGGGTATAAATTCACCCTCACCCTGGCCGTTCCGCATCATATTAGGCAAGGCGATCCCTTTGGGCTTGTGAAAAACTGACGCAAAATACCCATTAAGCGGGTTGGCTTTTTCCTGGGTGTTGGTTGTCAGTTGTCCCATTTGGTTTAGCAGGAGTCCAATGTTGCCCTTGCTTTTCTTCTGACTCCCCACATATCTGAAAAAGGACTTTTTATTGTCCTTGATACGTGTAGCCAGATGGAGTTTAGTTGCAGCCTTGGTTTTCCTGGTTCACTCCCTGAAGGTATGGACCAGTGCAGAGTACTCCTCCTTAGTGGTGATTCCTGTCTTCCATCCTTTATAAGCCTCTCTTTTTAGACATAGGAGGTCCATGAGTTCCCTGCTGAGCCAAGGGGGTTGCTGTGCCCTTTTGCTACCTTTCCTCCATGATGGGATGGACATCCCTTGTGCTTTCAGGATCACTCCCTTAAGGAGCAACCACTCATCTTGGACTCCCCTCCCTGTCGAGTCATGGCCCCTTAGGTCCTTGACAACAAGCCTCCTGAGCTTATCAAAGTCAGCTTTCCTAAAGTTGAGGACTTCTGCATTCCTGACTGACTTGCCAGCTTTGCAATGAGTAGTAAAAGTGATCAACTCGTGATTAGTCTCCCAGCTTTCCTTCGATTCTTAGGTCGCTGACTAGATCATCCCCTCTGGCCAGTACTAGGTCCAGCAGCGCTTTCCCTCTTGTCGGTCCATGGACTTCTTGAGTCAGGTAGAGCTTGTCCATGCACATGAGGAAGCTTTGTGATGATTCGGATTTGGCCAAGTGCTCTTCCTATGAGATGTCTGGGTAGTTGAAATCTCCCATGACAACCAGGCACCGAGAGCATGCAGCCTCAGCCAGTTCCCAGGCGAATTCCTGGTTAAGCTCTTGTTCCTGATTAGGAGGTCTGTAATTTTAAGGCCCAGGTTGACAAAGCCTTGGCTGGGATGATCTAGTTGGGGATGGTCCTGCTTTGTGCAGGGGGTTGGACTAGATGTGACCTCCTGAGGTCCTTCCCAACCCTAATTTTCTATGATTCTATGAAATATATATATATACTTAGCAGATAGAAGCACACACATAGGTTCAATCAATTAGCAATATGTTTCTAACTTGACAAGCACGTCAAGCAAATTGAAATTTTCATCTAATACAATTATCAATTTTATACAGAACAAATAGCATTATGAAATTAAACTGGTCTTGCATAAGTACATCCAGAGCTTGGTGAAAATGATAATTAAATATGTTTGAGAATCTGTTCCAGGAAAATAGCAATTACCTAAACATTTGTCCAAAGTACCACAAGAAAGCATAACATACTGCACTGCTGGGTTTTTTTTTTTCTCATACCCCCAGAAACAGCTTATGAAATACTGCAGTAAAAAATGTCAATTCAGCAGTAGATAATATAGGAAAGGAAATAATTCTCTTTCCTCAATAAATAGAACAAATGTAGTGACAAAATTATTCAAGTACATAACATTTTATTGACCTAAAGATGTATTTCTTTGTCATAATGATCCTGTATACAGAGACAGAAGAGAAGAAAAGCTTTATTTATTATTTATAAAGAAGAAAACCTACCATGTAAAATGCCTATATGCAGAAGAATGAGCAAAATATTAAATGAAGCTGTAAGCATACCTAAGGTTTTAGGAATAAATGTATGTTTTATTGTGTTAACTGAGAGAGAATATATTATCACAGAAGTGAACCCAGAATGCCAATCCAGACTGAACCCTTCATTTCAGTGTCCTGTCTACAGCCAGCAAAGGATGCTTCACAGAAAGGCCTGAGGACCCCACCTCTTTCCCCCATGTGAGGCAATGTGCCCTGAGGCACGCCTTGTCTTAGACAGTTAATTACAATGAGAACTTCTAAAATATAAAACAATTAAAGTAATGTATGGTAATTTATGGATATTTTATGTAGTTATCCAGATTGCGCACAAAGACTAGAATTTTGGGCATGTTTCAAAGGTGACTGAAAGGATATATCTATTTTAAATAATAATATTCAAGAGTGATAAATATAACTGCTGCACTGAGTAACAAACTCCTGCTTGGGTTAGTGTTCGCTGGCAGCTGGCAGGGCAGCTGATGTTGTAATGGCATTTTTATGCACATAATTGTATTGAAAAGAATAGGAAGACGGGATACATTGAGAGGGTGCGCGGTGTTCCTTGCTTGCTCGTTGTTCATCTGGCTCCGTTCTACAGCTCATGTTCAGGATGTGCTAAAACACTACCGGGAATCTTTGAGTCTGGTTTGTAAAGTTTCAGGCAACCGTGGGGGCAGGGGATGGGATGAGATGGGTCAGGGAAGAACATTTAAGGAAGGGACTTGGCGGAAAGAGGGATGACATCAGGAGTGGAGCAAGTCATGAACATCAGATTTGCAGAAGGCTCCTCTGTTTGATGGCAAAGAGAGGATAATTTGGGACTGCCAGCTGAGCAGCAGCCGGAGCAGACTTGTGTGTGCATTAAGTGATCACACACACAAATGCAAACAGATTGGTAGAAGAACAGGAGGCTTTAAAATGTCAAAAGACAAGCTAAAAACAGGATTTGAATTTATGATCTCATGATTTTGGGGCCTGTTTCCTGATTTTGAGGGCTAACGAACAGAACACAGATGACAGAGGCCCATCCTGGGACCCCTGCATCCAGCTCAACAACTTTGGCTTGTGCTACAGCACATATATTTGGGAGAGACGCCCAGCTTCACTTTGAATTCTAGAGCAGGGAACCCCCCTGGCCTTGGGTAATTGGTTCCAGTTTGATTTTTCTTCTTCTTCTTCCTCCCATTTTTAAGTATTGGGTTTTATTTTGTCATTGGCTCTGAGATTTAAGAGACATCTCTTCTTGGGAGTCTTTCTTCAGGTTCTTTTAAATAAACTGCCCGGACAAATCATGGTAAAGCAGGTCTTCCAGCCCAGGATCATCCTTGTAGTGCTGCTGCGAGCAGTCTTCCAATTTCCTTTCTGACCTGGTAAGGTCAAAACTGGGCAGAGGATCCAGAAATGGTCTCAGCAATGCCAAGTCCAGAGGCAGGCAACCCCCCTGGCCCACATGTGTTTTGGCACGGCACTGGGAGCTCATGCACTTGCTTATCTTTATTCAGCTATCTCTTGGCATGGTGTAGTTTGTGTTCCTCAATCCCTTTGGGAACACCAGCCCACTGGAGCCCACTCAAGGCAGCCTTTGTTCTTGGTCTGAAGTGCCATCTCCCTCAGCCTCGCAATCCCAGGCCTTGTGAACGCCTTACTACTTAAACTAAACAGGAGGCTTTACTCCTAATTTATTACAGGTTTTCCTCTATTTATGCAGTACACGCATTCCTGGATAACGGTGCATAAATTGAATTTGCATACAGCAAACCCACTTTATAATGTAACAAATAGGGATAAGTTCCTATGGTGGGGAGGGAGGGAGGGAGGCTGGGAGTAGGGAAGTGGGGTGCCACTCCTGGGGCTGCTGCAGGGAGCAAAGCAGAGGGAACTGTTAGTGGGGTGGGGGGACACACCTCTTGCTGCTCCACACCCCCCGGTAGGGCTGTGGGCTCGAGGACTGCTGGGCTTTTCCCAGGGGGTGCATGCCCTGGGATTTGCATATAATGAATTAAGGGTCTAAAAATGCTCACCACATAAGAGCAAATTCGCATATACAGAACCCGCATAAATCGAGGGAAACTTGTACTTTACAATCAAAGCCATGGGAATTAGCTTGGATATTCTAGACTTGTCTTCACTGCAAATTTCTGGCTCTGGTTGGACTATTTCATTGGCAAGCTTTTTTCTCCTGTTATCCTTGCAAAGGATGTAACATCCTTCAAAATAAATCTGGTAAGTGGAGTATGGAAGGAAGAGAAAACTACAGCCCTGAGATGCAACAGTCCTTCCTGCATTTCCACATCTAACAACTTACCCCTTTTCAGTGACCCTAGCACTGAGGATGCTCTCAGTGATGCCAGCTGTTACATTTTTTATTGTATGTTGGCAATGTAATACTTCCTTAAAGCTCCAGCGCCTGGAGCGACTACAGGAGAATCTCAACTTTCATTAATTGAAGAAAGGAAGTTTCTATCCCGGGGGGTGGCACAGTAACTAGCTAACTAACTAGTGTGATCACTAGCAGTTCAAGCTGCAGACAACAAAGAAAATGAAGGTCTGAATCTGTTCTATTTTAAAATCTGCTGTTTTAAAGCCAAGCTCATGATTTTGGGGAACCGGGGCCTGTCAGTGCTAGGTATTGAACCATGTCTTGTACTGTTGAAGGTAAGATAGAAATAAATCAAGCATGAGTGGCTTGTCACTAAAGCACAAGGTGAATCAAAGGAGTTTCTATTACTGAGGCCTAAGCCTAAGCCATGAGTGAAGATCATTTCCCTTTAACCTCAAGGTGGGCTGTGCCTATGAACAAAGTGGCTCAGTGGGCACTGAATTGCTTTTGCTCAGGCGGCGTGCAGGGAAGTCACTGATATTCCTGAGCTGCCCCCCACATTTACTGGGAAAACTGCAATAGCAGGCCAGAGAGACAGGATTTCCTCAAATGAGCCAACGTTTAATCTCTGAACATTAATCACGAGCAATGGACATGCTCCCGTTGGCGGTGCTTGCTCACCAAGGCTCTCCAGAACAGTAATGATGATGGAGCTCCTTTTAAATCATCTTTCACACTCACATGGGGCTCGTCCATTATTCTCCCAAAGGAAAATGTTGTGTCATGTCTGAGGAAATGATTATTTATCAATAAATGGACTTTCAGCAAGTCTCCTCCAGGGGCAGGAGCAACTGGGCGAAGGAAAGACGGGTAAACAGCTCTGAAATGAATGGCCTTGTCTGTACGAGGGCACTCACAAGTCACCTCCAGTCAGCCTGCCTTTGGGGAACTGCTTGGTAGTAACTGATGGTAGTGGGCAGTGGGCATCCAGCCCCTGGCTACCCCTCCATTCACCTTCCCCACCCCAAATGAGCCTGGGATCCCACTGTCCAGGGACCACTGTCCTTTGACCATGGAGGTGAAAGTGAGAAAATGCTTTCCAGTGAGGTCCTTACAAAACAAAAGAGCAGAGTTCTTGGGGTACCCCAGAGCACCCAGGGGCACCACAAGCATGGGGCACACAACCCCCACCCCTCCAGCACCTGGCAACTCTTGCACTCTCCACCATGCTCCTGCCCCAATTCCCTGCCCAGTGGAATCCATTTCCTGTGATGGGATCCAAGCTGTCCCCCTGCCCCCCACACCTGTACCCCGCTGCCCAAACAACCACATAGAGTTTGGTCAAGTGTAACAACGTTCTTTATTCCATGCAATCAGTCCTATTTAGCTCACTGTTTTTGAGAAGGGAGAGTGGAAAAGCACAACTGTTGGCAATGAAGGCTTCTTCCTTCTGGGTGTGCAGCAAATCTGGGTCTTCGTTCCCCGTCAGGGGAATCCTGGGGAAACTCTGGGCACTGACCCTTGGGGGCGCGTCCGGATGGTGTGTCTGCACATGCAGTTTGCAGTGCCTCAAAGCCATTTGAGGTGCCGCAAACCACATACAGCACACGTGCAAGCATTCACTGCACTGCTGATATGCAGCTTGGCACCAAAATTTGACACTGGGAGATCCCAGTACCAAAAAAAGTTGCAGAAATAAAAAAGAGGGGCGGCATATGTGGCAGCAGTGTGCATCACCAGAAATGCATCCTGGCTGCCAGCCAGTTTCCAAGTGGCCGGACAGACACTGTTGCTGCCACAGGAGGCCCCCAAAATCCCAGGTAAGTTGGCTGGGCCAGCACACAGCATCTTCTGCCCCACCCAGCACAACTTGCTCTGCACCAAACCTCACGTGCAGGGGCGTGCACAGCCGCAAAAAGCAGCAGCACAAATTTGTACCTCTGCTATTTTTGCTGTGACAAACACATGTCCCTGCATGTGGGTACGTGCCCTTGGAAGGCATGATGGTCTGGGCACACTGCCACCCCCTGGGGGCCACCAGCAGCAGTGCAACCCTTGAGATGTCCCAGTTCTACTCAGACCCATTAGCAGCATGTGTGGACACATCTGTCCAGGGCCGGCTGTGAACCAGCTCCCAATCAGTGACATTCTTGGAATGGTTCAACCATCATGTCTGTTTGCACCTGGAGAAATAGCTCATCTTGTTTGGCTGTAATTGTTACACCAGCAGGGCCCTGAGCTGTGCCTAAACCCAGCTGCCAGGACCTTAGCTTCTGCAGCCTTTGGAACAAATTCTGCACCAACATCAGACCAATGCATTTAAATGCCAGATTTTAATTGAACTAAATATGAAAAGAGATGCTTGAGGAGATATTCTGTTTTTATGCTTTCCCCCTGTTTTCTGCTTTGAAAAGGCTACAGAGCATCCTCCTTAGTGTCCAGATTCGCAATGCAGAAATCTCTAGGGCAGGCCAGGCACCTCTCTCAGCTGTGGCCTTGCAGGCCCTCCAAGGACTCCCCCCATTTTACATGTTCATACTTTTCTGTGCAGCCAGGAGCACTAGAAACCCACAAAGATAAAAACAAATTGAATTTCTAGAACACAGCTCCAGAGCAAGTGGGCAGTCCTCTGGCAAACTGCAACCATGGGACCAGAAGGTTAGTCTGTATCAGAAGTGAGAGAGCAAATATCACTAAAGGCATTGCAATGCTGTTATAGCAACCCTGACTCCTACGTAACAACTCAGAAACAGCAGCGCATCTAGAAGGAGCAATGAAAAAATGCCCTATAGCACTGGAAAGCCCAACTATTGGGGAAAGACTGAAAGGGTTGGGGTCTTCTCAGTCCAGAGAGAATGTGGCGAAGAGGTCATGGCAGGCACACTGATCATGATGAACGGGTGTAGAAAGGGCCCAGGGGGCTTTTATATGTCCTCTTTCCCAGCACACCAGCAAGATGTCATTGCCATGGCAGCACTCCAAGACCCCGTGGGAGAATTGAGACCCCCTTGTGCTGCAACCACAAAGGCAAACACAGCCCTTGCCCTGAGAAGCTTGTAGTTTGAGGCAATGAGCAAGCAGGTTGCTGCCCCTCAACCCAGGCGCATGAGTGCAGCTCCTTTCTTGTCGGAAGTGTAGCTTGGTAGGGGAGAAGGATCTGAGCCTCAGGGCAGGGCAGGGCAGGAACTATGCATTGATTTGTAGTTGTTCTCAGTAAATGGCAGGAAACAAGGCTTTCCCTATGTTGATTATCCAGTGCTGAAGAAGTGCTAGGGACCCCTCACTAATGACTAATAGTTTGTCTCCTTGTTCTCAGGAATTAGCAGTCCCCAGTTCCCTTGCAGCACCCTGAGACCAGCCCCAGGACTTTCCTTCCATCAGAAGATGAGTTATGATGGTGCTCCGTTATTACCCCTCATCACATCGCAGCATCCCAGACCAGTAAAGCAGGTGCGAGTCCAGGCGCAAGGGACAAAGGGGCTCTGTCCCGTCTAAAGGGAGAAGGCAGCAGGCCCCTCTGCCCCTGCATTGTCACACGGTCCATTGCTTGCCCAGCATCCCACCTCCTGAGGCTCCCTGCCTTGATCACAGTGTGTTTGTGGTTTGTTCCTATTAGAGCACTCTAAGAGGGGACTGAATCCATACAGAACAAGCCATGGGTGCGGGGTCACCTTTGGGGGTGAGTAAGTGTGTGCGGAGGAGCTGGAGCTGAGAAGGTGTTTTTACAGCACACGGACCCTGCTAATGTGCAGATGCAGAATAGCACCAGGATGCTCCATATTAGAGCATGACCTGGGAGCTGCTTCCTCTGCAGCAGAGCAGCTGCCTAGAAAAGAGCTGCTCCTTCCTTCCCCACACAATACCCAGCCTGAGGAGAGGGGTTTGTGGCACTGCCGAGCTCCACTGCTCTGCAGGCTGCTCGGGGCCTGCTCCATAGGCCTGGAGGCTTGGTCAGACTCCTGCAGCGGTGCCCTGAGTCGCTGAGTCCTGGCAATGGGAGAACTGCCTGCAGGCAACCAGCACGGGTTTGCTTTCATTTGCTGGAGCCAGAAGTTGGGGGCAGGCTCTGGGTGGGGTTTCAAGGCAGAGCTCTCTTCAGGTTAGAAACAGGCCCCTTACAGCCTGCATGTGACCCTATGCTTTTGGCAATAGCAGGTGGGTCAGATGGTCAGTGGGGCAGATGAACTCTGGAGTGAGCAGGCAGCCAGATGACTCCCTCCCCAGCCTGGAGACATCCGTCCAAGCCAGCTGCCATCACTCAGCTTAGGCAGCTGCATCTAGTTGATCAGCGGACTGCTACTAGCCTAGGGAAGCCATCTGAGCATCTCTGGGGCGACCCCCAGCCCCAAGCACGTTTGGGATAGGTGGACTGGAACAATCTGTGGACAGTGCTCACTTTGAACACCATGGAGTAACCAAGCCCCTCTTTGGGATTTAAGATCTCAGGCTATGAAGGTTTGTGTCTCCCTGGTAGAACCACTGGGTGGACTCCAGAGTAAACTGGAGAGGGCTGGTCATTTTACCTCTCCTGCCCACCACCTCCCATGCCTCTTCTGGCCTGATCTTCAGCCAGGACCGTGTTTTATTTCCTTGTTCCTAAAGAAGGAAACACGTGGAGCTGATTCTTCCCTGGGGCTATGGAAGGGCAGTGGCCAGGGATGCAAATACCTACCTGCTGGCTGAAGAGCAGCTGTGATGGGGCCAGCATCAGTGGCACCAGGAAGGGCAGGGACCTCACCTGGGAGCAGTTGAGGGAGGGCTTCACATGCAATGCCCTGTTCCGTTCCTTCTCCTCCTGTGAATAAGGATTTATTCTCTCCCCTTTTCTGTCCTTCATGAATAGCCCATTCATGGCATCTGATGAAGTAGGCTCTTGCCTAAGAAAGTCTATGCCTCTCTGAATGAATTAGTTTCTAAGGTGTTGCCCTGTCCTGCCTTCTGCCTGACTTCAGACTAACACAGCTAACTTCCTTCATGGGAAGGGTCCACGTGGCAATGGCGACCTGCCCTGCCCATCAGATTGGGCTGTGGGAGTGCTGCTTCAATGGAGCATAGGCCCCCAGATGGTGCTACAGTGGGAGAGGGTCAAGGCTGTTGGCTGCCAGAGGGATGTCCATCATAAACTCTGTGATGCAGCCACAGGAAAGGGCAGTAGTGTTGCCAGGGCTGGAGGGGAAGGTAGCACATGGCCCAGCAGAGGTCCAGAAACTGCAAAGGATGGATGGAGGGCAAAGTCCAGCACCAGCCATGACTTGGAGCATGTCTTGGTGGTAGGCAGCAGCCCAGGTCCTGCTCTGATGCTACGGAGGGCTTGCTCAGCATTGGGAGCTCAAACTCGTGGAAGATTGATTCAGATTCAACATTAGGACAAACTTCCTCACAGTCAGGGTGTCTGGACTGTGGAATAAGCTCCCTCCAGAGGTGGTGCAATCACCTACCCTGGAAATCTTCAAGAGGAGACTGGACTCTGGGGTCACCTGACCCCCCCAGTTAGCTTTCCTGCTTGGTGCAGGGGGCTGGACCCAATGATCTTCAGAGGTCCCTTCCAGCCTTATGATTGATGAATCTATGAATCTTAAGCTCAGCAACAACCAGTAAGCCACTGTTATCAGTGTATATGCTTTGACACACAATGCTGATGATGATTTCAAAGAATAATTTTACTCCAACCTTGACCCTGTTCTGACTAATTCACCCAAAGACGACAAGATCCTTTTCCTCAGTAATTTCAAAGCCAGAATTGGACATGATCTGGAACTCTGGTGTGCCACCATTGGGAAGGAAGGAGGAGGGAAAGCCAATTCCAATGGCATCCTTTTCGTGAGAAAATGTGCAGAGCATTATCTTGTCATTATGAACACCACATTCAGTGACAAGTACAAAACTACCTGGAGACACCCTCACCCTATCTGGCACCTCCTCAACTATGTTATGTCAATTTGTCTGTATATGGATGTCTGTATCACACAAGCCATGTGAGGAACTGATGATTGCTGGACAGATCATCATCTTGTCAAATCCATCATGAACATCTAGATTACTCTGAAGCACCAGAAAACAGCCAAAAGCAATGTGAAGGTTTTTCAACATCACATCTCCTCAAGACCTGAAAGTCTGTAAAAATCTCCAACAGTGTCTTCAAAAAAAAGCTCTCTGCCCTGCCCACAATTGAAGGCAACATTGAGGAGCTATGAAAAGGATTTTAAAACACTGTCCATATGGTCTGTGCTAAATCCCTTGGCTATAACACCAGTTAATACCAAGGCTGGTTCAATGAGAGTGACACCAAGATCCAAGCCTTCCTTGATCAGAAGAGGAGAGTTCCTTCTGCTTGGCAAAATGACACCTCATCTCAGTAGAAGAAGGAGACATATCAGCTCTTCAAAGCCGAAGGATTTAGGACATCAAAATTAGTAGTGGCAAGATAAAGCCAAGATTCAGCTTTACCCTGAAAAACATGATATGCATAGTTTCTTCCAGGCAATGAAAATTATCTATAGTCCAACCTCCCATGATCCTACTTCCCTACAATTGCAGGATGGTTCAGTGCTCCTCAAAGACAAGCTAAATGGAAAGATAATTTCAAGGTGCTCCTGAACCGTGTTTCGATTGTGACAGATGCCACCACTGAGTCCATCCCCCAACACCCAAAAGGGGGTCCCTTGCCAACCCTGCTACCCTAGAAGTAGTCTGGCATGTCATCCAGGAAACCAAGAATTACAAAGCTACTGAATTGGATGGCACACCTGCTAATATTTTCAAGGCTGGTGGCAAGGTACTGGTACTGAGACTCCATGAATTTATTCTTCAGACTTTGAACAATGGGGAAATCCCTGGGGACCTGAGGAATGCCAACATTATGACTATCTTCAAGGAAGGAAATACGTCTGTGTGCAGGAACTATCAAGATATCGACTTCCTTTCCACAGCAGGGAAGATCCTTGCCTCCATCCTTCTGAACAGTCTTCCTTTCATTGAGGTCCTGCTGGAATCTCCGTGTGGTTTCAAACCATTCCATGGGGCGCGCGATCTGATATTTATTGCCAGTCAGGTCCAAGATAAGAGCAGGAACAACATGGGGATCTGCATATGGTCTTTATTCACCTCACTAAGGCATTTGACTCCATCAGTCAGATTTGGATGCCCTGAAAAATATATCAGGGTCCTGAGGCTTCTCCATGACCAGACGACTATGACTGTTCTTTGTACTGGATCAGAGACGCATCCATTTGTCATCCAAACTGAGGTCAAGCAAGAATGTGTCATTGACTCGCTTCTGTTTTCCATTTTTTTTTATCATCATCCTGGTTCTCATTAAGGACCATCTCCCTTCTGGTATCCACACTAAATACTGAATGGATGGAGGGTTCTTCAATCTGGGATGTTTTTGCTCAAAGATAACAATATTCAAAACAACTATTTGTGGCCTTCATCCTTGCACACACTGATGAAAACCTCCAGAACATGCTCGATCACTTTGCAGAAGCCTACCAAACTTTGGGCCTCTCATTCAACATCAAGAAGACTAAAGTGCTGTATCAGCCTGTCCAGCCCATGAATGTGATTCCCCTCTCCTCAAGTTACCATTGAGAGAAAGACCCTGGATGCAGTGGAGCACTTCCCTTACCTTGGTAGCTACCTCTCTCAGAGGACCAAACATTGATGAAGAGATTGAGCACGTGGTCCGGTGCATGTGTATATGTGGATATCTGTATCACACAAGCTATGTGAGGAACTGATGATTGCTGGACAGATCATCATCTTGTCAGATCCATTATGAACATCGAGCTTGCTCTGAAGCACCAAAAAACAGCCAAAAGCAATGGGAAGGTTTTCCAACATCAAATCTCCTCAAAACCTGAAGGTCTGTAAAAAACGCCAAGTGTCTTCAAAAAAAAAGCTCAACTGATTGAGCACATGGTCTGATGCATGCTTCCTTTGGGAAATTGTTTCAGTGTGTTTTTATTGATCACAGTCTCTGAAAAGATACCAAGATCTATATCTACAATGCAGTCATCATCCCCACTCTGCTTTATGGATGTGGAAGTGGATGACCTAACATTGTCATCTCAAGAGCCTGGAGAAGTACCACCAATGATGCCTGCAGAAAATCCTCCGCATCAAATGAGAAGATCGTTGCATGAACACTGGCATCCTTGCTGAAGCCGGTGTTACCAGAACAGAGTCAATGATCCTCAAGCAATAGCTTCACTGGACTAGACATTTTGTGCAGATGCCCAAGTCTCGATTCCCCAAACAAGATCTCTGCTTCCAGCTTAGTTGCAACCTGAGATCTCATGGGGGCCAGAGGAAACACTGCAAGGAGACATAAAAGGACGCGTTACCAGAGAGGCTTAGGGAGCGGCATGAGACGCATGAGTGAAAGCCTGTTGCGCCCCCACACCCCAAAGCCCCCTAGCGACCCCCAACTGCCGCGGAGCCCCCCACCGACCCCCAGCCGGGGATAAGCGGGGCCCGTGGGGGAGGGGCCTAGCCCAGCTCAGCTGCGGGAGGCAGCTAAGTAGGAACTGGGGAGGGTCTCACCCTGCCCTGGCCCCTACTTGGCCCAGCCCCCCAGGGAGCCACGCGACCGGAGCTGCACGAACAGGCTGTGCAAACAGGCGCGTTTGTCTGCCCGATGTGAGAGTTAGCGCGGAGTTCGCACAGGAGGGCGAGCAGGAGGGCCTGAGGCCCTGCCTGTGCACCCCCTTGGGTAGGCAGTCCCAGCTGTAGCCAGCCCACCAGGGGCATGACACAGATGGGCACGTGCTGCACCCCGAGGGGTCTGTGGGCCCCCCCCAGCACCTCAGAGGCCTCCACCCAGACGAAGCCCCTGGCTCTTGGCTGCGGGGGCTGCCTGTCCCTTTTCCAGGCTCTGGGGCCCGGGAGCATGGCCACCTCCCCTTGTGAGGTCTGCTCCCTTTTGGGGTCTTTGACGTGCCGGCGGGAGGAGCTCCAGGCCACAGACCAGAGACTATGTGCCATCAGGGGCTGAGCAGGAGATTGACTCCTACTGCCAGGCCCTTCTTCCCCGGGAAATGGAGGGTCAACCATGGCCTCCCTCCAGGACAAGGGAGGAGTCGGAGACCTCCCTTACTGTCCAGCCCAGGGGTTGGACCAAGGTGGTCAAAGACCCCTAGGCCCGCTGCACCAAGGCCCCTGCCCCGCTAGAGCTATGCAACAAGTACGAAGCTCTTGCAGCCCCAGCAGAGCCTGTTAAGTTGCCGGCTCCCACAGGCAACACGGGCCCTACTGTATCTGCCGCCCCCGCTCTCCCCAAAACAAAACGCAAAATGTTTGTCATGGGAGACTCCATCCTGAGGGGGCCGGAGGGGGCAATCTGCCACCCCGACCCCTGAGCCCGGGAAGTCTGCTGCTTCCCAGGAGCCCGTATCCAAGACATTGTGGAGAAGATCCCTAAACTCCTCCAGCCCACTGACCACTACCCCGTGCTCCTTATCCATGTGGGCACTAATGACACAGCTCAGAGCGCTCCCAGCCGGGTCATGAAGCACCACAGGGATTTGGGAGCGGGGCTTAAGGGGTTGGGGGTGCAGGTGGTGTTTTCCTCAATCCTTCCAGTTTCGGGCTACAGGCTGAGGAGGGAAAGGAGGATCCAGGTAGTAAACCACAGACTGCAGCGCTGGTGTCATCGGGAAGGCTTTGGCTTCCATGATCACAGTCCGCTCTTTGGTGAGAGAGGCAGTGAGCTGCTGGGAAGGGATGGCCTCCACCTCTCTCCACTGGCTCTTCTCAGCCAGACTGGCTGACCTGCTCCACCGGGCTTTAAACTAAGCCCGCTGGGGGACCAGGGGACTACTGCCACTGCTGGCCCACTGAGCAACCCTTGCAAAGCCAGCAGGCCAAGGCACTTAAGGGAGCCTACCCCTGCCCCAGCCCTAAAGCAAACTGTGGGCAAGGCAAGGGCCCCCAAAGGGGACACTTGCATGTCTGTACACCAATGCCAGGAGCTTGGGGAATAAACAGGAGGAACTTGTCCTCCTGCTCAACACACACAATTACAATGTCATAGGGTAACGGAGACCTGGTGGGACTCCACCCATGACTGGACCACGGGTATAGACGGCTATACCCTATACAGGAGGGACTGAGTGGGCAAAAGAGGCAGAGGTGTAGCTTTCTATGTCAAGGAGAGCTATGCGTCCCTACAAGCTGACATTGGCACCCAGGCTGGATGACTGGAGACCCTCTGGGTTAAAATCCGTGGGGAACATGGCACAGGAGATACAATGGTGGGAGTCTACTACAGATCTCCCTCCCCGAATCAAGAGATTGACCAGGTGTTCGCCAGGAAATTGGCTGAGGCTGCATGCTCCCAGTCCATGGTTGTCATGGGAGACTTCAACTACCCAGACATTTCATGGGAAGAGTGCACAGCCAAATCCAAATGGTTGCAAAGCTTCCTCATGTTCGTGGATGAGCTCTATCTGACTCAAGAAGTCTACAGGCCAACAAGAGGCAAAGCGCTGCTTGACCTGGTACTGGCAACCAGGGACGACCTAATCAGTGACCTAACGATTGAAGGCAAGCTGGGTGACAGCGACCATGAGCTGATCACCTTCACCTTCCACCAAAAAGCTGTCAAGTCAGTCAGCAGTACAGAGGTCCTTGACTTCAGGAGCGCTGACTTTGACAAGCTCAGGAGACTTGTCGGTGAGGCCCTAAGAGACCATGACCCCAAAGGGAGGGGAGTCCAGGAAGAATGGTTGCTCTTTAAGGGAACGATCCTAGATGCACAAGCTAAGGCTATTCCATCTCAGAGGAAAGGCAGGAAGAGGGCACAGCAGCCCCCTTGGCTCTTCAGGGAACTAGCGGTCCTCCTGCATCTAAAAAGACAGACCTACAAAGGACGGAGGACGGGATCCACCTCCAAGGAGGAATACTCTGCTCAAGTCCAGACCTGCAGGGAGCGAACCAGGACAGCCAAGGCTGCCACAGAACTCTAACTGGCTACAAGTATCAAGGACAAAAATGTCCTTTTTTAGATATGTGGGGAGTCAGAAGAAAAGAAAGGGCAACATTGGACCCCTGCTAAACCAAAAGGGAGAACTGACAACCGACACCCAGGAAAAAGCCAACTTGCTAAATGGCAGACAAGGTTCCTTGGGTGAATTTGATATCTTTAGATATCAAATTCACCCAAGGAACCTTGTCTGCCTATGTCCTTAGACCAACACGGCTACAACCCAGACCCCTGCAACTTGCTAAATGGGTACTTTGCATTGGTCTTTCACAAGTCCCATGGGACGCCCTGCCCATTATGGGACAGCAACGCCTAAGGGAGGGTGGTTCCTTGCTCTCCATCAATGCTGACCTCATGAAGGAACAGCTTGAGAGGCTGGACACCTTCAAGTCAGCCGGCCCTGACAGTTTGCACCCTAGGGTACTCAAGGAGCTGGCTAGCATCATAGCTCAGCCCCTGGCACAGATCTTCGAGAACTCCTGGCGCTCTGGTGAAGTGCCCAAAGATTGGAAGAAGGCCAATGTGGTGCCTATCTTCAAGAAAGGGAGGAAAATGGATCCAGCAAAATACAGGCCCATCAGCCTGACCTCTGTCCTGGGGAAGGTCTTAGAAAAAATGATCAAAGACGCCATTCTAAACAGACTGGCCGATGGCAACATCCTGAGGGACAGCCAGCACAGGTTTGTTGGGGATAGGTCGTGCTTGACCAATCTCATTTTCTTTTACGAGCAGGTGACCTATCACCTGGACAAGGGGGAAGAGATTGATGTCATATATCTTGACTTTAAAAAAGCCTTGGATCTGGTATCCCATGATCACCTTTTGGCAAAACTGACCAACTGTGGCCTTGGGTCCAGCATGATCCGCTGGCTGGGGAATTGGCTCCGTGGTCAGACCCAGAGGGTGGTGGTTGATGGAAGTCAACCCTGAGGGGTGCATGGCTTGATGTAGCAGGGACCCCTAGCCCCTACTACTTAAGAGGTAGGGAGCCAGCACCAAAGGACTACAATTAAGGAGAAAGCTAGTTTGGAGCCAGGTGCAGGGAGATATGAAGCCAAAGGGATTCACAAGAGGTTAAAGGACAGCAGGGGAGAAAGCAAGGGCTGCATGCCAACTGTTAAACCAGCCTGCCCTCAGTTGTGATGGGTATTGAACTAATTAGGAACCCCTGGCCAAGAAGGGGGCCACATGACTCAACAGGGGTGGAGTCCATCGTGGCCCCTCAACCAGATGGTCAGTCTGGCCCTGGCTCCCACTGGGAACTGAGCTCCTGCTGGCCTGGGCTGCAACAGGAGGAACCCAGGCAAGAGCAAGCAGTTACTGGGTGGAAGTTTGCTGGGACCCTGGGAGACCCGGAAGAGGGGTGTGAGGGATTGGTAGCTGGCAGAGTACTGGGGGACTGGCTGTGGCTAGTTGAGGTGGTAAGGAAGCCACAGGGGTGTCCGAGGGGCACCCAGCATGCAGCCCAGACAGGGTCAGGGACCACAAGGGGCTGGCACAGAGGGTGCAAGCAGCCTCACTTGGGTCACAGGTGCCAGTGGGCTGGGCTAGATGCTGAGTGAAACAGGGCCAAGGGGTCCACTGAGCAAGACTACAGGGAAGGCTGGGACTGAGGAGCCAGGCCAGAGCAGGTGGGCCTAGAAGTCTGCAGCAAGAGCAACCAAGGCCAAGAGACTGTTGGTCAGAACCTGAATTAGGTGGTCCAAGTTGGACCCAAGAGAAGAACTGAGTACACAGAGAGCATACCAGCCTCTGAGGGCAACCTCCCAGCATTATCTTTAACACCAAGGCAAGAAAGCAGGGTGAGACCCTGACAGGCTGGAGTGGGAGCCGGGCAGGACTAAGGTGGCCACCAGGAGCCATCACAGTCACTAGGGTTGTGCAAAATTTTGCCGCCCATTTTGTTTCAATGCCGTTTTGAGCCGTTTCAACCTCAAAACAGCAAAGTCGAAACGGAACAGGCAGGCTCGAAACAGGGTCGCAGGGCAGGTCGAAACGTTTCGAAAAATTCAAAATGTTTCGAGTTTCGACCGGGAAGCTGGGCTTACCTTCAACGGCTTGGCTTCCCTGCAGGGGAAGAGAAAGTAAAGTAAGGGAAGGGAGAGAGGGGGAGGATGGGGGGAAGGAGTGCTCTCATTATTGACATGTGTAGCTGGGCAGTGACTGTCACCCTGCCCTGAGGTCCCTTCCAACCCCAGTGCTCTGAGGGAGGGACAGAAAACTGCATGGCCTAGGCAGAACCAAATCAACTCAGACAAACACCTCAACTTGCCCTGCAGCTGACAGGATGGGGACGTTTCTCACTTGGAATCCAGAGTAGAAAGCCAGGAAAGAGGAGAGCATTGGGGAAGGCTCTGGAAGCAGCATGACAGGTTGCAGAGGCACATAGCAGAACATATATTGGTACTGTTTCCTCATTTTAATAAAGGTTCTTATTCGGTGTTAGAGTTGATAATGCATACTACATTTATGATACGGAAACCATTACAGAGGCCTGGGAAACAGAGACAGGAACCAGAGATAGTCAGAAAACGGCATTTTTCTCCCCTCCCTCTCCCCTCCCTTCCAAATTAGAAAGAAACAAATTATTCCTTTGCATGCTTCTCCCACAATTTAGAAATTTTCAATTTTTTCAAGAAAAACTGAGTGTTTTTATATCAACATTTTCTATTAGACACTTGGAAAATTACAACACACATGAATATATTATCTGGACACATTTTTAAAGGTCATTTTTCATGGTAAGGTATCAAATAGCAACAGCGGTATCTAGGTCTGTGCTGTGCCTCAAGTCAGCAAGGTGAAACTGCACTCCATGCTGCTATCTGGTGTCCACAGGAAGAACGCGAGGGAATATTTATGCAACAGGCTATTCAGTGCACTCAGGCCAGTGTGCTGAGAAGAGAAGTGGGAGAGCTCCTGTAAAGGACAAAGCAAAATTCACTACTTCTTTCTTAATTCTTAGCTTACGGGATCATAAAATCTTCCGAAACTCAGCAAATAGCACCTGATACTTCACATATGTTATTTTAAATGCTTTTCATGCAGCAGAAGGAAAAATCAAGCCCCTTTGACACTAGACCAGAGGGATGTATGCTTGGAGCTAGCCCAGAAGTTCCCCGCACGCCGGGGACTTTGGCTTCCCTTCAGATCATTCTGACACGTACCTGCCTAAAGCCAGGTGATCTGGGACGATGGGCAGTTTGATGGGCTTCCTTCCCAATGGGGGGCTTGCCTTTCATTTTAACTGTGGTCACTCTTGGGTAGGACAGTGCCACCCCCTCCCCAACCCCTGGCTTGCAAGACCCTCAAGGTGCAGGAAATATCACTTTTCACCAATGTGTTGCTTTAGATTGACGGGGGAAGCAAAATCTTCCCAGCATTGTTTGTCCACAGGCTAGAGAAGGCTACAGACCACTGAGGTAGGAGCTGCAATATTTCTTCCTAGAGTCCTTTCCTGGACAACATTGGCCAACTACTCCTGTGGAGCTTTGGGCCTTGTTGTTTGAGAGAGCCTGGCAGACATGGGCGACTGGTGCCACCTTAGTCCAGGAACAAGTATAGTGCAGGTACTATACAGTTGGTCCAATGAAAGATATTGCCCATAAAAATCTTTGCCCCTCACGTTTTCATGCATCACAGCTACATCACAACCCAGTGCTTCCCTACCTTTTCTTCACACATGTCCATGTGCCCCATCCTGTATCTGTTTCAGCTGAAGGCAAGCCAGCCCTGGGAGCCTGACAATGATCTGCCCCCTTCCTTACTATGCAAAGTCCTTGGCTCAGCAAAAAGTCCTTGGCTCCTCAATTTGGGCCAGGCACCAGAGTATTCCCATCATGATCTATTGAATGAGCCATGCGGGTGAGTCTGTGACAAAGGAGCAGTAATGACTGTGCTTTGCTGTACCCACCTTTGTGTTTCCTCCATGCTACTCCTAGTGCAGGAGTGGAGCTGCCTGTAGAAATTCTCATGGCCATTTCTTCAATTGTCTCCCTAAAATACTCTCTTCTGCCATGGAGGTATTACAGCACTGCCATGCATGGAGAACCATGGCTATTTCTTAGTCTGGAGATAGAATCATAAAATCATAAATTAGGGTTGGGAGGGACCTCAGGAGGTCACATCTAGTCCAACCTCCTGCCCAAAGCAGGACCAGCCCCAACTAGATCATCCCCAGAGTGACTAGTGCATTGGTGTTCTTGGGGGGGCACGTGCTCCCCCATGCACCTCCCACATATCGCCACTGCTGGCAGATATTCATGGGAAACCAAAGCTTTAGTGCACATATGCAGTTCAGATTCCCCAACTACCTACGAACTTAAGATTTTCTAAACAAAAAAGGCTCCGAATCAGCAGCTAAGCCACGAAGGAGACACAGCAGCTTGATCACTGCCTTAACTAGAGAGTCACTTTTGTTTTGCATTCTGGGAATAATACTCCTTGTTTCAGAGTTTCCTTCAACTCTTAGGCTGCTACGCTAAAATGAGGCCCTGCTGTCCTCTCTGCACTGGGGTGTCTACCCGGGGAAGTGGGGGAACAAGCTGTGCCATGTGCTGCAGAACCTCTCACCAGCTTTCCACACCCTGCATCTTGCCACTTGTTAAAGGCTCTCTATTAGTTGTCATCCTTTCATGCCAAACTGTGTAGTGCCTCTATTCCCAGGTTGTATATAACAAACTTTAGTCGTGGCCCCAATTCCTGAAGTTTACACTGTTTGATACCCCATTCTCTTCACACAGTTTGGCATCCCAGCTCTGGAAATCCTCTATCCATGGTTGAGAGACATTTACATTGTTAAATCAACCTTCCCAGACACCCGAGCAAGAACACTCTCCTGTGCACATCTGTTACCTATGTGTTAGTATCACCAGGTGACCTTAAAGAAGGATCAGGAAGGACTCCATCACCACAGACACTGTGTACACGTGTGATCAAGACAGCTCTTACTCCCAAATCCTTCCAACATAAGACAGAAAGTACCAAGCTATGGCAGACATGGGAAGCACATGTAATAGTGAAACTCTTCTGATCTGAGGACAGACTAAGGGAACCTGGTTAATTAAGCCAACAGAAGAGGAGACTGAGAGGGGACTTAATAGCAGCCTTCAACTAACTGAAAGGGGGGCTCGAAAGAGGATGGAGCTGGACTGTTCTCAGTGGGGGCAGACGACAGAACAAGGAGCAATGGGCTCAAGTTGCAGCAAGGGAAGTTTAGGTTAGATATTAGGAAGAATTTTCTCACTAGGAGGGTAATAAAACACTGGAACAGGTTACCCAGAGAGGTGGTGGAAGCTCCATCCTTGGGGGTTTTCAAAACCCGGCTAGACAAAGCTTTGGCTGGGATGATCTAGTTGGGGATGTTCCTGCTTTGAGCAGGAGGTTGGACTAGATGTGACCTCCTGAGGTCCCTCCCAACTCTAATTTATGATTTTATGATTCTATCTCCAGACTAAGAAATAGCCATGGTTCTCCATGCATGGCAGTGCTGTAATACCTCCATGGCAGAAGAGAGTATTTTAGGGAGACAATTGAAGAAATGGCCATGAGAATTTCTACAGGCAGCTCCACTCCTGCACTAGGAGTAGCATGGAGGAAACACAAAGGTGGGTACAGCAAAGCACAGTCATTACTGCTCCTTTGTCACAGACTCACCCGCATGGCTCATTCAATAGATCATGATGGGAATACTCTGGTGCCTGGCCCAAATTGAGGAGCCAAGGACTTTTTGCTGAGCCAAGGACTTTGCATAGTAAGGAAGGGGGCAGATCATTGTCAGGCTCCCAGGGCTGGCTTGCCTTCAGCTGAAACAGATACAGGATGGGGCACATGGACAGTGTCCAGGAACAAGTATAGTGCAGGTACTATACAGTTGGTCCAATGAAAGATATTGCCCATAAAAATCTTTGCCCCTCACGTTTTCATGCATCACAGCTACATCACAACCCAGTGCTTCCCTACCTTTTCTTCAGCATGACCCCATTTCCTGCCCCTCATTCCCAACCCACAGCCCCCAGCTCCCACAGATGCTCCTCATTCCTCTCCCACAGCCCCCTGGCCCTGCCGCTGCCACTCACTCCCCACCCATAGCGCTGCTGATGCCCCTTACTCACAACCTGCAGCCCCCTCTCCTTCCCAGCCCTGCCAGGGCTACAGGGCCAGGGCCAGGGCCCAGCTCCCTGCTAGGGCTGGGTGAAATTTCACCAACTGTTTTGTTTCAACGTTGTTGCAATTCATTTCGAGCTCGAAACAGCAACATCGAAATGAAACAAAGGGCTTCAAAACAGTCTCAAAACAAAACAAGGGCAGTCGAAACATTTTGAAACTTTCCAAACGTTTCAATTTTTGAAGCTGAAGCTGGGCTTGCCTGCAGGGAAACAGAAAGTACGGAGAGGGAGGGGGAAAGGACTGCTGTGACATTGACTGTGACTGTTTGGCTGCCGGAGGTGCTGCTGATGCTACTGTGCCGCTTACTAAGTTATTACCTGTTGTTATTTGAAGTGGTGGACTGGACTGAGGCCGTAGGGGAGGTGGAGACCACATTGGGGCACACTACCGTGTTGTGTAGAGGCCCGAGCTCCAGTAAGTGCACACCTTAACACACACACAGTGTCACCCATGTTATGAGTTTTGCCTGCCAGCAGCCTGAGGTGCAGTTTCCCAAAAACCCCTGTCACTATCTCCTTGAAAGCTGGCAGGCTCCTTGGCCTGAGCAGGCCCTAGCATGCCTGCCATTTTCACCCCACTGCGCCTTAACACGCACACAGTCACGTCACAAGTTTTGCTTGTCAGCAGCTTGAGGTGCAGGTTCCCAGAAACCCCTGCACCTATCTCCTTGAAACTTGGCAGGCTTTGTGGCCTCAGCAGGGGCTACCACCCCTGCCGTTTTCACCCCCCTGTGCCTTCACATTTACAAGTGACATGAGTTTTGCTTTCAGGACTTTGTGGTGCAGTTTCCCAGAAACCCCTATACCTATCTCCTTGAACCTTGGCAGGCGTCATACCCACAGAAGGGTCTACTATCCTTGCTGTTTTCATTCAAATCTGCCAAAAAATGATAAAGTTATAGGCAGTTTCGTGCTTCCCCATTATAGCCTATGGGCAAAACGTCGAAACAGCATCGAAACAGCAAAACAGTTTAGATTAAATGAAATGGAACAGTGGTTTCAAAATTAAATGAAACTTGAAATGAAACACTGTCCCGGTGAAACAGTGAAATGGAAGTTGAAACAAAAACGGTGCTGTTTCGCACAGCTCTACTCCCTGCCCTCCCCCAGCAGCACCCAAGCCCCGGCTGCCACCCACGGGAGGCAGCAACAGCCGGAGCAGAGCACAGATCCTGGCTCGTACCCCTCTCCCCCACAGGCAGCAGGGCAGGTTGGGGGAGCCACTGCTGAGAGCCCCATGCCAGCTGAGCCACCATGCTGAGGCACTCCTTGCCTGCATGGAGTTGTGCCCCCCGCTGCTGCCAGGTGGACAAGGGGCACCTCACATTGGCAGCACGGGGCTTCCAGCAGCACCACTGAGCCTCCCTGCCCCACTGCCAGAGACCTCAGGGGAGGGCAGGGAGCCCTGAGCCCGCAGCAGACAGCCCACAGTGGAGAGTCCACATCCATCCCCAACCCGTGCACAAATCTGGGGGGCACAGGCCCCCCACACCTCCCTCCCCGGGAGTGCACAATTCTATTTTTTATCATTGCGACCCCAAGGTTGGGAACCACTGTCATAACCCCAAAACTTGGACATGCTACTTATTCAGAGAGGGTGAAAAGCAGGTGGAACCAGCTGCAGGTGTGGCCCAAAGCCTGGGCATGGTCACGGCATGAGGCACTGAGAGCATCCAGACTGACTGCTCACAGGCTTAGCAGATTGCATCCATACAATCATAGAAAAGCAGGGCTGGAAGGGACCTCTGGAGGATTGTTCTTCCACCAGGAGCAATGGTTATAAACTCCTTATTTGACCTCAGCAATCTGTCCTGCCCAGAAAAGGGGGGGCTGATCTCACGAGGTCCCTTCTTCTGTGAATCCTCATTCAAACCATCCCATGCCAATCGTTGTCTAACCTATTACTAAAACTACACGATCAACCTTGTCACACAACTACAGAGCACATACCCTCCTAACTGGCCACAGGTAAAGTAGGGGGACAACAGCAGTCACGCTTCCCACTAAAGGAAGACAAAAGCCCCCACAATCCATACCAATATGACCATGGGGTAAAATTTGTTCCTGACCCCAAATGTGGTAGTTTGTCTGATCCTGAGCAGAGGGACAAGACACGCTAATCATAAACCTCTAGGTTTTAATTCTAGTCGGTACACTGGCACACCTGGGTCAAAATCCCCAGTCTTGGCTGCAGGTAACACCCACTGCTTATGAGGAAGGCAAACCTCAAAAGCATATAAAAAACCTATAGCATAACACAGGCATATATACTAGATCATCCTGGACCAATGCTTACACAACCTCTTCTTGAACACCTGCAGTGATCGAAATTCCAGTTTCCCCAGGCAGTCTATTCGTCTGCCTCGCTGCTCTCACAGTGGGCATCAGAAAACACTTCTTCAACCTAAACCTGCTTTGCTGCAACTTTGAGCCATTGATCCCTGTTCTGCGCTCCACAGCGAGAGAAAATGTGTTCTCCCTCTTCTTTATGGCAGCTCTTCAGATATTTGGAGACTGCTGTTATGTACTACCTTAAGCACCTTTTCTGCAAGCTTTTCCTTCAACCTCTCCTCATATGTCTTCCCTTCCAAGCCCTTTATCATTTTGTCACCTGCACATGGACCTTCTCCACAGCTTTTTAAAAATTTGGAGCCAAAAACTGTGCGCAAGGCTCTAGATGTGGCCTAATTAGTGCCAAATACAGAGGCAAACATCACCTCTTATATCTAGTGCTTCTATTGGTGCAGCCCAAAACCACGTTCGCCTTTTGTGCAGCTGCATTATGCTGCAGGCTCATATCAAGCCTGTGATCTACCAAGACTTCTACATCCTTCTACATGGTACTGCCATCCAACCATGTGTCACCCATTTTGCATATGTTTTTGATTATTCTTCCCAGGGGGTAACACCACGCATGCCAGCATTAAACTTCATCCTGTTGGCTCCAGTCCAGCTTTTCAAGCTGCCAAATTCCTTCTGAATTGCACTCCTGTTCTCCCAGGTTTTTGCAGTCCTTCCCAGTTTTGCACCATCTGCAAATTTGCTCCAGGTGCTCTTTATGCCAGCATCCAAATTGTAAATAAATACATTGAATAGCACTGGGTCCAGGATGAACCTGTGGGACTCCACTCAAAACCCAGCCATTCTGATATGGATCCATTTATAATTACCCTTTGCTTGTGGTTATTTGTCAACCCACCTTGTGATCATTTTGTCTAATCCACATTTCACCAATTTGCTTATGAGAAGGTCACATGGGGCTTTCTCAAAAGCCTTGCTGAAATTTAGATACATTATATCCACTGCATTCCCTTTTTGGGCAAGAACACTGGCAAGCCTCCAGATTTCTCCTGGTTCGCACTGCACCCTTATCATCATACTTTCCATTGTAAACACTATGAGGATATGTGGTAGAAGCCACGGACCTACTACCATGCCCCCAGTTTGGGATCCACTGGTCCAGACTGCAGACTCAGTTGCTTGCCCAGGCCTTCAGCTGACAGGATAAGGTGAGCATAAGCCCGGAAGTTTTCGGTTTGATGATTATTCATTGCTGGCATCTCATTCTCAAATAACTGTCTTCTTGTTATCAGCTACATAGACAAAAGCATCTTCTAACAGCAGGGAAAGCAAATCACTGGATAACTCCTTGTGAGTCAGGGCAACGGAGAGGCATGCTCCCCTAGGAGGAAATATAAATACCACCACCAAAAACGCCACAGAAAGGGCACCCCATCTCCAAGCCCTTGCTTGATGGGCAGCTCACTCCCACAGCAGGAGTCTTTCCAACAGTTCAGTGGTCAGACCAAGCAGGGAATTTAGGGTTAGTTTGCATAGAGCCTAGCCTGTTTTTGACAGACAGATCCCCAAGCCAACTTCACTCACAGCAGACTTGTTAGCTGTCCTTTTGGTGTTGTTTTAATTAATTGCATTGGCTACAAGCCATTTTATATGCTCAGTTTCTGCAATTACAAGTCCAAGCAGGGCTTGGCCAAGTAACCCACATGCTGTTATGTACCTAAGGAGCATACATGCACACCCACTGCAAGTGTTCAGATGTGGCGTCCAATGGCTACAAAAATAAGAACATCTACTTTGCCTCTCACCTGGGAGGAAGCTTGTTTGTCTAGCACCATGCTGAGGCCTTGGGTATTTTTTGTTTGGTTTTTTTTTTTGGGTTGGGGGGGGTGTTAATCTCCAATTCAGACACTGAATTTAGTTTTGCCAACTAAATGGCATGAAACCAACATAAGAGTGAACAGTTGCTACAACCCAGCTCAAGTTGGGTCACTGCAGCTGCCTGAGGGAAGTGGAAATAATTATTTTAAAAACTTAAGTTTAGTGCCTTTCATATTGGGGTATTTTAAAAAATAATGTTGACTAGTGTTTGCCAGAAATACCTCAGAGAAAGCAAAGGATGGAAGGTATTAAAGGTATGCTCTGTGCAGAACAGGGTCCTGTGGTCTCCTGCATGGACTGCTGATTGTCCAAATTCAGTTTCTCAGGAAATGAGGGAAGTTGATTCTGATTTTTGGGGAGCTCTGACTTACTGCATAGCCACAGCAGTGTAGCACTGACTTTACTGTAGTAACATCTCAAACACGCAATGTCAGTGCCACATTCATTTCAAGGTGGTTCTGGTTGTTTAAAGACTCAGTCTCTGTGCAAAGGGCATACGTTATTAGCTTGCTGATGAAAAAAAATCCTTCCAGTAACCTATTTCAATGAACAAGCCCCAAGCCAAACATCTACCCTCCCGTGCTGGAGCTGGTCAAACACAGGGACTCACCATTCCATCACTGTGTTCTGCATTGTGGAATTTATTTGTTCAGAGTTCAGGCACCAGTACATAAATTAATGACATTCAATTAAAAAAAGCTAAAATTATTCCACTGGTGACAGCACCCAGGGTGGAACTGGCTGAACAGAGAGCGTGTACAAGGGCTGTGAAGCCCACACATCCCCTTGCCCTGAGAGTGAGAGAGCCTAGCCTGGTAGCCAGCCAGAGAGGGTTTGTACAACCCTGGTGAGGAGCTCAGTGGGTGCCACTGCACTTACTTTATGCAGCAGCACTCAGAACTGAGACAGCTGCTCCAGAAATAATACTGGCCATTGAGCTAGATATTTAATTCCATTTAGACTGACTAAAAAAGTGATCTGGACATCTGCAGGAGGAAGAACCAACAATTACTTAATTACAGAGCAAAAACTGCTCTTTCCCCTTGTTGTGTATTCACTGACAAGTTGAAAACCCACAGCTCAGTCCTTTCATTTTCCAGTTTAAGACAGTTGTTCTCTTCCCATACACAGTTATGCTTTTGCAAGAATTTCCAAACTTCTAAAAGAGGCAGCTGAACACATGAAAACAACCTCTCAAAAGGAACCTTTATTAGCCCAGGAGAACCAGTCAGCTTGGGGTGTGCCAGCAACTCTGCAGCTGCCCCCCATGCTCTGGTAGGATGCCAGGTGCTCCCTTTTACTGCAGCATAAATCTCTACTTGGATCAGGAGAATGCTCCCTTAATAAGTCCAGAGTAGGTCATCTCTCCTTCGGTCAGCTGAAGGGGACAGTGATGTACCAAATTTTTGCACTTTGTTGCTAAATCCACAGCAGATGCCAGCTTTTTCTGCCCGTTCCTCTTACTTCTGGCCAGTGTTCCAAAGCTCTGCCCATGTCTCCAGTGCAGCTAGAGCTCCCCGCAGGTAACTGCTGCTGTCCACTTGCATGCTATTCAGATAGATGTGTTCAGCACCAAATGTCACGTGACCTCCAGAGAATTTTTGTGGATGTAATGAATAGAAACACTGCAACTATCAAGGCTCTTCCTGCCAAGCTGTGGGATCCACATGTATTGGAGGGGAAATGTATAACATCACTGGAAACCAGGCTCACTGCTGCTGGCAGGGCTGGATACTGGCTTGGCTGGTTTAGTAAAGTGCACGACCCTGCAGCAACAGAAGGCTTATTGGTGCAACCTAGTAAAAGAAGTGTATATCAGCTGGCACTGGTAAATCCCTGAAAGCGCTACAAGAGCCTGTCAGGGAGCTTGGGAGGCTCTCTTTGTTTCTGTAGATGCAGACTCTGCAAACTATACCTTCTTTCCCACTGCTAACATCCAACACCTACCGTCACCGAAATCAGGAAGCACTAGGGAACACCAGAAAGAAAGATTAGCCTCCCCCAGCTGAAATTAAAAAAAGGAAGCAACAGCAGCTGCTAGTGTCTTATATCATTCATGGTTATATGTATGGTACACATTCTTATAGTGTAATGGCTACAGCCATGTCAGACCCAGGCAGTTCACAACAGGAATCAGTAAAATGGTGTCACACCTAATAGCCTCCTCTTCTGAAAAGGAACCAATCTAGGCTATTTCACGCAGTTCCCTCATTATGGTGTAGATTGGTACGAGTTCAGAGATGGCATTTTCGTGAGGCAGAGGTATAGGAAGCAGTTGGATGGAATTCTTCTCAGAGGATCTGTTCTGTGCTAGATGATGAAATGTCCAACAACCTCCAGGCAGCATATGGGTTGAGCTCATCCTGGTCTCTGCAGAGCGCCCACACATACAGCATCCGCAGCACTTTGTCCTGAAACATAAATTCACTTGTCAGAACTGAAACTACACATCACAGGCAACATAACAGAGTAGGTGGGCTAGGTGGCCAGCTATACACTGATTTTCTTTATAAATCCTGCTCTAGTCTTAACCTTTTCCTTGCTCTGGCTGTGGACAGATGCCACAGTAAACAGCTTAAAGGGGAGGAGACAAAAAACAGAGAGGTGTGCATTAAATAAAGCTAACATAACAGTTCCATCTGTCTGCTCCTAGAACAGTATAGTACAGCTAAAATTTCAGCTATAATTTTAAACCTGTTTCATTCAGGTTTAGTGTTACAGTGGTTTAGCTTCCACCTAGGAAACAAAAGAACAGGCAGTTAACAGTAAATCATCTGTAAAGCGCTATATTTTTAAAGCCCTTGTTGACACCATCTGTTTAGTGTTTTGAATATAAAGGGTCCTGCACCAATGGTTACCAGGCTGCAATCCGTTCATACAGATGATGGGAACAGCCAGTTACATTAGACATGACATAAATGTGCAAAGGAAATGAACGTTCATGCTTTACAGCTTAAGTGAGTCACTAAGGCTGCTTACAGACATAAAAAAAAATGGCGCTTTCTTTTTAAGTCAGCGCACCCCTGCGCCGAGCCCAGCGCATGCTCAGAAGAGGCATCACATTAGTTTTACTTGGCTCGCCCAATGTCTGTATAGATCGCACACTTCAGCAGGGCTTTTTTGGCACTTTTACCTAATAGCTGATTGAATCAGCTATTAGATAAAAGCATCAAAAAGCCCCACTGAAGTGTGCGATCTATACAGATGCTGCAGAGCCGGGTCGAATTAACGAGCTGCTTCTTCTGCTAAAGCGTGGTTTTTTTGTTCACATCTTCAGCAGCTTAACTGTCTGGGTTTAGGAGAGATCTCCCCCAAAGCAGTTTAACGTATAATCACCCATGACAGGGCTTTTCACAACTTCCTGTGGAGCAGTAAGCATGGTAAGAAACAGTCCTATTTGTTATACGTTGGAGGGAGGGAGGCCGCTAAATGTATAACCACAAAAGTTTTGGGACAAAGGATGATAAAACAGGAACAGGAGTGCTGATCAAAAGGTTAATAACTATGGTATTCAGGCAGGACCACAAGCAGAGAACTCCAGCTGGTGTCCACAGCCCTTGAATGCATCTAACAAGCCTGTGGGGCCGCCCGGTGAGACTGCCTGGAGACATGCACAGGAGAGGGAAAGGAAGACGGCTCCACAGTTGTGCAGGCTCCCACCGAATACAGACAGGAGACCAGGCCAACTCTGATTCAATACAACATCTGCTAGGTTCACTTACACTGCAGAGACAGTCTAAAAGTGACAATATAGAAAAGAACTAACCCTGTTTACTCAGATGAAGAAAAAAGACAGGAAATGCATCTGACTGGCTCCGGAAAGAAACTCCCATACTTATGGCTGAACAGACAAAATTGAGATATGGCACCAGTCGTAGGCTGAATCAGACAATCTCAAACCCGTTTCAAGAACAGATGGGACATAACAGACTTGGTATTCACTACTCAGCACAACCAGCAAACAACTTAGCTTCTCTTCTAAATATTAACATAATTTGTCCTTAAACATCCAGGACCCATCTGACCATGGAAAGCACATTGTTTGCTTGGATATGTACTAGTTATACTCACTTATTCCAAGGCAAATTAGAGACAATTTATAACCAATTAAAAATAAATGCTTTTACTTGAAGTACAAACATTCAAGCATGTGCGGTCTGAAAATGGACATACAGGTAGGGATCCAAACAATTTTCTTTGCCCTGCAGCGATGCCATGTCATCATGATTAGTGCACTGTAGTACTTGTAGTCTCAAATCAAATACGATTTGTAAGGAGTTCAGTTTAAGCTGGGACCACAAATACTAAAATACATGAAACAACATTAACTCCATCCTAATATTCTATTTTTTTATCTGGGAATGTAACTGTAAGTCATTTATAGCAGCAGAATAATTTAGCTGAGAACAGCTTCTGTCAACACCCCCCCACAGTGAAGGCAGGCTCAACAATCCCAACTAAGATCAACAGCTTGAGTTATGACAAGCCAAAAAATGAGATCCTGATTTTCTGAATTCATTTCCAGAGAAATTCTATCCTGGCAAATTTTAAGTGAACTGGATTAATTCCAGTGAAGAAAAGGGCTCTTGGTGGGGACTGAGCTCAGAGCAGAAAGTCAGCTTCAGTGTCGACCACAGACAGGCTAACCTCTCCTTCTGAAAAAGGAAATGTAATCAAGAGATCAGATAGTTTGTGTTGGCTGATCTCCCAGATGTGTACTTAGGTAATTTGTTTTTAATCTAATCTAATGTGTGAATGCTTGTCGATTATAATATAGGCGTGGAAATATGAGGGGGAGGCTCTGTATTACAGCAGTCAGAAGAATCTGCTTTAGTTGGTTACCAAAGTGCTGTGCATCATAAACCCACGTTCTCTTGAGCAGCGTTTCAAAGACAACCTGCTTAGCGTCTGCCCGGACACACTGTGGGGCTGCAAAATTTGAGCCGCGCAGAGATGCAAGCTCTACGGCACTGGGCTGGGAAGGGGGAAGTACTTTCTCACAACCAGCTTAACACCAGTGCCTAGAAGAGCAGTTGATATCCTAATGAAAGTTTCCAAAGGGTGACACCTAAACATTACAGTTAGAAGCTGGCCTTTGTTCATATATATGCCCAGGGGTTGATCCGGTGGTTGGGGAGGGAGCTGGGATTCTTGATCCACTCAAGGTTTAAAAGAAACTGTTCGGCATGGACCGATGGCCTGACGGAGTTCACTGATTTCATGGCTCATTATTATCAACTTGATTTCTGCTAATGTCTTCCTCCCATAGGTGTTAACGCACCTTGATTTTCCACCAATCAAGCTAGCCTCTCTCCTTCCATTATCCTGGTAATGTTTCTCTGCTCACATGCCCTATGGTGTGCAGCCCAATAAAGGACTGCCACTACCTAGGACCCTGTATTGGGTGGCTTTGTTCCCGGGGGATTCAAATCAACACAAAGTCAGACACAAGGAGGGGAGGGCACGCCCAGCTGTGTGATGGCTTTGGTGCAGAGGTCAGAGGCAGGAGGGAGTTGCAAAGGCAAGGCAAGGCAAAGGGGTAAGTTCCCGCAGTGACCCTTACCTAGGTTATTCACTGCAGCTGATGATGGGGGCTGTGGGAGGTGGAGTCAGCAGTGCATCAAGGGCAGAATAAAACTGGGCATGGGTGGATCCAGAGGGACTGGTCTCTCCAGGTAGGGGTGCTGCAGTCAGCTGAAGCAAATCCGCCCCTGGCCCCAACAGTTTGCTTCTGTATGTTGACAGTGGGGGACAGTGGAGACCAGCTCTGGGTATGCTGTGGGGAATGGAGGCAGTGGAGGCAAGGAAGGGCAGTTACAGACCTGTTCCCACTCCCCACCACCATGGCTGGGGGCTATGAGGGGCAGGAGACCTGCTTGGGAGGGAGTTTGAGGGGAAGGAGCTGCTCGGGGGTGAATGGAGGGTGACAGCCCCAGGGAGCTTTAGGATGGGGGAGGTGTTGGGTGAGGAGGTGCCAAGGCATTAGGTTAGGGGAAATGAGGGAGGTTGGGAGCAAGGATTGTGGGTGAGAAGTGGCCCATGGGGTGTGAGAGACTGCAGGAAGGTTTGGGTGCTCAGAGGAGGTGAGAGGCTGTAGGGCTGGGGGTGATGGGGATGGTCTGTGCAGGGTGCAGTGGGTTCATGGGGGAAGGGTTGGACCCAATGGGATGTGGAGGGATGGAGTCTGGGTTTGAGTCATGATGGTGTGGGGGCTCAGTGTGGGGATATGTGTGATAACAGGGGGCATTTGAGGTGGCAGGGGCAATGCATGACGGGTAATTTGGGGCTATGGCAGAGTGTCTAAGGGATCCATGTGTTGGGATGAAGGGAGCAGTTCTCTCTGTGGCCAGGCTGGGGTAGCGTAACAGCCATACTCCTCTGGCATCAAGTGCTTGCCCTACCCCAGAGCTGGCCGTCAGCCCCCCACCCCCAAACACAGTTACATTTGTTTTTGCTTGGATTTTGAATAGGCCCTAGCATAATGGTAAAGCTTCTAGTTTTTCTTTGTAATTGAGGAAAAATATGAGTTGTGTAAATAATGATCATGCACCAAACCACCTGCAGCTCCCTTTTCAAAACCCAAATCTGCCCATGCACATGTCCAAAGATAGACCCAGTCTCTTGTCTCCAGCCTTTGGCTGGTTGGGGCCTTCTGGAAGCACGTTTCCTACTTGACCATGTTTAGCCTTTTATCTCTTTCCTTTTAACCACATACATCTCCTTTTTTAATAGGAAAAACTGCTCATCCTGTTTTAACCTGCAACATGAAGTCACAAAAACAAAAGTAATTCACCCATTATGGTTCCTGTAAGTGTTAAATCAAGTGCACAGTGCAGTCTGGTTAAATATGTACTGAATTCTCCTCTGTGACTCTTAAAGTGTGTAAGGAACATACAAGGCAGACAACACAGCTGAGTTAATACTGCGGTTGGAACTTAAAACTTTGCATTTTCCAGCTATGTCATTTTTCAGCCTCCATATCACTGTAGTCTCTAAGGAAAGAAGCCAAAGCGTAAACAAGGAAAATGAGCACCAGAAATGGGCCTCTTAAAAAAAAATTGGAAAAGGGGGAACGGTGCTGAAGACCTCAACACAAAACAGGACTAAACCAAAAGGACAAGGCTTATTTTTATGGCATCACTGCACTGCAAGAGCAGTACCTTGATTTTTGTACCTTTTAATATGGCTACATTTGAATCTTAACTGTGCAGTACACATTGCTGCATATATTTAAAGAAACTGGGGCTGCAAACACCTGCAGACTCCCAGAAGCAAATTTCTCAGCCATGATGATGCATTTCAGATTAAATCTGTTCCTTATCTCCAAGGTACATGGTGACAAGTACAGCACCACAGTCCCTCAAGATTTAATTTAAAGATGATTCTTTGACCTTTAAGAGATGTTCTGTTGGGCTGTCTAAAGCCTATTGCCCTACACTGATCATGCAAATCTCAACAGGGATCTTTTCCTTGATTTCATTTTAAATAGATATCACTGCTGGATGCTTGGCACAATCATCTGTGTACTCCCAAACATCCCATGTGCCTCGCTGTGGGTGAGTTTGCAGCACAGCAGTTGGAACTGAAACAATTGAAAACAAGGTGACTGCTGTGATTACTAGCATGTGAATTCAATTTCAAGACTTTACAACGTGCAACTTCTTTTACCAAGAATAGTAATCCTACGACCAGGTTCTGGCCTACTGCAGCCTGCATGTCCCTGACTAAGGCAGCCAGGTTGGGGGAGTGCTTGGGGTGAGAAGTGCTTCTGGGTGGATACTAGCAGGAATCAGCAGCTAGTGTAGCAGCTGATGCAGAGCTCATCATAGTATAGGGATAGTTTGGGTTATTTTTTTCCCCATGTGCATCACTTTACACTTATCTAGTGGTAAAATGTTTTTGGGGTGAAGAAGAAAAGATTGAGCAAGAAAAGATTGAGCCTGGATTTGATAACAATCTTCAAATAACTGAAGCCCAATTATAGAGCAAGGGATGGGCTTTGTTCTGAGGCATCTGGAGGCAAAGGCCTCCAGATGCATCAGAGGAAATGCAGACTGGATATTAGAAGGAACTTTTTCACTATGAGGGTAGTCAAGCATTGGAACAGGCTACTTAGAGAAGTTGTACAATCTCCATCTCTTTTCAGGAGCAGGTCGGACAGACACCTGGCTGAGATAGTTTAGTCAGGAACAAACCTGCCATGAGCAGGGGACAGACTAGATGACTTTGTTAGATCTCTTCCAGCCCTGTTTTCCTGTGATCTGCTCAAAACTCAGCAGCAACACTGAATCATGGCTGGCTGCCGGTCAGCAGTTAACATTTGATTAAAACTCTAACTTTGTTTCCCTTACAGGATTTTAATGCATCTCCTTGATTTATTACTGTTGCAAAAGAATCGGACAAACAGACTTTGATATCCCATTTAATAATTATCACATCAGGAGCCAGCTTTTACAAATGGGCTAATTTAATGTGAGAAATCACTAAACAGCCCTCTCCTCTCCCTCAAGTTGATGTGACAGGATGTAAATCAGTCCAGATGGGCCCATCATTAAAATTAGTCCTTTCTCTGTAAACCTCCCAGGCAAGCTAAACAGAATAGTTGAAGAGAGCCATATTTATTAAATGCATCTATTAATTTTAATGGAAATCAGTTGGAAACTGTCAGCTCCAGGATCCTTGCAATGTCACCCATTATACATCATTAAGCATCTTAAACATTGCAAAGACACAACCTGGCTAGCCAGGCACTCAGGAAAGCTGGTGCTTCCAGAAAGTTTCACAGGCTCTTAAACCTTGCTGTGTCATTAACTCCTGTTGTAAGTGCATGGAGTTATGTCCTCCCTGCTGCTGCCAAGTGGGCAGGGGGCATTTCACCTTGGCGATGCAGCTGGCATGGGGGTCCCGGTAGCCGGGGCAGCAGCACTGAGCCTCCCCGCTATGCTCTGCCCTCCCATACTGGGTCCCAACCACTGAACCGCAGAGCCAGCAAGGTTGCAGCCCCACACCCTGCTGCGGGTACACAAATCTGGGGGGGCATGTGCTCTCCCAACAGGTTGCCTTTAGTGCCTGACCTCTCCCCGGGAGTGTGAAAAGAGAATGGGAGCTGCCATCCTTCACCTGCAAGCCAGCCCTGCCCCGCCTCTGCCACCTGCCCTGGACAAGCCACGCATAGCTCTGTCCTGCTCCCTGGCCTCCAGGACACTGCCCCGGCTGGGCAGTCCCCCCAGCCCAAGCTGCAGCTGCCAACCCTATCCTGCCCCCTGCCTCACCATAGCTGCCTTAATCTGGCCCCCAAATGGATTACCTATATCTCCCCCCGCACAGACTTACCTGCAGGCAGCTAGGGGTGCTGCTCTCCACCACTACCTGGTTGTACTGCTGGCCATGTGCACGATTACGTATGCATGTAGCACTCCCTGCATCCCACTCCCTCCCACACCCCAGCCCTTTGCAGGCTGGAAACCTGTGATTTCCTGTATTTTTCATTTTTAAAGGAGAAAATGAGCACTTGGCAAATAGAAAACCTGGATCCCTGTTGATAAGTCACTCTCAGGAGCCATCTCCTTACGTTTTCAGAGGTTCCTCACCATATGTAGTATGATATAATGGGACAAGATAAATAGTTTCAGGGTAAACAACAGACTTCCAGCCATTTGAGCCTGAACTTTATTGCAGGCTCCAACAGTAATAAGGTAAAAAGTCCAGGACACAAACTTATATTCCCAACTTCTTGAATATTTTCTACCCCCTGACAATTAACTTTCATTGGGTGCATCCACATGTAAAATTAATGCGATGCAATAAACTCTGAGGCAGTTCACACCAGAGTTAGCTGCTCCCCAGTGCAGTGTCTACATGTGCACCCAGGACAGTGGTAATTTGAGCTGAGGCAGAGCAGGCCCTCGGCTGGCTGGGCTGACCAGGTGCAATTTATGGCCCCGGTCACCATCTACACGTGTGTTTTGGTACAATAAAGTACTCCACCATAAGATAGTACTGTCCCCCACAGTATTAGCCTATGCTGGAGTTAATTAGTTTACTGCACTCTAATACCAGCACACGTGTAGACCATAATGCTTTACTGTAGACCAAAGTAGTCTATTCTGCAGTAAAGTGCATGTGCAGATGCACTCATTTTTACTACTTTCTGCTTAAAGGCACTTTTTCACATGTATACATTGCAGCACCTGGTGCTGCGACGCGTGCAGTTGTATAAGTGGTGAAACATGCATCAGTGCTGAGACAATGGTGGTGGCACACTTAAGAACTAAAACTTCTCGGAGGTGCTTTAGTTCAAAAGTGGACCACCACCATTTTCTGTGTGCTGATACGCATTTCATCACTTATATAACTGCATGGGGTGCAGTGCAGTTCACCTCAGCTCGTGTGCAGAGCAGACGTGATTAACAGTGTGCGAAATGGGCCTTATTTGATTCAGATTTGGCCTGAATCGGGGACAGTGATTCAATTTGTTGACTCAGATCACTGTCCCTGATTTGATTCGGCCGAATCTGAATCTGAAGATTCGATGCCGATTCAGAGAATCAGCAATTTGGCCATTGACACAGCTTTAAAAGTTTGGATTTTTTTATATACCTCAAGGTACCAGGCATAGATTGTAAACGCTGCGATGCTTGGGCGGATGGAGCGCCCCACAGTGCCCCGCGTGCTCGACGGTGAACCCGGAAGTGGACAGGAAGTAGTTCCAGTCCACTTCTGGGTCCATCAGGGAACGTGCTGGGGAGGCCCTCCCACACCCTTTGGACTCGGTGATCGCCCATGGGGGGACCCCAGGTGCCCCCCCTAGACCCAGGAGGTACCAGTCACCAAGCTGGGGTGGTACAAGGGGGGGAGGAGGTACCAGTCACCAAGCTGGGGTGGTACGAGGGGGGGGCCTCCTGTGCACTCCCCAGCAGACCTGGAAGTGCTTTTGATCCACTTCTGGGCCTGCTGCCAAGTGCACTGGGGAGCCCCCCACACTCCTGTGGGATGCTCCATGTGCCCCAGCATCACAGCACTCACAAGCCACCTGCTACCTAGAGGTATGTAGAAAAAACATTTAAAGCTTCTGAATCACTGAATCTTTCTGAATCCCTCCGAATCAATTCAGAGGGTTCCAATTCGATTTAGAGAGATTGAAGGGTCCTCTGATTCGACTTGGATACAGAGATTCGGTCACCAAATCGGGCCAAATCTCCGCCAAATCGAATTAGGGACAGAAGCTTCACACAGACCTAGATTTGATTAATCGAGTCTGTTCTGAAGCAGCAGTTCTCTGGCACATCACTGGAAAAAAAGTATGTGTATAAATGCCCTACATGTCTGGGGCCTCCAGGCTCTTCATGCCCCTAATGCCCATTTCATGTAGGCATTAGGATGGACAAAAATATGTAAATATAAAACCAGGAACTGCACAGGAACTGAAAATCTAACATGATCTGTTGGTCCTCTGATCTATCAGTGAGACTCAATCCTGCCCTTCTACAGTACTCCAAAGCAGCAGCAATGACAGATGACATATGCTCAGATAGGCCACGGTGAAGACATGGTATGTATAGTTAGGCACTAACAAAAGAGCTGGTGGTATGGGTATGTAAAAGAAGACAAGACATCAAACAGAGTGACTAGTACCTTGCTGGCACGATCCCAGACACTTCTTATCATTCATCCTTCCACCCAGGGGCTTACAGCAGCTCCTCACTTAAATTTACTCTCAATTAATGGGATCTTGCCTTTTCTTTCAGAAGGCTGATGGGAATAAAATGGCTCAGAGAGTCCCAGTAGACAGTTCCCCCCAGCCAGAAGCAGTGCTACATATAATTACTTTCCTTAGTGTTTTCCAGCCAGGAAGACAAACCTAAGCCAACTCAAATAAAATTGCTCCCTGAGTCTCATGAGACTCTAATTAATCTGATTCAGGACAATGTGGGTGCAAACAAAAACATGCACAAAAAGAACAATTTTGCTGCATGATTTATCTGTATAAACTTGCCATAGTAAGAAACGACTAGCTGATTAACTGAGGCATGCTGGCCACATCTACACTGGAGTTAATGTGCAGTAGCATCACTGAACAGCTTTTTTGGGACACTGACTGCAGTAGCCCATGACTGCTGTGCAGTAGCATCGCATCACCCTTGCTGCCATGCAATACTACTGTGCAGTAAGTATCTCATGTAGACACAGCCACTAAGTAGGACTTACCCTCTTCCCAAGTTAGGGATTTTAATGTTTTATATGTCTGGCTGCAATTTTTCCCAAATGTCATCATTATTATTACTATTTCTCAATGTGAGGATCAGAAGCATCCTACATTTTAGCCAGGAAGAGGCTGACTGTTATGGGACAGAGGGATTGGGCCTTGTCAAAACCACACCAAGATGACATTCCCAAGCAGCAGAGACTTTTAGAAGTCAGCAGACCACATTCCTCCTTGCACTGAAACCAAAATAGATAGAACATTCATACTTACTTCACACTTGGCATATATCACTGCTGAGATTTATTCAGTGAACTCCCACTGTTTAACCGATCTAATTACAAATGCAATTTGACCTAATTACAAATGCAAAAGCTGATCTGTGGTAAACTAGTAAACTATTCATGGCATCCTAACCTTCTCCAAACAATATCTCTACTCTTTGTTGCTTCCCAGTGCTGCCCAGGAGTTTTTGCCCTGTTTCCTCTAGGATTTCTAATGAACTGGCATAGTAGTCTGAGGTGGTGTAACCAGTCATTAGGGTGTGTAAAGCTTCGGTCCCCGATTTGATTCGGTGGAGATTCGACCCAATTCGATGGTCGAATCTCCGAATCCAAATCAAATCAGAGGACCCTTTAATCTCTCCGAATCAAATTGGAACCTTCCGAATTGATTTGGAGAGATTTGGACAAGGAGACAGCTTTAAATGTTTTTTCTACATACCTCTAGGTAGCAGGGGCTCATGAGTGCTGCGATGGTGGGGCAGATGAAGCGTCCCACAAAAGCGCAGGGGCTCCCCAGTGTGCTCAGCAGCAGACCCGGAAGTGGACCAGAAGCACTTCTGGTTCGCTTCCAGGTCTGGCGGGGAGCGCTCTGGGGGAACCCCTCTCACTCCCCTGGCTTGGCCACTGGTGCCTCCTGGGTCTGGTGCGGGGGGCACCCGGGGTCCCCCTGCAGCTGACTGCCAAGCCGGGGGGGCGCTGGGGGGTCCCCCTGCAGCTGATTGCCAAGCTGGGGGGGCGCTGGGGCCCCCCCCCAGCATGCTCCCCGGCAGACCCGAAAGTGGACCAGAGGCAGTATCTGGATTCTCTTTCACTTGTTCTAAGATTTCACCTAGGTGTAAATTATTGGATCAACTGCTATTTCCATTGACTTTTCCCATGCTTGCTACACTTTCCGGATTTAACCAGTAACTTTTATCTGGTTCCTAAAGGCTCTCATCTTTCCCAAAGGCCTTATGTTTCCAAATACTTCCCTGTCTATTTTGCTTTTGTTTTTAAAGGCGCCCATTCCATTCTCTAGATCTCTGTTCCTAGAGATAACCTCAGGAGGTCCCTTCCAGCCCTACTTTTCTATGATTCTGTGAAAAACAGCAGCACTAGTGCCTGAGCTCTGGAACAATAAGAGTACAAAAACTTTGTTAATTGACAAATGAACTTCCTAAATAAAAGGCAAAGGCTGCGTCACAAAGCACACTTGCTTATTTGACAAGCTTTAATTACTGATGATATTTCATAATGTTTTAGCAACCAGACCAACGTAATGAGGGTTCAGTAAAGATAGACGGTTCCATACAGCTAGACCTCTGGCTAGAGCAATATAATAACTGTGCTGAGACGCAAATAAATAAAATTAGCCAGGCTTCCACTGTAGATGTTTGTTACACCATGATTCGATTACATTAAAAATGAGAACATACAATTTCACTGGAATGGACAACTGGCTGGCTCATTTTTAAACACACAGTATGTAAGCATCACTTACCGGATCACCTTCTACCACCTCCCCTTTCTGATCCTTAATCACCATAACAACCTGGGCCTGGAAAGTGATAATTAATACTGGTCCTTGCTCCATCATCTTCCCCATAGCCAACTGCAATGAGAGAAAATTTGCCCGTTAGAAAAAGGAGACTATCTTCATGTTAATGTGAACAGTGTCAGGAGTCTCTAAAGTGATTAGGCACCGTGGGTGCATCTACAATGAGATGCTACAATGCACAGTAGACTAATTCTACTGAGCGTTAGCGTGGCAGGCAAAAACTGTGCTAATGAGCTAAGTCTACTGAGCATTAGCATCACAAAAAAAGCATGCACTGGTGCTACTGCGCATTAGCACTGATTACAGTGCCTTAAGTTAGTACAGGCGACCCTCACCATTTGTGGGGGATACGTTCTCATATCCCCCGCGAATGGCGAAATCCGCAATCATGAACTCGGTTCCCCTGGCGGCTGTGGGGGGCACGGCTGCTCTGGCGATGGTGGGAGCATGGTGGCAGTGGCTGGAGCCCGGGAGCGGCAAGCGCACAGCTCCCAAGGAGCTCTTGTAAGTGTATTTAAGAAGCAGGTTTGGCATTTGCGAATATTTGAAACTATGAATGCCGAAGCCGCGAATAGTGAGGGTTTCCTGTACCTTAATTACTGTGCACTAATGAATGTGTAGATGTGCCAAGTAAGTCAAAACCCGTTATACTCCTCAAGGCTGACTTCGGCTACTTTACCAAGTTATAACATTTGTACCTGTATAATTGCTATAGATAATATCACAAAATGTTCTCTCACTATTAACTAAGTTTTCATATGCCTATAAGCTTTCTAAAAGCAGCTCCTTGTGGACTAAATCTGTTAATTCTTACTGGCCTGAAGCTGAACTTCTTGGAAATGTGAATAAGATCTGTTATGAATTAGAGACATCTTAAAAACTGTCTTGCTCTTAAGGTGAGTATATTTTCCACTCAAAAGCAACTATGAGTCTGAAACTTTCCATCTATTTAGTAATAACTCTTAATAAAGTAAGCCCCACTGCACTTGATAAAGGCATTTTTAATCAGTTAGGAAGCCCAGGAGGCTTCCACTAACCCATCTCTCACCCCTCTAAAAACCTGTGAAATTAAACACAACAGATATAAAGCAAAATTAAGTTTGCTCCATTAAGAAAATATATTCCGACTCAGGCTAAAGTTTTCAAGTGTACATGAATGACTTAAATAGTTTAGAAAAATTTCACCCAAGTTGACATCCTTGATTGCAACTGCCTCAAATTCAAAGTCATCTTGGATTCAGATAAATATGGTAATTTGACACATTTATTCATGTATAACTTTTTAAATGTTCTTTCTCATTCTTAACTAAGTCACCTTCTTGGATGAGAACACTGAATGTATGAACACAAACCTTTTTCAAAACAATAGGCAGGGCCGTCCCTGGGGGTGCGAATCGGGATGACCGCCCCAGGCCCCATGCTTTGGGGGGGCCCCATGGAGTGGGTGGAGCAGCAGTGGCGCGGAGCTGGGCGAACCGGCGGCCCCACGTCCAGCTGCTCACTACCCCATTTCCCCCCACCCGGCTTCTTTGGATCCAGGATCAGAGCAGGGGCTGGGCCACGCATGGGCTAATTTGCCCCGGGCCCTGCACCTTGCTCAGGTCATCTGACGGTAGGTGTTTTCAAATGTGGAAAAGGATCTGAAGAATGAGAACATGTCTTTTAACTCTATTTCCATAACTCAGATAACATACTAAGAATCTGTTTTTAATTCCCCCTCACCAAAATTCAACTTGGGCCTAACAATGAACATAAAACATTTTACCCCAGAGGGTAATAATTCAAGGAAATTGTAAATGGCTGAAAACACTGGTTACAAATTAGATCAGCCACCACTTCAGTACTGCTACTCTAACTGCACTATTTAGAAAGCGGGGGGGAGGAGGAATTAGTCAGGAATTATTCAATTATACAATGAAGTCATGTCTCTTGGACAGACTTTAATATTGAATGCTCTTAAATTAGCTAAGATAGGAAAAAAAGCAATAAAGTTCATTATGTCATTATTTATTGCTCAAAATTATCAAGGGAACTGCAGCTGCAATGGGCACATTCCTGTTTCCTTGGCACTTGCATTTAATTCCCTAAGTTTCAGAAAGGGTAGAAAAGGATTCCTCTGCATTTCAGAGGAGTTGTGGGAGGAAAGGGAAGCATATGGTATCTCAGGAGGCCATAAGATACAAAGACAACAAAATGGAAAGGTAGTCTTTCTAGGACTGATGGAGTGGTCTTGTCTGGTTTACAAAAAATGTGCTCATCCAAGGTTAAGTGTAGAGGAAGTCAAACACTTTCTCTGAAAACAGCTGCTGTCACACTTTATCTACCCTGTACTACTTTAAAACTGTCTTAATTGCAACTAATGGACTTACTGTGTTTTAGTAAAAGCATGCTCCCCCCTCTCCCACCCAAATCCATTTCCTTTTGTTTTGAAAAAAACATGTAGCACTCACCAAGTTCAAGAAAAGGTGCATCAGCCCTCAACAGTCCTAACTCCCCACAGCACAGCCCTGCCAAACATCGCAATCCCCTGTTCCTCCAATCCAGCCCAAAATAACTACTGTCCTTCAGCCGTTACTTTCAGCACTATATGCTACTCCAATTATAGCTCTCTCTCCGATTGCTGATCTACACAAACCACACAGTGGTTTTGCAAGTAAGGGTGCTGGAGGAGACTATCGGGTTCATTCCCCTCTTTGGCTCCTGCAGCCCGGCAAACTGATTTAACAGCTTTGGGATAGTTAACATGCATTTTGTGTTTGTGCTATCTCTGAGCTGAAGAGTGCTGAAATTACTGCCAGCAGTGTGCCACTGGCAGAGCACTACAGGAGAACTTAAGAGCTAGCACTGGGTCACTGAACCTGTAACATATTTGATAAGTCAAAGCCATTTCAAAAATCTGTAACTATGTATAGCCTGGAGATGAAAACAAAACTGCTCCAGAGTTTTCCCCACATAACAGCACTCAACAGCCCCATTCAGCTTATTCTGTAATAACTATGCATGTCTCCCATCTTCGGGCACAGAAAGAGATTAGTAGACTTTAGGGCCAGAAATGATCAGTAGATCATCTAGTTTGACACAAAATAGTTTGCAAAAGGTAACTGGGGGCATTTACAGACATGTTCTGGAAGGCAGGGGGAAGCGGGGGACACTTTAGCGCAGATCTGAGAGCCGTGCTAATTAAAAACGCCCAGAGCGTCACATGTATCAGTATCCCCGCGCTGAAAAATGGTGGCGGGGTGCTTTGAATTAAAGCTCGTTGAACAAACTTTAGTTTAAAGTGCCCCACCACCATTTTTCAGCGCGGGAACACTGATATACGTGACGCTGGAGTTCGGTAATTACCACACTCCTCTCCGATGTGCTGTAGTTACAGCATGTCAGAGCAGCCTCCCTACATGTGTACAGGAGTCCTGGGAGTCTTCCCTAGGCAAGCTAAATGGTTTGGCCACAGGTAACACCCAATAAGGATTAACTCATATCTTGCATGTCATTATTGCAGTAAAACATAGTCTTAACTTTTATCCTTATCTGGAACTCAGGACTTAAGAGTGAATTAAACAACTTTAAGTCCCCTTATAACGAACAAAGCAAGTTGCTTAATCTAAAATGTAGATTTACAATCTCCTGTTAGATTCTACTTGAATCTAATTTAAAATTAACACCAACAAGATAACAAGATACAATTAAATAGTATAACAACTAGGGCTGTGTGAAATTTTGCCGGCTGTTTCAATTCGACACTGTTTCGATTCATTTCAAACTCGAAACAGCGACATTGAACCGAACCAACGGGCTTCGAAACAAAACAAGGCTAGTTGAAACATTCTGAGTCTTTCAAAACATTTCAAGTTTTGAAGCAGGGAGGTGGTGGGAGACAGGGGAGAACCAGGGCTGTGCTCCCAGCAGCAGCCGGAAGCACAGCCCTGGCTCTCCCCATCTCCCACCCCTGGGCTGTAGGAAGCCAAGCACAGCACAGGGAAAGGGAGCTGAGCTCGGGCTGAGTTTCCCTCCCAAGCACTGCGATCAGGCTGGGGAAAGGAACTGAGCCCGATCGTTCAGTCCCCCTTCCCCAGCCCTACGATTGGGCTGAGGTTGGGAACCCAGCCCAGTTGGGCTGAGTTCATTTCCCCAGCCTGATTATGGGGCTGGGAAGTCAGCCCAGTTGGACTGAGTTCCTTTCCCCAGCGCGATGGTCATACTGGGGAAACGAACTCAGCCCATCTGAGTGAAATGAAGCCCAGGGAGTGAAGAGGTGCCCTGGCAGGGGTGCAGTGGTATTGCTGAGCATAATCCAGAGGCAGAGGTAGGCACAGCTGGAGTACTGTGTCCAGTTCTGGACGCCACAGTTCAAGCGGGATGCGGACAACCTGGAAAGGGTCCAAAGAAGGGCCACTCGCCTAATTAGAGGCCTGCAAGGAAGGCCCTACGAGGAAAGGCTAAGGGACCTTAACCTCTTCAGCCTCTCCAAGACAAGGCTGAGGGGACCTTGTGGCAGCGTACAAATTCATAAGGGGAGAACAACATGAAGTAGGCGACGATCTGTTCACCAGGGCACCCCCTGGAACGACAAGGGACAATGGCCGTAAGCTACTAGAGAGAAGGTTCAGGCTGGACATCAGGAGAAAGTTCTTCGCGGTCAGGGCTGCGAGAATCTGGAATGGGCGCCCAAGGGAGGTGGTGTTCACCCCATCCTTGGGGATCTTCTTCAAGAGGAGACTGGCCAGGCACCTGGCTGGGATCACATGACCCCAGGGTTGGTGACTCTTTTCTTGCCTACCAAGGGCAGGGGGTTGGACTAGATGGCCCACTGAGGTCCCTTCTGACTCTATAAAACTATGACACTATTTAACACAGGCTATCAATGGCTGCCCATTTACCCATTTACTTATGTCAGGAACTTGTGTTTGGATACAGCATAACTACCAGAAAGGCATGCAGAAGACATCAGGAGGTGGACTGCTCCACCACAGTCCTTGGTTGCTTGTTCCAATGGTTAATTGCCCTCGCTGGTGAAGCATGCCTTATTTTCAATTCATATTTGCCTGACTTCAGCTTATGCCCATGATTTGTTGATTTACTCCACTAGCTTAAGGAGCTTTTTAGACCTTAATATTTCCTCTCCCTTTTTGAAACAAAGGACAAGTGGATGCAGTCAGATGCTTCAGAACTTATTTTTGTTTAAGATCAGCTTATCAAGTGGTCCAAACTGCCCTGTGCAACTGCTAGTGATTTGCCAGAACATCAGTTTGTCGTTAACAAGTGTCAGCGGTGATTTTATATTTCCCTCCAGATCACCAGTGAAACTGCTGGCATTAGGTCTGACACTGTTCAAGCCCTGAAAAACACCACTAGAAACATTACCATTCCATGGTTCCCCTTTGATGACTACGTATTGAGATAGTCAGTTAATCTACTGAACATGCGCTCTGTTGAAGAACCTAGTGGTGAATGTTCTCAGTCAGACCAGAGCATGGTATTAAGCCAAACTCCTCATAAATATTTATGTATGGTTTTTCTACCCCATCTTTATCAGTGAAACGTGTGATGTCCTTAGAGAAAGAAGTACAGCTTGACAAGAATCAGGATGCCTGGCATTAATTACATTCCTGCCCTTGATTCTTTATAAATTGAATCCTGTACCTTCCTTTTCCATCAATTTGCCAGGACTGATGACAAGCTAACCAGCGTATAGCAACTTGAGTCATCCTGCTCTTTTTTCTTAATTCTGGAAACAAAATTAGCATTCTTTGATACCCAGAATTTCCCTGATACCCTAAGAGATTTACACATGAGTACGAACAAGCCAAAGATCTTATGAACTAGCTCTTCCAGGGCCCCTGGGGGCAAGTTGTCTAGGCCTACTGATTCTACAATATTTCTCCCTAACAAACTTAATATCCTCCTCAATTACAAATGGACTGGAAAGTACTTCATCACTCTAAAATGAAACAAGCACATCTTTCTTACCTCTTCCCAGAGTAGATAAAATACTTATTGAACATTTTTGCCTTTTTTACACCATTAATACATTTTAGCATCTCCACCCTGAAAAAAAACATTGTATTTGCCTTTTAAGAAGGTTAACCCATAAACGCATTTTTCCACTGATTTACTTTCCTAAAGGATCTGCTCTATGAGTGACATCCCTGAGTGGGAGAGATGCTGACTGGGATATAAAAACAACACAGCAAAAACTGACATTGTTCTTGCAAAGGTGATAAAGTCATGGGGAAGGAAAGAAAGGCTTGAAGGGAAAACAGACAAATTAGTGACCAAACAGAAAGGACATTAGAAGTATATATTGACACATTTATTTCATTCGTAGGGACTGCATGCCACCAGTTCTGACTCCTCTACTTAAAACACAATGGTTTTAAATGGATATAGAGCAGGGGTGCTCAACCTCTGGACCATGGGCCAAATGCAGCCCATGGAGCCATTGCATCTAGCCCATGGGGCTCCGCTTGGGTCAAGAAATTTGGAGGCGGGGGAATGGTGACCTTTTCTCCCCCCTACCAAACTGCCAAACCCCAAGTCCTGCATGGCCAGTCGGGGCTGGGCAGGGCCACACTGCAACCCCTTCCCTTGCAGGGCCATGCCACACCTCTCGTGTTTCTCAATCACGGCTGAACTATGCTCCCTTCCCTTCTCGTGAAGCCAGGCTGGGGCCAAGCCATACCACCTTCTCCTGCAGGGATGGCCTATGCCCCCTTCCCTTTCCACTGGGGTTGGGCCATGCCCCCTTTCCCTCCCACTGAGGCCAGGTTGGGACCTGGCCATGTCCCTTCCCCCAGCGCTGGGTCATACCCCCTTTTCCCTTGCAGGGCTTGGCCATGCCCCCCTTCCTCCTGTCAGGCCGTGCTTGTACCTGTCCTGTTCCATCCCCGCGCAGGGCAGGGCCACACCATATGCCCGTCCCTCTGCACAGGACCGGCCTGCCCCCCACCCAGGCACTGGATTGGGAACACCGATCTGGCCCAGGGATGGACCACATACTGCCAATCCAGCCCTGGGCAAAAAGGTTGAGCACCACAGATACAGAGCATTCACGTCATGAACACATTTGGCAAATGTTATGAGCTATTAGTATTTAAACTAACAGGACAATGGGTTCTCTTATATAACAATAAACTCTCCCCACATCAAGAACCACAAAAAATTAGTCAGTTCTCTCAAATACAGGCTTTCTTGTATTGCTTGACCTTGATTAACTGAATTTCCACACAAAATAAACACTAACACTGCCCTTTGCACAAATGTGCTGGGTCTTTCCAATTAATCTTCCTAAAGGAATGCACAAAGGGTCATTCGTGCAAAAGAGTTTTCTCTCGCAAGGGACATCTTCCAAGGTGACACCTGGAAAATCTTCCTCCCAGAAGGGGCAAGTTTTTCCCTACGAGAAACTAAATGAACAACAATTCACAAAACGCCTGTACGTGGCCTAAATCTACACCAAGGTATCTTTGGTATGAAGGGGTTCCTAGAGTCCTATAACAGACCAAGACTGATCAGAGGTGGGAATGACTCCTTCAAATATGTCCCCAGTGGCCAAATAGATCAATGAAAATGTCTAGTTAGACTAGTGAATCCTTTGGGGGATATTTCTGTCTGTGGAAGAGGCCAGAACCAGGACAAAGAGCTCCTGTCTTGCTAAGAAGCAAATTAAGACTCTCTCACTAGTGCCTGCCTCACTGTGCTACTTTTTATTAGAAAGAATAAAATACCAAAATAACCTATAAAAGTTTGGATCCAAAATAACCTATAAAAGGTTGGATGGTATGTAAAGCCCCCAAGGAGTTGAAAATATTAATGTACCATAAAGTTACATTTTAGATGTAAAGAAATATGTAGGAATCTTATCCCATACAGAAGACAGGAGACAGTACCCTGAAGAGCAGTAAGACAGTAACCTCAGAAATCCGGATATCAAAAATCTGGAATTCTTGAAAATCTGGCACTTTTTAAAAATACTGTACACTACATCAGGGAACCCAAAGCAGTGGCCACACGCGGAGTGGCAATGCAGGGTTGTGGATGGCAGCTGCAGCCGCCACATGCATGCTTCCCACCGCCCCCCGAACACAGAGGGGGAAGCGTGCATGTGGCGGCTCCTGACGCCATCCACCACCCTGCTCCGAGCACAGCCACTGCTCCGGGACTGGCCACCGCTCCCTCCCCCCCACCAGATGCGGAGGGGGAAGCTTGCACGCGGCGGCCACTGCCGCCATCCACAACCCCATGTCACCACTCTGCATACGGCCACTGCTCACTCCCGCCCTCCCCCCAGCTCCACAACCGGCCACTGCTCCAGTTTCAAAAATCCAGAATTTTCAAATTTCCAGCAGGTGCTTGGTCCTGAGCATGCCGGATTTATGAGCTTATACTGTACTTAGTTTCAGGCTACTGAGACTGGACTAACCCTGAGTTCCATAAACCATATTTTCTCATATACCATGTGCCTTCAAATAAGACAGACACCTTGTGTTGAAAACGCAGAATGGAGAGATTTCTTCCAGAATCATGCTTGAATACAGCCTCACAGAGCAGAACAGTTTGCTCATCAGCATCACTTCCTCTTGCAGCTAATGCTTTAATCCTTTCACAGCTACTGTGCAACTGGTAGCAGCTTTTGGCTGTTCAGGGGTCTTTTCTCAGTAAACTCTTAATTAAGCTCTAGGTGCTACAGCAATACAACCACCACAGTGAAATCTTGAATAAGAAAAATCTACACCCAGAGGTCAAAACATAGTCCATGCTGCAAGAAATACAAAATCAGAGACTTACATCAACATTATCAAGGTCAAGGATCCTGGAATGTGACCGGAGACCCATTGCTTTGGCTTGTTGGACTGGATGAGCAAGCTGATGGTATGTCTAAGCAAAGCAACATAAACATGGGTTATTCTTTTTTAAATGTTCATCTCCAAGCATACCAATAAAAAAAAAAAATCAAAGGAGATGGGAGATTTCTTACTGAGACTATTTCAAAAGAAAAAATACCAAAATAAACACTGAACAGTCTAATTTTTTTGCAAACAAGTTGTTTATCCTTTGAATGGAAAATATCATATGGTTGCATTAAATGCTCCGAGTTCTTACAACCCTATGACCACTGAGACTCCCTCTGGCATGCAACTGGACAGAACAGTAGGCATACAACTAAGGGCACAGAATATATGTATTAAATACATCTGATAGCCAAAGCACATGTGGTTCTAATGTGACAGCACACAAGGAGAAACAGCCTGGAAAGCAGATCGTTTTCCCAGCACACTCAGACCTTGGAGATTAGCCCAGTTTTTTCTGGCCCCTATTTAGACATACAGACATATGCTTCATTATTTATACATCCAGAACTATTGTCCCGGCTGCTGAATTACTATTTGTTTCCTGTAGTACCAACAAAGTACTAGGCAATTGTCAAATAAAATGGGAGGCACCGCCACAGCCTTGAAGACCTTATAAACCTAAACCCTAAAACTACAAATATCCGCCACAAACTGATGTAGACTGGGCTTTAATGGGAGTAAAATGAGAAACATTTTGCAGGGAGAGAAAGCAGGGAAACTTAACAAATTAAGGCCTGTACTTCTGGACCTGTAGTACACGTATTCAAGTATTCTCAGAACTGGTTTGAGCTCTATCATTTATGTATTAGAATGAGTATATACACACAAGCATCTGCACTAAACCAGACTAGAATTTTAATTTGACTAAGCCCATTAGCATAAACTAAAACAAAGTCCTAAAACCTCTGGACTGCATGATTTGCCCTTTTGTTGTTGTTACACACAGTTACAGCTTGAGACCATTTATGGGAATGGTTATTTTCTCTGCTCCCCTTATTACATGGTGCTGATTTGCTATAAAGAAAGACTGGAACAATTTTGGATGAGACACCCTTTAACATTCTGGACCCTCGTAGGCTAATCCCCATATTTCTCAGCTTGATTTGCAGATCTCTGGACTAAGCTAGTTTTAATTTTAAAGTAAAACCCATTAAAAAAAGACAGACAACCTTTGCTTATAACTACTCCTGGCTCTGCAGTAAGTCTGCTCTATAAATTAGAAAGCTGATTTGATCAACTGTTTAATAGAGAAATGCACAAGCCAGTACAGATACCTTTCAGAATGCTTGAAAAAGCCTGATGTTATACACTATCGTCATTAGAAGGATGAGTTTACCCAGAACAAATATACAAATAATCAAGAGAGGCTGCAGACCTGCCCAGTTCAAAATGTTAAAGATCCCTTGCACAGTCTCATCTGATTTCCAGCCCCCTTGTGGTAGAAATTAATGCAACTTCAAAGCAATAAAAATGATTAACAATTAAAATGACTTTTTAAAACCAGTTCTGTGCTGCCAAGTGTCGGATTAGTTTGGAGAAGGGTGGAGAGAAGAAATACATTTACACCTTCTCCTTAAGTGCTAGTTTAGGCAGAAGTTTGCTTCAACAAAGCTAAAATGGGATTTCAATGTTACTCCCAGAAGACATATGCCGTTTACATGCATTGGAATTTCATGCACTAAATGTACCCAAGAAAACAAAAGCGTCCCCTTTCTTTACTATCTCATGGCACTCAAGAACATGCTAAGATACAGGGAAAACTCAAATGAAGGAGTGACTGAAGCAAAACCCAATACTCACAGCAATACCCTGGAGGGGGTGGCTGGACGGCTCAGAGAAGGGAAGGAACGCCACCATACAGTGATGTTACTTTTAACCATTTCAAAAGGAGTGGCAGAGTTGCCACTAGACATCTGGCCTCAGGTGTTATGATATACACATTACACCTGCATGTCACTGTACCAGTACAAGCAAGCTAAATTGCTATACCAAGACAGTTAATCCTGAATACAACTGTTACAGTTGCAGATTTGCTATATTTGTACGGCTAGAGCATGAGCCTGTAGGGCTATCATAACAGCTTATAACTATCATATGATACCAACACAATTATTACATTTATCTATTTCCCAAACCTAATCCTGGGAATACTACAGGCCCACAATTACAAACCAGGGGGGCGGAGGAGAACCCACTTTTTCAGATGCATTATTAATGTATACTTACTGCTTCGTAGCACCAGTCTTTCAGGATATCAAGGTCCCCAGATATCATAGCCTGAAAAAGGAGTAACAAATAAAATATACAAAGGAAACTTAAGGTTTCCCACTAAAATATCTGTCTGGATATCCTTTAAAAGGTGAATTTCTTTAAATCCAACCTTAGGCCACAAGTGTTTACTCCTAACATGCCCTAATATACTAATATGTAGTCATATTAGTTCAGATGGACACAGATATTTAGATAATTAAAGTATTATCTTTATACCTAAAGTCCAGCTCACATATTTCATGAGATATATTTTAGCAGAAGCAGAAACAAGTAGTAAAAAATCATAAATAATCAATTTTCAACATAGCAAAAGATCAACAGTGGGCCACTGAGTAAAAATGAAGGGCAATATGTTGTTTATAGCTGATAGAAGAATATTTTGAAGACAATGAATAATGCATATGTGGAACTCATTGATACAATATAACAAAGCCAAACAACTAACAATTTCAGAAAGGCAATTAGATTTGAATATGAATAAAAACAGCCATAATTACATACTAGGCAGGATGTCTTGTAGTAGAAAGAAGAAAAAAAAAATCACTCATGCATCAGGGCATTAGTCCCAGGGGTTTAAAGACACTTTTCCAGGAGAGGTTTATTCTTTAAGAGTGCAACACATGGTTTTTACAGCTTTCATGAAGCATTTCGCTCCTACCATTGTTAGGAGGACAGCTAGATTGTAGGAAACATAGGGCAGATTCAGAGTGACAATTCCTATATTATTTTGTTTCGAGTTCTGTCCACATGACAAGCACAACCCATGTGATGAATTAGTTTGAGATACTCATCTAATCCAGTCACTCCACAGTGCAGATGTGATCACAGGGCAGTTCTTTCAAAACACAACTGTGCCACTATAGGCATCATCCTTAACAAGTGTCAGATTCTCTGAATCTTCCTAAGACTCTAGCTTTGATGCTCTCCTCCAAACGTTACATTTATTGTAGTATATATGTAGGTTTCCCGCAACAAATGGTAACACAGATGTTACAAGAATCTGTCCCAAGAAAAAAAATTGCCAAGCTACTACAAAAACACTGGATCCGTGATACAGAAGTTGCTGATTCAAACATTAACTGCTCTGTCATGCCAGGACAAATTTAACATCTGGCCAGGTCTCCTACCCTCCACAACCCCACAGTATTCTGGTCTCCCACACTATCTTTCCCCAAGGCCTCTTGGGGGCTATGCGCTCCATACACAAACAATGAAACAGATTTTTAAAACTTCCTTTTACTATTGGAGTTTAGTGTATTGACATATAATTGTAAAATAATGTCTTGTAATATAATTCCACTGTTCTGTTTTTGTATCATAAGCAGGAATCCTTGTTTTCCTTGATAAAAAAGTCTCAAATTCTCTGATAAAAAAACTCCCCACAAATTCTCTGATGAAACTCCCCAAATCCATGATTAAAATGAAAGGCCCCCTACAGCCCCCACCAGCCAAGCCCGTGCCCATCACTCAGCAACTGAGTGGCCATCAGCTCCGTCCTGCTCCCCACCGGAGCCCTGCTACCATGCACTGCGGCCCTGGGCCCCAAGCCCCACTCGCCCCCCACACAGCACTGCCCAACTTCCTCCCTACCTACGGGGGCCTTAATCCTCCCCCCATCCCATACTTACCTGCGGGAGCTGCTCTCCAGGCTGCCTGGAGGCCCTGTGCATATACATGTGCATGGCACCCCCTGCCTGACCACCCTCTTCCCGCTCCCTCCCAGCCCCTTGCAGGCTGGAGCTCTGCCACTGCAGAGAGCTCTTTGCAAAACTGCAAAATCTGCAGGTTTCTCTGCTATAATGAGAAATCCATGGGTTCCTCTGGCAAAGGGGGAAATCTGCATTTTACGCCATTTTTCCATGGGAAACGGAAAACTCAGATCCCTGATTGTGAGATGGGGTATGGATATGTTGTAAAAAAGCATTAACACTTCATTCTCTTCAGAAAATTCCAATTTTCAAATTTCTCCTAAAGTCACGCCTGTAATTCCTTTTGCCACCCATGCTTGAGCCCCATTCTATTTCTGCTATGTTTTTTAACATCAGGTGATAACACAATATTCACACAAGTGAAGGCACACCATTACTGAAATAAGTGGTACTATGATATTGAAGTTACTTCTAAAGCTTTAACAACCCTAAATTTTTTGTTCAGCGGCTACTTTTACTAATCCATTTGCAGTGCCAACATCTTTTCCTCAAGCAGTTATCTAAACGTTGGAACTGCAATGTAAATGAGTAATTAGAATTCTTTCTTCCAGTGTGCATTACAGTGTGCAGCTGTCCCTTTACTGCCCATTCATCCAGCTTGGTTTGAAGCCTCTGGAGTTCCTAACATTCATCACTAGGTAAAAGAGGCATTTTATTTTCCAGCACTGTCAGAGCCTTCTAAAAACTGCTAACCCACGTGGGAAGATTTGCAACTAACTTCTCACATGGGAGCCTTCTCTCCTTAGCCAAACTTTTGTTATTTTGGGAGATGCACCAAGCTGAAACCATGGGCTGGAGGGGCAACAGCCATCCCATCTTCAAGTTTAATCATTCAAAAATGGAATAGCTCAAGTCTGTAACTTTTATAAGAACGTGAGACGCTTGTTTCCATTATCATGTTCCACCATTAGAAATTACCTCCAGAACATTAGGGATTATATCATTCTCGCATTGCTTTAGAAACTGGTCTTTGTCAAAGGCTGGGTCCACTTTGAGAATCTCAGTCAAAACTTCAGACATTTCTGTCTTTGAAAACAACCCACCTGTCAAAACAAATTCAATTCAATTAATTAAGACTACAGGCATGACAAGCATCACTGAGGATAAGTGAGAATTGAAGGAGCTGTCTCTTTAACAGAGGTAGGTATGATCTGTCCAGAAGATGCTACAAGTTTTGCTTGGGGTTTTAGTTTTATCCCTTACACCCACTTGTCATTATTTACCACCCCCTGATTGGGTTGTTGCTCCACTTAGTGATACATAGATGCAAAACATCAGATTCCTTCCCAAAGGCTAGTAACACGTTGATGGCAGCAGCACTAACCCTCCCTTTAGAAAGTCAATGGCCATAGCTCTACACCACTAATAAACTTTCACCAAAATGAAATGTTACCAATTAAATCTGTGACTTTGTCTGTCACAGCCCTGGAGGCTCGAATGAATGCGTTATCACTTTCATCATATTTCATTTTCATTTCAAAAAACCCTGAAAAAGAAAAAAGAGGAGATCAGCGGAAGTGTTCAGCTATTTCACTTTTGTACTTCTTAAATGGTAATTAGAATGTGCAGTGTAAGATCTTATTTATAGGTCACTTCTAAACCTCTCAAGTCCCTTCCAAATCCCTCTTTTACAATTAGCATATTCCTGTTTCAGCAAATGATTATTTTTACTCATTACTTTCCTAAAATTAGAGATTAACACTCTTTACCATTAATCCTCATCAATAGCCCTTACAAAGTTATTTTTTTTCCTCTGCATGAACGTCAAAGCCCCGGGAACTGCCCCTGACAGTATCCTTCAGGCCTAGAAAAACTCAGGTCATGACTACCTGAACCAAACAGTGCTCCAGCAGGAAGTGGGGAGGCTGTGTATGCCTGCATGCTGCTAAAGGAGCGCTTCCCAACTGCTGCAGCGCACTGGTGTGCCGTTGGACACGTCCAGGTGTGCCACAGAATTTGGGGGAAGGCATGGCTACAGCCGGTGCCACCACCCCATGCTGCCACTGTGCCCTGGCCAGGCCCACACTTATACCTTGCAGCCCCCACCCAGTTGGCCACTTGCCACCCTCCTCCTCCCGCCCACTCCACATTTGACTGGTGTGCCATGCGACGGAAAAGGCCAGGTAAGTGTACCGTGGGACAGAAAAGGTTGGGAAACACTGTGCTAAAGCACTGCATTTCAAGTATTTTAAATGCTGCAACTGCTTCTCTGTACCCTTAGTGTCTGGCTAGTAGGAGGCATTCAGAATTCAGTGTTCTTACAATCTCTGTTCATAGGCAATGGGGAAATCAGGTTTTAGTACCTGTTAAATATGGTGGTAAAACAATACTTTTCTGCTGAAGGTTGGGATTGTCTCCCAAAACAGATGGAGAAGCTTGGAATAACTACTGTGTTGGTAGCAACGCCTACTTCTCATTTAACACTACCTAATACTAACAGCTGCAACAAAAATGGCCATGATTTGCATTATGTGAAGACTAGTTGCACAGATGGCATCGGATCCCAGACTGTAAAAGTTGGAGATCACAGAAAATAAAGTTCTGTTCCTTAACCACTGGAACACTTACTATTGAAGACCACGTTGTTGTCCTTGAAATCTTTCCACTGTTGATACCATTTGGAATCCTTGTGTATCACCACACCCATGGCCTCCCTAGGGAAGAGCAGAAGGCTAGCAGTTTATGCACAAACTAAGTCCTCAGAAACAGAAGAAAAGGACACAGAGCTATCCTAAACATCTTTCTGTGCAGTATCCTGTACTATCAAGGGTGCTGCTTGAGACATCCACTGTAAGAACTGAGTGTGAGAAGAGTCTGGAGGAAAGATCAGGAGTTCAAGTTTGGTTCTATTAAAGTTATGTTAACCAAAGATACATTCAGAAAATGTGAGCGAGAAGGGCTGAGTTACTAGAGGAAAAAAATATTGCAAAGAAGTTGAAATTTCAAGTCAGGAGAACATATTATTTTGTAATGCTCTGTAATTCATAAAACATTTCATACATCTTTTCAAACTTTGCATAAATATTCTTTTCTCTTCAGAATAAACCTGAGAAACTTCAAGCCAACCCAACCTTCTAAACAGAAGTTACAGAGGGATTAAAGTATGCCTTTCCAACAGGAGCTGGCAGCAACTCTGAATAGGAAGCAGCTACTGCAGTAATCCAATACCACAATCCTTAGAAATGGAATAATTCCAGTTCTCCACCCCTGCCTGCTTGAGCCCAATATTAGGAGCAAGTTGATTACTTAAACCATCCCTTATGCTGCAGCTTGACCCCAACCCCAGAAGTTGCCCACCTTTACTACTTTATAGTTCAAATTTAAAAACACTCATCAGGTCATACATAGCAATGACCTCTTTATGATTAATCCAGTACGTACTCATTAGCTTCAAATATTCTCTGCTCCTTGAGCCTCTCTCCAGAAAATTCAGTCCTTTTCCTTAGTCGCTCTGGACGTTTGTAAGGACCCGTCTGCCCTATTATATCCATTTCCTTCTTAACTGTTTCTACTCCCTAAAAGAAAAAACATTCAATTAGTGGATTTGCTACAAAAAACTAATGATCCTATTTCAAAAACCTGAGGTAGAGTCTATGGGCTACATTGATCTCTGCTGTCAGCAAATGCAACTCAACATATATCACTCAGAGATGCATGTGCCTACATCAAGGCTGAGTGAAGTACTGTTTTTGGAGATTTACCTGAATTGGACAGGAGAAGTACCAAAAACTTAAGTTTGGATCTGGCTTATGATAGAATAACGAACAGGAATCCAGAAAACTAACTGAATCAAAAGACCCTACAAATAGAGAGTGAAAATGCTGGCAAATCAGGTCAGAGGGATGAATATGGAGTTGAAAAGAGTGAGTACTGATAGGCATGAAGGACTTGCTGGATTTTAAGGAACAAAGGATTCCTATAACATAAACAGTAAAGAAGATTCCAGTTACAAAACAAGGCCTATGTGTTTGCCACAAGTGCAAAACAGCAAGACTAACAGCGAGCACATTTGTTTTTAAGGACAGGAAGAGCGAGAGCAGCCAAAAGAGCGAGCATTTGCAAAGTTGATATTCACTTTATAGTTCCAGACCCGAATAAAGAAAAAGCCTCAATTCCCCTAAAGTATACATTTGAGCAAAAGGTTGAAGGAGCTCAATTATACACAGCAAAAATCAGGATCAGTGCTTCTGGAGCTAAATTCCATGTATGCAGAAATCTCAGTAGTGCTAGTGATCCCACAGAACAGAATTGGTGGTGGATTTCTCTCTCCCTGCTGAGTTTCTGTTAAGGAAGAGATGTTGGGGGTCAACATGCATACACTTGGAACAGCTTTGGAAAGGGAAGGGGATCTGCTTCTTGGACGTGCACAACTTCACAAGGTAAACAGGCTAGACGTTCACTTGTATTGTACACTTGTATTGCTACAGGACTGTGTGCTAAATCATCACTTGTATTGTACACTTGTATTGCTACAGGACTGTGTGCTAAATCATCCAACTTTGACCCTGGATGAGGCAGGGTTAAAGTCAGAGAAATTGTTGGTATATCTGTATTGCTACAAGCTCATCATTCATAAGTGTTGCAGCATTACAGTTGCTGCACCTCAGGGACAACTCCTCCCCTTTTGTAGCTACTCAAAATGTATGTTTGTCCATACTTAATTTTTTTCTATAAACTTGGGACTCAGATATACAAGAAATCTTTGCGTAGCTGTATCCCTATTTCAGTCTCCGCTAAAGAGAGGCAATACCCTCATTTCACTGTAATCAATGAGAGAAGGACTCAGTTTTAAGTTTGGGTACTAAACCCATTTCCTCTCATATAAGAGCAACACATATGCTCACCATGACAACACTAATTTATTTCTTAAATTACTTTATTAAACTTCTGATGTTCCAGATTCTTCCAGTGACACTATCACTAGAAGAAAAGTGGAATGCAACTCCCAATCATCACTGGATGTGTTCTGATATAAAATGGCACTTAATATACGTGATATGCAAGAGAAGGCCAGCTTCTAGTAAGCTACGTGTATACAGAGGATGGTTATCATATCTAACGACAAAGCGGTGTGCAGCTTTATAGTGCTGTCTCACTGCCTAAAATAAAAACATTGAAAAAATATGAATATTTCTGATTTTATAGCAAACCACAGTAAATGGCAATTATTTTCCATCCACATTTTTAACACATAGGATAGGGTCTTAAAAAACCTTACTAAAATGTCTAAATAAATCTGTGCACTTGAATAACTCCAATGAAATCAGTGGAACTCTTCACATAGATAAAGTTACAGAGATGCTTGAGTGTTTCCTGGGTTGGAGTCATAGACTGGATGTTGAACTTTGGAGCGTTTGGTTCAGTTATTCTTCATGTTCATAACCACTAAAGACAATCTCCAGTAACTACAAAAGGAGACCTCTGTGAGCTTTTGAGGTCGGAAAAAGACTTCTGAATCCCCATGATTGTTACCCAGCAGTAGAGTGTCCAAATAAATAAATGTTTCCTAAATACTGTAGTAACATAGATCTTAAATATATTTGCACTATTAGAATTCTTATTTATTCTCAGACAAGGTTCTTTGGGTAAATCCAATATCTTTTATTAGACCAACTCAAATTTGTATTTATTCTCAGTTCTTCTCTACATTTACCTTTCCTTTTTTTTAAGCCAAGAACAAGAAGCTGTTTTGCACTTTAAAAAGATAGAGAGAAGCAAGGAAGATTGTTCAGCCTATTAAGAGGCTTTTGAAACAGTCCACTAAAGATGAACAGTGCATGAAGACATTTGCTAGAATGTGGGGAAACTATATGTAACCCATAGAAAGTTAGTATAAACTCAGGTTAGCAAATCTTACAAGATAATTGCCTGCCAGAAGGGAGAGAATAGTTGCCTGCTTCAGAGAAGGAGCTGGCAGTTCTTGAAAGGAGTTAGCTGCATCTGCTGTGGCAAGATAACAAGCTTCCTTACAGAAATGCCACTGTATAATGTGAGGTGCTGTTATGGCTGAAGCTGACCTTTAGCAGATGACATCTTATTAGGAACAGAGAAACAGGAACATTTCCATCACTAAAGGGACCAACTGTCCTTCCAGTCTGATGCCCCCTTCTGAAAGAGGCTACCACTGATACCCCAGCACAAGTGAGAGAAACTGGCCAAAGATAAATTCCTTCCTGTGCCAATCAGCTAGTGATTAATATTTGCTCCAATAAACAAAGTGCATTTGTTACTCTCTGCTCTGCTAGCAATAAGTCAATCTGCATGAGAGATAGCGTATTTAGTAGCAGTTCAGACACTTGATGCTTACAATTTTGCAAAGTTCTTGGTAGATATTACCCAGTCTTGGTACCTTGTGGCTCTTTAATTTCTCAACATATTGCAACAATTGTACATCAAACAGGTTTTCCTCTGAAAACTTTATATTCAATTTTGGCTGAAAACAGCACATCACAAACTGCAACCCTCAAAGCATCAAAACTAGATAAGGAAGTCCGTTTGCTCGTTTTTAATGGACTCAGTGCCTGCAGGACTGGCTCCAAGCAGGTATTGTTGGAATGACATGTAGCCACAACAGTTCAGGGAAATGAAAGATGCAAGGATTTTTGCGGGTGTTATCTTTTATTAAGCCAACCACACAGCTGGGATAGACTTAGACAAGGCGTGAAGAAGAACGTACTGCATTTGAAAACTTGTCTATCGCAATCATGTGGTTGGTCCAATAAACTATATCACCTTCAAGTAGGTATGTCATCCATAAGTGTACCTGAGAAATGGCTTTGAATGCTGCTGTCTTGCCCAGTTTCTCCCCTCCTTTGGTCACTGACTCTGCAGACTGTTTTGCCGTCTTGGCTGCTTCTTCTACACCTTCTTTTATCTTCCGTCCAATATCACTCTTACTTACTTCATCCAAACCCTACAATAAAACAGGAATATGAAATAATTTAAAATATGGACTTTTCCACATGGATATGAAAGCGATTCTTTATTTTGGCATTTAGGATACCTCCAAGTAAAACAATGAAGACTCAGCAAACATAGCAAATGCAGTCAAGGTCTGTAGCAACAATAGTCAATTTATGTTAAAACCATTGGGTGTCTTTACACGTGCTTCAAGGTGGGGGTGGGGATGACACTTGAAATAGTCTGGCTTTTGGGAGCCGCACTAATTAAAGCACCTGCAGTATTTTGTGTATTCAGCATCCTGTGCTTCAAAATGGCAGTGGGGGTGCTTTAACTAAAGCTTGTTCAATGAGCTTTTGTTAAAGCGCCCCCGCTGCCATTTTCAAGCATGGGGATGCTGAATACACAAGACACCAAGGCTGCTGGAGCGTGCTAATTAGCTCCAGCCGAGCCTGCTCCGATGCACTGTAATTACAGTGCACTGGAGCAGACATCCCACACATCTACGGGCACCCATTATGTCACAGGAGAATAACTTGCAGGACACAGTGCTCTGGTGTTATAGCATTATCAGCAATCATTGACAATCCTGTGTTTATATGCAGATGCTTTTGGTTAGATATAAAACCACACTGTTGAATAGCAATTACCAAATATATCTATATCTGTGTGCTCTCTGAACCAGCACAGCAGGCTTAGCATATGCTCTTTATAAGCATTTCAGTGCCTCACTGGCAGCAGGCAGTTCTGGGGTGGATAGGGAAATACAAATTCACAAAGAAGCAGTTGCCAGGAGTACCACTAGGTGGTCTCCTTTTCCTCCACTACATTTGGATGATTCAAGACACTATTATATAAGCTGGTGAGAAACCCTTATCTCTAGTATGTGGGCTACAAAGCAGAATATTTTCCTTAATTTCTACTGTTGCTTGAAGTACACCTGAGAGTCCAGCACCGCCCAAGCATGCAGAATGCTTCTGGATATTTAACTCAATGCTGACCAAGAGAAAACAGCTTCTCTAACTACATCACTACAGTTACTATCATGTGCAAGACCTGATTTTCATTGGAAGCCTTGGAACTTTGCCAAACCTTGGTTTAGCTACAAGCCCCATCACAATAAATATAATACTGAAATATAATGGCACAAGCCTATAGGATATTCTTGTTGGGAAAGAAGTGCCAGAAATGAAGAATTTACTGGATTTTCTGACCAAGTTCCCAGGGGAGATACCCCAATTTCGTGCTGGTATACAACCTGACTAAAGAAGCAACAGCCTTGAGACATTTTCAGATATTCAGATATCCAAAAACACAGTGGCTCAGACTTATTTTGCCCCCAAGGCATTTATGCAGCACTTACACAGCTTTTAGACATTTGCTGAAGCAGACACAATCCTGTTTCACTCCACTCAGCCACCACAAAAGCTAAGGAACCTAAATTCATTATGCATTTTCATTTCAGCCTGAGAAGATCCCCAGGTGACTAGACTTGATTTACTATACATGTTCAGAAACAAGCCAGAAAGCCCACCAAAGCACTTTACTCTTGCCTAAGCTCAGCTGATAAAAAAATTGAGCCTGGGAAACAATCAGCTTCTGCTTCCATTCCCAATTATGCAGGTGGACAAATACTACGCTGAGCAAGCATCTGAGGTGG
>NW_005842166.1:1147168-1156660 GCF_000455745.1 Alligator sinensis | reverse complement strand
GGAAAGAGAGACCCACCCTGAACAAGTGATTAGGTCACTTGTCCAGGATGTAGGACAACATGAGAGAAGCACCTTCTTAATCTTGAACCAGAACAGAAGAGTTATTTATCTCCCCGAGGTGAGTAGGCTCTGCCTCTGGAAATGCAGAGCCCACAGAGAGAATGGGAGAACTATGAACCTCCCCAGACAGCAGGATTAGGATGAGATGAAGTGTATCTTTTGGGTGAGCAACTGTGTAGATAAAGACATGTAGCAGATGGAATAAGATCATGGCCAAAGTCTACTCTACTAGCATTACCAGGACATCTGCTTTTATGCTGTCACAATAAAGAATTTTCAAATATTTACCACTGAATGTCTCTTCATTTACCTTGGTATGTATAAATAGTAACATGGTCCTCCCTTCAACTAGAGGAAACAGGTAAGGGAAGTTAACAACAATACAAATGGCAAAACACGAGCAAACTGTCTTCTGGGAGGTTTTGTAAAGTTCTACTTTACCTCTTTAACTGTATCAGTTAGTTCTCCAAGCTTCTTTTTAAACACTTCAGATGTCTTAACAGTTTCAGATTCAATGGTTTTCTGCAGCAAAATAAGGTTTTAGAACAAAACTGAATAAATACAATCCAATATAAAGCACTCTCCAGGTGATCATGCTACCACAGGACCAAAAACCAGCTCTAGCTACTCTGCCATAAAAAGGAGATATATAAATACTTTTATCTCTACACAGTGATAGAAGTAAACTAGTATCAGTTGTGCTCAATCACTGTTTACATCATCCTACATTTTTTAAATCCATGCCCGAATCAATGCAGTGTAGATTAATGGCTGCCCCGAACAGAAAAGAATGCCAAAAGGAGAATATATGATGGAAAAATTGAACAAGAAAAATATCCCCAAACTAAATTAAGTCAGCTGTAACTTGCTAGCTGCTGAAGTCCCATTAGAAGCGTATTGAAGAAATCGGACAGGACTCATAAGAGTTTACTGTACAGAAGAGGGACTGATGAACAAGAGCCCTATGCATTTCAAAATATATTTTTTAAGTGGCATAGGAAACATTATTTCACAGACATCTAATCAACTATGTAGGCATAGAAAAATACAGAATAAACAAATAATTAAAGGCAATTATATAAATATAAAGCAATCCAGGAATATTACTTCCTTCTTTTATATATTTTCCTGTATTCTTCCCTATGGTGAATCTGGCCATTATGCAGTCTAAAAGAAGGTCTAATTCATAAGATATCTATTCCTCACTAGTGCAAAAATATGTAACGCAGTTCTATAATCCTTTAAGAATGTGAATCACAATGACGGGAAAAACTCTTAATTTCAGCTCTATTTATATTGTCACATCACATTTTTACCTGCTTATTCTTTTCCTTTTTATTCAGTAAAAAGCCTTCTGGGAAGACAAAATGTTACAGAATTTTACACAAGTGCATTACAGCTATCAGTGCTGCCATGCTGAATACAGTTGCCCTAAAATGACAAACTCATTTGCTCGATGTCTTGTTTAATACAATGGTTTACTTACTAAGTGAATAAAAGTGACAAACAATAAAAGAAATTCCTGGGGAAGACTTACATATTTCCTCCTCGCTTCCTGGAGTGCTTCAGATTCTTCTAGCCTTTTCGCTTCATCTCGGAATTTTTTAATATTTTCTTTCATCTCTCTATTTTTGGCTAATTCTTGCTTGATGTTTTCGACAAACCCTGATATAAAGCCTTTTCTTCCTCCAGAGGCATAACATCTAAACTAAAGAAAGTTATTACAGTTTGTACAATCCAAAGAAACAATTTATTTAATAAGTACCCAAAGTCAGATTTACAAAAACCAAAGTGTTGGATCATCTCAAATGTGCCAGATGAATGATAATCGGGCATCCTGAGGCTGGTCAAACACTACAGGTGAAGGAGCAACATAACCTTACACAGCAATCAAGACCTTCCATATATCTTGTGCTTTGTACAGCAGAAGTGCACAGACAAGCAAAAAAATAAAATTATTCTTCAAGTGCTAAGGATTCATATTGCCATGGCTAAACTGACAGCTTGATGAGCCACACCATTTCTGCTCTTGAGACTGTTACAACGGTCACTGGACAAACTACTGGAGCCACACTATTGAGACTTATCATCTGGACTGAACTGAAAATCTTTTCAGCTGAACTGACTGTATATTTGATACTGAGCTACTAGTCACATCTCTGAATACAGAGGTCTAGGGTACCACTTAATCAGAAATGTACCTATTTCCAGCACTTTACTTATTAGTATAGCACTGTCAATTAATATAAATTTTCAGCCATCAACTTACCTGATGTAGTTCTAAAATAGGCCTGCCCATTCTATACATTATACCACTGTAGAGCATAGGAGCTGGGTATCTTCCAGATATAAGCCGTATGCCACTGACAAGACATTTCTAAGAGAAACATAAGATTTAGTTAACGTTATAAAAAAATATTTAGATCTTCTTCGGCACATGGTCAAAGAGCCAGTGAAAAAGGTGAATTAAAGAACGCAGCAGGAAGGGAGCATCATCGGCTGAACTTTAGAGAACAGACACTGGGAGCCGTCCCAGAAGAATGCATTCACCACAAAACAACCCGTTACAGGTTATTATTACCATATTTACTCGAACACAAGATGACCCTGACTATAAGGCAACCTCCCCCCAGTAATTAGATTACATGGAAAAATCTATAAATGCGTTACAACTTTCCAGGTGTATAATCTAATTATTGGAGATTTGCCTTGAATTTGTCTCCCTCCCGCTGCTACAGCAAGGAAAATAAGTCTGGAGGGTCAGGTAGTCCCCTTGCCCACTGCCTCCCCCCAACTTCTTCCCCCATGACCCTTCCCCCCGCCTCACTGTCAGACCTTGTTCTTCCTGAGCACATGCGAAGTGAGGAGAAAACTTGAAAACACTGAAAATCTTGAAATAAACATACTGGTAGTAGTTTGCATATAGTACCCATGGACTTAGTTCATCCAAAATTGATGCATTTTACCGTTTTTGCAACTTCTACAAGTTTTAGCACAGCACTTTGCTACTTACATGTAGTACAAACTTTTTTTTTTTTTTGCAAAAATCTTTTAATGTATATAACTGTATCTCTAACAACCCGGGCCTGCTAAACCATGAACGATACTCATTCAAAACCAAAAGGCTCGTGATTTACCATACAGTTCATTGAGTGGAGCCCCAGCAGTCAGCAGTGCTTCAAGCCACGGTGACCCCACAGTTCAGCACTGCTCTTTACATCTGTGTACTCCGGATACCCTCCGCAAAGGAGCCGTATGCTCAATAGCCCCGCACTCATGCTTGGTCCTGACACTGCTTTTCAACCAGTGCACCGCAAGCTCAGCTCCTAGAAAAAGGTGATGACGGTGCTCATACCCAAGAAAGGTGCCTGCCACTCAATGGCACAGTTCAGTACGGAAACCATAACAGGAGGCGTTGCCCTTGCAGCTATGAGGCAGAGACTCTCCCCCATCTACTGTGCACCTGCACACCCCACACCAGTGTGGCAACTGTGCAACAAGGTTGTCCAGGACTGACTGGCCACAGCCATACTGGCCTCATCGAGACCATGTCCAACAACTGCACTGTCGTACTTTGTGAGAGCCAGCTGTGCCCAGACATCGTTGTGACCGACAGAGACAGCCAGCATGTTGTGATGGTAGATCTCACTATCCCATTTAAGAACCGGCAGCAAGCTTTCATCAAGGCCCGAAAACGGAAGCGAGAGAAGTACTACCCATTGCAGACACCTTGAGGACCCGGGGATACAATGCGACTGTCGAGCCACCAACTGTTGGGGCACTTGGGGCATGGGACGCCAGCAACAAGAGCAGCCTGTGTGCCTGTCATGTATCCAGCTGCAGCGCCAAGCTGATGCAGTGCCTCATAGCATCCAACACCATTCAAAGATCGGGGGACATCTATGTAGAACACGTCATGGGACAGCATCAGTACGTGGACCCCACTAGACTGCTGGCTGGAAGCAACTCAACGGGGACCACCTGACTGCTTTCCCCTCCCCGCCCCCTTCTCCCCCCCACTGTGCCGAATTGCCTCCAGGGACTTTTAACTTTGGACTCTTCTCCACCCCTGCAATTGTATCCCTCATCTTGTTCTTTGTAACTCTTTGAGTTTTCCAAATCATCTCCCTATTACGATATAGTATTGTTGTACAAGCTCTCCTGTATATTCTCTGCTTTGTAAGCATTGCGACCGCTCCCTCCCTTTCCCCCTTCCTACCTCCCCATCCCGGAGCTTAGTTGGCTGCATGTTTCATATGCCACTTAGTTGCATTCTCACTCCTCTCCCCATCCTCTACTATGTAGCCCCCTGCCCAGGTCTTTCTGTATTTCCTTGTACTTTTAACTTTGTGACTTGAACTTTAACATTTTCTAAGAAATTAATTTTTTGGCACCAAAGGGAGGATGTCAGAGCTGGCTCTGCCCTCCCAGTGCCAGCCTAGTAACAGTTTCCTGCAGAGGGAATACCCCCCCCAACCACCGTTTTTTTTTTTAAGGGCCACATGCAAAAAGTATTTTCAGTAAATCAGTATTTTCTCAGCCTCTCGGGCTAAGATCAAGTGATCATCTGAAAGCCTGAACAATGCCTTAAGAGCAGAGACAGGGATTGATGGTGCGTCAGGGTACAAAGATTGGAAGTGGGACACCTGCAGCTCAAAACAATAGCAATGATGGCAAGTAACCAGGAGGTGGAAAGTGAAATGAAGAGAGGAGAAGAAAATCTAGAGGTAGATGGAGAGTGGACAAAGATGGAGAAACAGAGAAGGAAGATGAGAGCACCAGTGGAAGTAGCAACAACTACAGAGGCAGTGGCAAAGAAGGTGATGGGGAGAGGAACAAGGCCCAGGGGGAAGACAGGAGCAGAGGAGAACAGGAGATGAAGTGAGAACAGCAGAAGAAGGTACATGGGACAAGGAGCAAAAGCAGCAGAAGCACGATGGAATACCAGTCCACCAGGAGTGGCATGGCAGGAAGACATGGAAAACGCACTGAGAGATGTCAGGAAGGATCGGAGGCTGCAGATAAAAGCAATATCAACCAGTGACGGGATGCAGATGGGATCAACAATGAACAGACAAGAGTTCATAGAAAAGGTACTGTCTGAAATATCGGAAGTGCACATGGAACATCTCAACAGCCTAATTGCTTTCCAAAACAGAAAGATTTTGGAATTTCTTACTGGAGCAGTGATGGGTATAAAAAAGTTTTAGAAGAAACATGAAGAGGAATTTGGGAGGGAGGAAATAAGAGGGATAAAGTTTATAGCAAGGAAAAAATCAAGGGAATGAGTGATTATAGTACAAATGTACACATATTTATTACAGGCAGAAGACACAGAAAGGTGGATGGAGTCGTATGTGCTTAGAGTAACGGGTGTAGAGAACGTGCAGGACAAATATGGTATTTGGACAGGGTCAAGGAGCATACAAGTTGTGTTGGGAGCAAACAAATGGAGGTCAGGTAGAGGGGCAGGAAGAATGGTGCAGACGCGTTTTGGCCAGAGTGAAGATGGCAAAAGGAGAGCGAAAAGCAATGTGGGAAGAAGGTGATGCCCAGGTGCAAAAGCAGGAGGAGGTATTGGAGAAAACAAGAAGATTTTATGAAGAGCAAGATCAGTTAAAGGAAACAGACAGGAAGACGATAAAGGTTTTTCTGGAAGAGACTGAACACAAAGTAGAGGAGGAGGAAGCAGAGGAGATGGAAGAAAAGATAAGCTTAAAGGAGTGGAGGAGTGCTTAAAAACCTTTAAAAGAGGGAAATCACCAGAAGCAGACAGACTACCTATGGAATTTTATGAGAAGTTTTGGGCACAGGTAGGGAAGGATATAGTGGAGGTTTTCAAAGAAATAGTGGAAACAGGAGAGGCAGGGAAAGATAAGATTTACAAGAAGTGTTGTGATCTTACTCTTTAAGAAAGGGGAGAAGGAACTCCTGAAAAACTGGAGACTGATTACACTCCTTAATGTAGACTATAAGTTAATGGCCAAGACACTGACTTCAAGGACGAAGAAAACCCTCCAAAAGATAAACATGAAGACCAATTATGTGCAGTACCAGGTAGAAGGATCTCCGAACTGATCAGAGATATAAAGTCCTACATCCAAGAGAGGAAAACAAACAGTTACAGCAAACCTAGATTTAGAAAAAGCATATGACAGAGTGGATCATTACTACATATTCAAAGTGCTAGGAAAAATGGGGTTCCCAGAGAAATGTATATGTTGGATAAGGTTATTGTATAGAGAAGCAGGGAGTCAAGTCCAAATTAATGGGCATCTAAGTAGGGCTTTCAAAATGAATACAGGGGTGAGATAAAGGTGCCCGCTGTTGCCCCTAATATTTATGTGCAGCATGGAACCATTAGCCCAAAGAATAAGAAAAGACAAGTTCATAAAAAGACACCAGGAAGGAGAGAGGTAAAATGCATTATACATGGATGATATAAATGTAGTAGTTAGAGACAGACTTTCAATGGAAAGGGAGCTAAAGCATACATCAGAGCCTGGAGAAGTGACAAGTGTTAAACTTAGGGGTACAACGATAAAGATTTTTTGGGCTGATACCGATAGACGATTTTTAATGAGCCGCATCAGCCAATATCGATCCGATTCTGGTAGTTAGAGACAGACTTTCAATGGAAAGGGAGCTAAAGCATACATCAGAGCCTGGAGAAGTGACAAGTGTTAAACTTAGGGGTACAACGATAAAGATTTTTTGGGCTGATACCGATAGACGATTTTTAATGAGCCGCATCAGCCAATATCGATCCGATTCTGGCCTGGCAGCTTGGAGAGCAGTGTCCGGCTGATAAGTCTGTTGTGGGGGGAGGGAAGTGGCATGGGAAGGCGTAGATTGAGGGCCCCGCAGTGAGGGAGGGATTGGGGATGGGGTAGGGGCTGCACAGCTGGGGTGGGGAGGAGCTGTGAGCGGCTTGTTGCGGGAGGGAGGGGGGGAAGCAGCTCCAGCTGCTGCACACACCCCAGGAGGGCATGGTGGGGTATCCCTTGATCTGCATGCACGGCCAAATAAATCACTGCTTTAAAATGTATTGTGTACACCTTCCAAAAATAAAACCTACATCTCTCTCTGAATTGTGAATAATATGTATTAAGGTTATATCAAACAAGAATGCACTCTCTGTAGAAAATAATGATTAAATCAAGGCTTCCTGACCATTTGATTTAAATCGAATCCACCCTGGCTAGAGCTGAACTGTACAAAGCAGGAGAGATAGGGGGATGGGGCTCCGGACTTGGGACTGTTCATGTATGTGAAATATGCAAGCGCAGTATACAAGGTCGTAATGGAGGGAGAGAAGAAAGCAGCACGTATCCCCGAGTGCAGTTTTGAGGAAGAGGGGAATATCTCAGACCTCTTTAAAGTGTCCATAGGCATGGCAACTGCCGATTCATTACATCAGGATGGAATGTTTCATGCAGAGGTATAAATTAGGGACGGTAGGGCTGGAGGTCCAGAAGGGTCATAAGAAATTAATGAAAGGGGTAAGGGAGAGAGACAGGATGGTGCTGGTGGGAAATTTCGCAGAAAGACAAGTGAAGAAGGTGGGGGGGAGTGGTAGAGGGTAAACAACTAAAAGGTGAACATGCTGATTTAGCGTGGATGGTGTAAGAAATATCTTGCCAATGAGAGAGGTGCACCACAGATGGGATTTGATAAGCTCATCTAGACACCCTAGGGAGAGGAGCGGAGAAGAAGAAATGGTGGGACGTGTTTTGGGAGTGTACATACGCAAAGGGGGTGTGGGGAAGGGTCTGCTGCTTTGAGTGTCAACAAAATAAACCTGTTGTTAGTGCAGGAGATGGTACTGTATGGACTCATACCAAAGGGACTTATTAAGGACTTTATTAGCATGCATTAAAACTAGTTTATGGAAAGTGAAAAACCCTGGATTTTTAAGGGGTTGGCTTTCACTGAAAGAATGCCTGAAGCTGGCCTGCATGAACTAAAATACTACATCGTTCAGGACAAGGAAGAGATCAGGGAAGAATAGGAAGAGAAGAAGTGGAGGATAAAGGACTGGACATGCTTGTTTCACTGAACCAACGGAGAGGACTGATGGAGAGTTTCAGGTGATACCGAGGTAACAGGTTTTTCATGGGGTTCTGTATGAAGAAGGAGTTCTGTAAGGGTTTTTTGTGGGAAGCTGATGTATGTTGTTTAAGGATTTAATATATGTAATTGTAGGCTTTTGAATATGTAGTTGTTTTTGTGATGTGAAGTTTTGATAAAACAGGGATACTCAATACATGAAACTTTGTAAAGTGAAGTGTGGTAAGTGTGTCTTTAATAAAATTAGTTTAAAAAAAGTTTCCATCAGCATGGTTGCCCAATATGGGCAATGTGTCGTCATGGTTAGTGTTGGCTGCATTTAATCAACTTCACAGTTGGTTTTCATTACGGAGCACATGTTGCTTTTGGCAGCAGTTTAAGGCTAGACAATGTACTTAATGAGTTTTCCTTGTAGGCAAAAGTAAGACAAGGGGCTTTTTTGCCCATGCTGATGGGGAAGCTTTGCCTTGTGTTCAAGTAAATATGGTAATGAAAACCCATCACTATACCTCCACCACTCATCTTACAAAAAAAGGCAAGGGTTAGGCTATGATAGCAAGCACAGCTTTATTCAGCTTTATCATCTTCACGAGTGTTTTTGGGCACCCTATTAGTCAGATTCAGTAAAAATGAGGCAATTCTAACAAAGTTCAACTTGCAATCAGTGAGTAGTTAGACATTCCTGCAAAAAATGATCAGCAGTGAAATAGCTCTTAGTGTGATTAAGTCTGTCATCAGTAGCCTGCAGAATCAACATCCAAAAGAAACAAATGGGAAAGTTCGAACCTCTTAGAGGAACTTTTTATTTGCAAATTCAGACATGAGTGGATTGAGTTATATTAGGAGTCTCTCTCTATAATGAGATGAGCTGGAAACAGTACTTAAAAGCTTCCCCCTGTTTCAGTCTAAATTAAATTGGACATCTATCACCACTCATTGGTCTAATCCTACACCTCTCTCTCTGATCTGCATACATGCGTTCCTATTCCTGATTTCAGATACTGACCTCATCTGCTCTTGACAAAGGGGAAAGAAAGAGACTTCTAAAGCGCTCTTACAGTAGCCACAGAAAAATAGGTTGCTTGGTGAGAAGGAAAAAGAAGTTCCTGAGCAGCAGTGGGTCCAGTGGTAGAAAACCTTTAGAGGTGCACCGATACATTGGTCCGATATCAGATTGGCGCTGATATAAAGACAACTGACTGAATGGGAAATCGGCCTGATGTGGCAGATAATTTGGCCAGTAAATGCCCGTGCATACACACAGCCGCAGTGCAGCATGCAGGCAAGGAGGAGCACCGCCTGGCAGCTTGGAGAACTGCATGCAGCTGGTAAGTCTGATGTGGTGGAAGTGGGTGGGGGGGG
>NW_005842166.1:1137354-1146802 GCF_000455745.1 Alligator sinensis | reverse complement strand
CGCCATCCCCCATGCCCTCCCAGGGTGCGTACAGCAGTGGGAATTGGTCACCCTCCCCATGCTCCAGACAAGCCATAGCTCTGTCCCACGCACCCTGCCCCGCCCCCAGCTGGGCAGCCCCTGCCCCACTCCCTCCCTCACCGTGGGGGGCGTTGATTGGCTATCAGTATCAGCTCCCAAAATCTCTAATGGTGCACCCCTAAAAAGCTTTGTGTTTTTAAAGATCTTACAGCAGTTTAAAAACATCACTTGAACCTATTATCCCAATTTCAGTGAAGCAAAGGTCTCAAAATTAATCTTTAAGAATCAGGAATCGAACAAATTCTCAATCTGCAGCCCGGCAACTGAATTACAAAATCATTCATCCTTTCAAAGGATAAGAACCAAAGGTCTCAAACAGGCAGCCTAGAGGGGAGAAGAATAAAGTTCTTCATCCTCACCATCATGATATGAAAGCTGATAGCTCCCAAGAGATAAGTAAACGGCCAGAAACAGATCCCCACATCTGTAACCTGTTTCTGGCTTCCATCAACACACCCCTCTTGCCTCCTCAGCCATAGAGAAAACAATAGACAGAACTGAAGTATAAATACAGATTAAGGTGAACAGGAATGTTACATGAAGAGGTTTGCCATAGATACTATCAGCTCTAAAACTGTATATTCTTAAGCCATATAGTCCCACCAACATATGTCAACAGAGCACTGGGAGCAACCCAAGAGATGGCTGCATTGCAACACTATCTCCATATTGTGTCTCCAACTAGTGAGCCAGCAATCTTTTCCATGATCCATGCCATTATCCCTACTTTTACTTGCAGCTTTGTATTGAACACAGGCCCACGACTTGGATCTGACCCACAGGAGTGACTTTACCACAGCTGCTAGCAGCCTGGGAGTTAATGCCACCACCACCACTCAATCCCATCCCTGCAGCTGAGGCTGGAGCCACAGTGTCAGCAAAGTCAACGCCCAAGAGGTGAACGCTGCCACATAATAGAGGGATTCAAACCTGGGCTGCTGACCATGTCAGCCCACAAGAAGTCCTTGGACCAAGACCGGCCTACCGGACCAAATGAAAGACACTCTTGCCCTAAGGCCTAGACCAGCCATCTATTCTTGAGGAGCCCCTGCATGCCCAATTCTCACAGTCAATAAATACTGCTTCTCCTGCACCAGACCACCTCTCGACATCACCTCCCTCAAAATGAATATGCCCATGCAAAACCTTATAGGCTTTTATATGTACGTAACCTAGACACATTTCATAGCTAGAGAATGTTTGCTAATATTAGTGGGTCTTTACGGCTCGTGGCTTATTTGTCTTCACCAGGCTTATGCCTAGTGAGTATCATCTGTCTGGAACAAGTTTCCCTTGTCTCTGCCATGATACTTCTAATCAAGTATCTCCAGCTGAAGAGGAATGACTGCATAATGCCCCAAGATATGATAAGACAAAACAAAACCTGTCACAAAGTGACTAACCTACGTTTAGTTTCACGTTTGCAGATACCGCATTTAAATTCAGTTCCCTGCTATTTACTTTTTCTCTACAGCCCCAAGTCAGTTAGGATCGTATGAGAAGGCTGGAAGGGGCCTCATGAGGTCATCTAGTCCAGTGTTTCTCAACCCATGGGTCGCGACCCAAAAGTGGGTCGCAAGAATATTTGAAAGGGTTGTGAACAATCACAGAAAAATGTGGGGAAGTGCAGTTTTCCCCTACGAGGGGCTGCTTGGGGCTGGGGGGAGCAGCAGGAAGGCGATCAGGCAGAAGATACCACGTGCCCATGTGGCAGCCAGGCAGGGTGGAGAGCAGCTCCTGAAGCTGCCTGCAGGGAAGTCTATGGGACATGGGGGAGCACCACGGGGGACACATCAGGGCAGGGGGACACATGCCTCTCCAGATTTGTACGCCCACAGAGGACACAGGGCTGTAGCCTGGCCAGACCAGCACAGGCAGGAGCCACCTCCATGGCCCAGCTGGTGGGTCCCAGTACAGGAGGGTGGAGCGGGACATTGAGACTTATTGCTGTCACTGCCACCACCATGAACCCTGCACCAGATAAGGAGGCAGAAGCACGAGGAGTAACAGATTTGAGGGGGGGGGTGGGGGTGGCAGGGGCCACGCTGCCCTCATCTCCTCCCACCACCAGCTGCTTGCATGCTGGACCACAGCTTCCCTCAGGCTGCCCGTATTGCTCGCCACTCCACCTCCCCTCTGGGGTAGAGCTGCAGCCTCAGGGGCAGTGCTCAGGCCATGGCAGAGGGTACAGCTGTGGCCCAGCATGCAAACAGCTGGCGGTAGCAGGAAGTGAGGGCAGCATGCCCTGCCCCCCATTACTCCTAATGCTGCTGACACTGCAGCTGGTGTGGAGCTCACGGCAGCGGCAGCAACGAGTCTTGCTGCCTCACTCCACCTTCTTGCACTTGGACCTGTCTGCTGGGCCACGGAAGCGGCTCCCCGCCCCACTGGGCCCACCCAAGTTCAACCCTGCCTCCCTCCACCTTCTTGCACTTGGACCTACCTGCTGGGCCATGGAAGCGGCTCCTGCCCATGCTGGTCCAGCCAAGTTGCAGCCCCGTGCCTAGTGTGGGAGTATAAAACTGGGGGGGCGCACACGGGGGGACTACGGGCAGGGGGCAGCAGGTCAGGAGTGAGGGGCACCAGCAGAGCTGGGAGAGGTGGGGAGCCATGGGGTTGGGAGTGAGGGGGAGCTCTTTCTTACTCAACCTATTTACTAGGTCAGGGCTGGCCATCGATATGTACAAATGGGTCCTGGCACAAAAAAAGGTTGAGAACCACTGATCTAGTCCAACCCCTGCTCAAGCCAGGATCATCCCTGACTAGAACATCTCAGGAAATCAGAGTAATTTCCACTTTATAAACTAACAAATCAGAGATGCATAGCATAAACTTTCATAATCAGCGGGCTTACTTTATTTTATGAAGCCATCTTAGCGAGGTGAGGGGCTGCACACCCTTTGGACCATACCAGTGGGGGCCACAGGCCCCTCCAAGCGCTCCACTGGCCGCACCAGGCATGCCAGTGCTCCCTACCCCTCCCAGATATACTGGGCATGTTTTCCCCTTTCCGTCCCCACAACTGCATCAGGAATGTGGGTGTTCCCCCCACAGCTGCACATGCAGCAGACTCATAGGCTCAGGTGCCCAAGCCCCACCTTCAGAGCTCCCTGGACACAAGCTTCTTTGCTGCATCGTACTATGTCAACACCCACATCATGGGTTTCCTTTGCACTGTGAACTATGCAATGCTGGTGCACCCTGTCTCCTGGCAGCAGTGCGCAGCTCCAGCTGGGCAGGAGCATGCAGTGGTGTGGAGCCATGTTTGGCCAGAGCTCTGAGCTGCTGCAAACCCCTGGATCCTCATGAGCGCATCCCCCCAGCTCCGTGCTGCCCAAATGTGGCTCTGTGCAACCATATGCTCCTGGGACTGCTGGCCAGCCAGAATTCCACATCTCTGGGCAGAGGCACAGAGCTGTGTTTGTAGCTGTATGCCTCTGGCTCCGTGCTGCTGCCCAGCAGCGCAGAACTCTGGGTGGGTGGCAGTGCCAAGGCCTTGCACTAGCTTAGTGGTAGACTGGATGCAGTGGTTCCATGGGCAGCATGTTTGACATCCCTGGCGTACAGAGAGGTGGTTAGGTGTGTTAGTCTTCAGTCAGGCAGGCGGCTAGGTAGATTTGCACCTAACAGACTAACTTGAGGCTCTCTACCTGGTGGCCTGCAAGGGACTAGTTTGTGGCTGCTGCTCTCCCATTGCTCCTGCTGCAGCAGCCAGGAGCAGGAGGTTCTGGGCTCCCCCTCTTTCTAGCTTCTGTTTTTTGTTTTGCCGCACCCCCGGCTCCTCATGAACACATGCCCCTGACTCGGCACTGCCTGAACGCAACTCTGTGCAGCCTTGTGCCCCTGGACCTATGCTGCTGCCTGTCCCATACCCACATGGTCACTCAAAACCAGTTCCATGTACCCAGCCTGAGAGGAGTGCCTGCAATCTGGACCCGGCTCAGGGCCAGGGTGAGTCTGACACCCCTGCTCTAAGCCATCCAAGCCAAGTGTCTGTCCAGCCTGCTGTTGAAAAGATCCAGGGATGGAGATTCCACAACTCCTCTAGGTCAGAGGTTCCCAACCACTGGGTCGCAGTGGGTTGGCTGCCAGGTCGTGGCACAAACCCTCCGCTCAGACCCCCATCTGTCTGTCTGGGCAAGTGTCTTCCAGGGTTAAAGCTGCGTGGCAGGGCGGCCCCAGGAGGGAGGCAGCCGGCTCCATGTGTCCCACCCCACTCCCACTGGGCTGCAGTATAAAAAGGTTGGGAACCACTGCTCTAGGTAGCCTGTTCAAGTTTGACCACCCTCATAGTTAATGAAACTAAAAAGTAACAAATTAAAATCTTGTAGAATTATTTTTCTCAGCAAAATAAGAAATGCCATACTGGGTCAGACCACAGGTTAATCTAGCCCGGTAAGCCAGCCCTTACAGCGTGAGAGATTCTTACAGAGTGGAAACTTATTGGCACAAGATATCATTGAACCTAGACTTGGCAGGAGGCAAAAAAGGCTCAATTATTTATGGGTATAATAAAAACATCTATATATAAATTGATGGAGATTAAGAACCTTCATTTTTCAGGTCATATTCTAATTGTTAACTATTTAGAATTAAAAAGACACTTTTCTTATGTGTGCAACTTCTCTCACGGTTGTTCTTAAAGTTGCTTCTCAAACCACCCTATGCAGCAGCTGGTACTGAATGTCTACAAAATAAGGACAACAGGACTAGAGTGCCACTGGTTTGAGCTTAAACTGTGTTTTCTTTATTCTATTGCCACTTAGTACAGAGTTTGAAAAGCCTAGCCTGATCTTTCCATTTGGGGTCAGCAAAAGATCATCATCCTCTTTATGGGATTTCAAATTCTCAAGTGCCCTTTTACGCCAGAAACTTGACATTTGTTCACTGATTCATTTGCTGGCTGAGTACAGGAAAGGCCTCACATTTCTATCAAAGGTCACCAAAAGACCAGGCTAACAATTTAGAGTTATTTTTCCATGAACTACTGTGTTAGCTGTACAGCAGCTCAGTTTGAGATACAAAGAAAATTGAGGTCAATTATATTTATTAGATTTTAGCTAAGAATATCAAAGACAAATGAACAGCCTGCAGGCACAGACTTGGATAGGGATACAAGGCTGGCCCATAGGATTATAACAAGTTCTGACCTTTATTTTTCCATCTAAATCCTGCCAGACACGGAGAAAACACAAAGCAATAATAAAATAACATACAGCTTTCGCGTAAGGTGCCATCTGTAAGCAAATTTAAAGTTCCTGAGAGTGGCTACTACCCATCTTCAAATATGTTCAGTTTTCAGAACCTCTCCCTTTCGGTACAGGGGTCCTCAAGAGTCCATAAATTCTACTTACAGATCAGTGGCTCCAACTTATCTTATTCCAGGGCACTCCTACTCATGGGTGACTGGTGCCTCCTGGCTCTGGCAGGGCACCAGCAGCCAATCGCTGACAAACCAGAAGTGCCATCAGCACTTGTCTGCGGGGGCGCTGGCTGGCACTCCCTACTTCCCAGGCAGCGAAGGCCAATTTCAGGGTGGGCACGTCCCCCTGTGCCTCCCCCTACACGTCACCTACGCTCCCACTTCCTACTAACATTTCAAGCTGTGACTCCTTACTTTTAAATGTCTGGCTAGCACTAGACTGTAAGAACTAAGCCCTTGAGCTTCAAAGCTCAATGATGCTTCCTGTTACTTTCCTTTACATTTAAACTCATAACCAAATATTTAACCTATGACTTCTTATTTGTTACATAATGTGGCTCCCACTTTTACAAACCAACCCTGGAAAACTAGGGCAGGAAACATTCACTCCATGGCTACCGGCCAACTTCCGCAGATTAGTTTGTTTTCTTCGTTATGGGTGGTTTAGCAGCCACGAAAGATTCATCTCATCACTGCCTGGCTTTGATATTGCCTCTTCCATCTACAAGGGAGGCACTGAAATCAAGTCACTGGACTGGGATTCAAAAGAGCTGAGACCAAATCTCATGTCCACTACAGACACTCTCTTTGACTTTGGACAAGTTGTTTAAGCACTGACTCAGTCACATGATACAGTTTCAAAAAAGCAAATGCAATTTTGGGCTGCATTATCAGAAGTCCTTAGGTCTGCGATTGTCCACTCTCCACTCAGAAAAACATCCCTTGATGCTAACTCCCCCGTCAGCAATCAGTCCATTTCCAGCCTCCCATTTTTGGAAAGGTTACTGAACAGGTGGTTGCCCAACAGCTTTAGACACATCTGGGTATGAACAGCAGGGATCCAGGTTTCCCATTTCCCCTCAAGCTCCCCACCCTGCTGCCCTCCCCCAGGGCTTCCATGGCCCAGCAGGCGGTACCTGGCATGGCAGGGCAGAGAGGGGTTGGGTGGGGAAGCTCCTTATCACTGCAAGCCCTGCACCGCCCCGGCGAGGTGCTCTCTGCCTGCCTGGCAACAGTCAGAGGCACACCCCACACTGCTTGGAGCTTCCCCACCAGGAAAGGATCAAGGAGCTTCCTCACCTGGCCCTGATGCCAGCTGGGCTGCAGAGGCTCCAGGGGAGGGTGGCAGGGCAAAGAGCCCAAGCCTGCAGTGGACAGCCTGCACCCGCCCCACACACGGATGTGGGGGGCATGGGTCCCCCCTGCCACCTGCAGGAGTGCGCACAGCAACAGGGAGCTGCCCCCCACCCCGAGCCTGCAGCGACTAGCCTGCACCTTTCCCCCCCACCACATGGGCTCCACTTCAGCCATAGGATCCACGGGGGAGGGTGAGCCGGGCTTTGCGCTCCATTACACTGCAGCAGCTCCTGCCTCCTGTGGGTGGCAGCTGGGGCTCAGGCGCCACTGCAGGGGGCAGGGGGCTGTGGACCCAGGTCCCTGGCCCCATAGCCTTGGCAGCTAGGCCCCCCTCCAGCAGGCTGGGGGGAAGGGGAAGAGAGGCAGGGGCCGTGGATGGGGAAGCAGGGGGCACCAGCAGGGCCAGGGGGGACTGTGAGGGGGAAGCGAGGGGCACCAGGATGGTGAGGAGGCTGTGGCTTGGGGGCGAGCGGCCTGGACCTATGTTCTGTGACCTAAAGGGGCAGGGGGCACTCTGATTTTCCACAATACAAAACTCAAAATCAAATATCAAAATGTATAGGTATTTAGAATTTATTTTATTACAGTGTTTGAGGCACTGGTAGGTTTCCAAATTGCTTTAAAATTGCAAACATATCAATAAAACATTGTGTTCAACTGATACCTCTATATATATACATACGTACACATATATATAGTGACGTCATTTTAATTTCAGATTTTGGGGTTATCAGAGAATTTAGGATTTTTTTTTTTTGTATCATAGAAAACCAGGATCCCGTATGATCACATTCCTGGACCCTTGTCAGTCTGGCTTTCATCCCAGATATACATGGAGACTGCGCTCATGGCCTTGGTCAATAATCTTCACTTGGGGATGAATGGGGGGAACTACTCTACTGATCTGATAGAGCTTTCGGTGGCCTTGATATAGCTGAACATGAGCTGATAAAACATTTGCATGAGCAGGAGGTTGTTCACAGGACTTCTCTTAATTGGTTCCACCTTTTTCCTGAGGTGATGATGGGCAAGTGCTTGTCACTCCCTCAGGACCTTTTCTGTAGGGTCTTCTGGGGCTCCATCTTTATCATCCCTCCTGATCAATGTGCATCCTGTTCAATCACTGGGCAAGATCTAGAATGCACATCATTAATATGGAGATGAAACCCAGCTCTATATTCCTCTCCCAGCCCCTGCAGTCTCTGTCCTTTCCCAGTACATAGTTGCATTTGGGGACTGGATGCAGGCTGAACTAATTGAAGCTGAATCCAAGCAAGACAGAGGTGATGGTAGTAGACATAGCACTTGGGTGCGAGGCAGGAGGGGGCCTGGGACATGTATCACTGACAGGGTTCAGCCTCCTTTTGGCACTCAGGTTTGCAGCCTTGGGGCAATCCTGCATTCTTTGCTGCACCTGGATTTCTAGGTGCAGTGGTAGATTGGACTGCCTTTCACCAACTCCACTTGGTGAGAATCACAGAAAGTGAGGGTTGGAAGGGACCTCGTGAGGTCACACCTAGCCCAACCCCCTGCTTAAAGTAGGACCCATCCCCAACTAGATCATCCCAGACACGGCTTTGTCTACATGGGTCTTAAAAACCTCCAAGGACAGAGATTCCACCACCTCTCTGGGTATCCTGTTCCAGTGTTTTCCTATCCCCCTAGTAAGAAAGATTTTTCCTAATATCTAACCTAATCTTTCCTCATGGAAACTTGAACCCATTGCTCCTTGTTCTGTCATCTGCCACCACCGAGAACAGCTCAGCTCCATCCTCATTCGAACCCCGCTTCAGGTAGTTGAAGGCTGCTATTAATCCCTGCCTCAGTCTTCCCTTCTCCAGACTAAATAAGCCCAGTTCCCTCAGCTTCTCCTCATCAGTCATGTCCCCCAGCCCCTGAACCATTTTTGTCGCCCTCCGCTGGACTCTCTCCAATTTGTCCACATCCTTTCTGTAGTGGGGACCCAACACCAGACACAGTACTCCAGATGTGGCCTCACCAGTGCTGAATAGAGGGGAATAATCACGTCCCTTGACCTACTGGCAACACAGCCCAGGATGTCATGAGCCTTGTCAGCAACAAGGGCGCACTGCTGGCTCATACTCAGCTTATCGTTCACTATAACCCCCACATCCTTTTCTGCAGAGCTGCGGCTTAGCCAGTCGGTCCCCAGCCTGTACTGGTGCATGGGATCATTTCATCCTAGTGCTGGACTTTGCATTTGTCCTTACTGAACCTCATGAGATTTCTTTTGGTTCAATCCTCCAATTTGTCTATGTCTCTCCGAAGGCTGCATGCCTTTCTTTTAGATTCAGATCTGGCAACCATCATCCATTCCTTTGTAACATTGAGGCTAGAAAACTGCAATGTGCTCTACATTGTGCTGCCCTTGAAAACTATCCAGAAGCTGCCGAACGCAGCAACCTGCCTCCTCTGGGGTGGGCTGCAAGGAACAGGGAGGTGCAGGGTCACTCCCCAGAGGCCAAGCCTGACCATCTTCCAGCTGACTCTGTCCTACAGCATAATGAGTAGCGTGGTCTACATGTTGCGCTTCCTGCAAAACGCAGTAGGGGGAAGTACAACATATAAACCAAATAAGTAACTGCTCTGCAAGACCCAGGAGTGGCGGCGCTGGCTGGCAGGCCATGGGGTCCCGGGACCTGCAGCTTATCAAGGTGGCAGAGAAAGGAGAGAGGGCTGGAAGGGGGCGAGGAAGTTGGCAGAGAGCTGGGAAGGAAACGTGCAGGGACAGCCCAAGACACCTGGGCACGAGCAGGCAGGTCGGGCCACGGCAGCGGCTTCCGCTGA
>NW_005842166.1:1133325-1136969 GCF_000455745.1 Alligator sinensis | reverse complement strand
CCGCGTCTGGTGACTCCGCCCCTCGCCCCGGTGCGCTCAGTAGCGCAGGCGCCGGACGGGGGCGGGGCCTCGCGCGAGCGGCGCCGCACGTGCAAGCACGGGGCTGCCGGCCTCCAGCAAAGACACGCTGCAGCTTTGGCGACCCGGTTCTCGCTGCTGCTTGCAGGGACCAAGACAAAGTAAACAAGAAGACATTGTTAGTTGCATATTTGTTCAGTGCGTGGCAACGTTGAGCTTCCCACGCGATTATTTCATAGTTAAGACTTGGCAACGCTGGGTGGCGCCTGCAGCAGGCTCCGCCGCCCGGCTGCTCCTCAGGCCGCCGTCCCCAGCCCCCCGCCCTAGCCGGGGCTGCTCAACGTACCTGAGCCGGAGCAATAGACTCCGGCAGAAGACGTGCCAAAATATATTGCTTCCTGTTAATTTCAGGCGTAGACGTACCCAGGGAGTACAATCGCTTTGCATTGCAGCAAATGGTTATCCTTAAACTTCACCAGGGCCCAGGAGAAAGGGGGAATGGCTTCTGGTCCCCAGAACAGATCCCTACTTGCAGACCAAGAGGTGGGGGGAAATCCCCTACCACGACATACCAAGCTCTTAACTTCCCACAGGCTGGGATCCTTTCCGTAGCAGATCACAACCCTATCCAGCTGTTCTCTACCACCCTCTCAGACAGTAACGCTAAATTAGCATATCATATTTCTATAATTGCCTGTTTCTTGGACTTGACTCTATGCCGTTACATGCTTGAAATGAGTGAGTAAATGAAACAGGACAGGGACTGCGTATTGGTGTCATGCTATCCATCAACGCCTAGAGCAGAGCTGCCCACGTGGTTGCCCATGGGACCCTGCAGCTGCCTTTCACACTGCTACGTGGTAAAGGGGCCACAGAGCCTGCGCAGTATAGCGGAGTACACTTCGTGCACCTGCAGCTATGCCAAAGTTAGATTTTCCAGAACAAAGTTTTCAACCAGAAATTACATGGGCCACACCTTGTGACCTGGTTAACACAGGACTCCACTCCCCTCCAGCAGTGGTGAGCAGACTGCAGTGAGGGAGAGCAGCCCTCCAGGATGGCTACAACAACTAACTTTCCACTGCTCCCTGAGCCATCACAGCAGTATTAGTAAAATGTGGACTAGATCAAATGTCTAGGGATCAGCATGCCCTTAGTAAAACACCAGATTAGACCTTCGTAGGACAGATCCAGCCCACAGGCCATAGGTTGCTGACCTACTCCATGTACAAAGGAAATTACTCTCTCCCTCAACAACATTTAGTTTCTGAAGAGCTTGTTTTCCTAAAAGCAAACTGTCCTGGTCCTTTCCCCCCACCACTTTCTCCCTATTTCCAAGTTGTTGGTGGCAGTCCCTTGATAGGAAGATAATAGTCCTCCAGTAAATAGGGAGTGTTCAGACAGAGCCTGGCCCCCACCCCCTCCCCCATCTTGGATTCTAGTAAATATGGTAGTTGTGACTGACAGTACTAACTGGCAACACAATGAGCAAAAGCATTGATCTCCAAGGATCTTAAAAGGAACAAAAAAGTCAGCCTACAAGTCCTGAAAGGAGGTGACAAGCAGTGTACGCGGAGAGACAGCCAAAAAATGACTAAAGTTAAATGAATACAGAACAAATAACGTGCTTTCACTAGCTTTACTGTCTGATTTCAAACTAACACAATTCCCTCTCTCTAGCTTTATTATGAAATAAAAACAATTTTTCTATAGTATAAAGGTCAGACTTCCACTCTGCATATTTTCTCTACCCTGCCACTGCATGGAGGCTTCTGACAAAGCTCAGGCTCTTCTTACTGCAGGAATATCAACTGTTATCCATTCAACCCCTTCTGTAGGGTGACTGATCTTGCAACTGGCACCTAAATTAGGTGGTTAACTCAACAACCAGCTGCTTTGATATCCAGGCAAATAGCCAGGAATTTCTTAGAACTGCATAATTTGTAGCACTACAAAAAACCCCACAACCATCTATGCGCACATTAAAAGCCCCCTAGCTGGAGTGCAAAAGCACTTCCATCAGCCAGGGGGCTGTCCCTGTCCTCAGGACTCAAAAAAGGCCACCCAGCCTCTTTGAAGAAGTGGCGCACAGCCCAGCAGATGGTACAGGTTTACCAGGGAGAGGGGTTTGCCCTCTGATAAGCTCCTGCCATTGCTACAGCTGTCCTTTCCCCATTGCCACCTGGCAGCAGTGGGGGAGGGGAGGAAGACACAGGGCTTTAAAACAAGCCTCTTTGACAGCTCACCCTGGAGCAGACTTTCAAGGAGCCAACTGCTTTCCCTCCCTCCTCTCCTTCCCGGTGGGAGTGGGGAGTGTAGAGCACTGTGGGATGGTGGGGGTTGGGGGAAAGAGTTATGTCAGATTTTTTTTGTTTTTCTTTAAAAAAAAAAGAAACAGTTCCACTATGAAGGAGTAGCTTCTTTGAGGTTGATATGCCATTTTTATCAAGGAATCCATTGCTTTGATGTCTGGCACATTATGATTTAACACACAAAACTCATCTTACTTTTGCAACAATGTAGCATCTCTAAGGGGTTGTGTCACCTTTCAATGGTGAAACACCTCTTCCTAGTTTCAGCTCAACTGCAGTCCCATTGTATTGTCAATACTTCAGACAGGAAAGCCTTCTGCTCTGGGTATGGTTTGGAGGGTTGCTTGATGCAGCAAAAGATTTGTTCAAGGATTCTTTAAATAAAACTAGGGAATGCCTAGAAATGCAGTTCCATACTCTAAAGTTTAGCCCAACGTCTCTCTTGAAAGTATGAAAATCTCCAATAAGTCCCACATCAGAAGCATGGACCAGAGTAGGAATCCACAAAGGTTTGGAGAGAATTTTCAACGATCCATAAGATACTCAAATGTCGATGCCATTGCACACAAGACAGTAACACCTTAAAATGTGACACGTAATAGTTCTACTGCTTCGAAAACGTTAAGACAGGTTGATGTACTTACCTATTTCCAGACATCTGTGAAAGCAAACTATTGGCTGTTTACAGAGATTTGTAAATAAGATTGTTAATTATGGATGCATTCACGATCAAGAATTTTCAGTAACTTGCATTTATTATCAAAGTCATACTGTATACATCTGTAATGTCAACAAGATGCCACAACTACAAAAAAAGGATTGTGCACATTGCAGTTTCAATGCAAAAAACAGTAAAATGGAGATCCATTTGTTAAAAAAGTAATTAAAATTACTCCAGAAAGCAACTGAATTGTTTAACATTTTTACATCCAGTCAAATTAAAATGGTTAACAAGAAAAATACAAGGTCAGAGGATCTGGTATCCATATTTTAAAAGGCAACTATTTAAGCATTTCTATCAATTCGCACATCAATCTCCCTGCCACGAAGCTGTATCCCATTCATCATCCTGCAGGCTCTTTCAGCTACTTCTGGGGACTCAAATCTAACCACACCACACCCTTTGGACTTCCCATTTTCCATCTTGATGTCAGCATACAGCACATGACCTGTTTAATGGAAAAAAATTGCAGAATGCAATATCCAAAAGTGTTCCACCATCAAGTGATCTCATAACCACAAAAGATAGTTTTCAGATACAACTATAAGAACATGTGTATTTAAAAAAACAAACAAACAGATCCTCTTATGTTT
>NW_005842166.1:1113567-1133315 GCF_000455745.1 Alligator sinensis | reverse complement strand
AATATTCAGCTGTAATCAAGTCACTGATCAGGTTAAGTGGTTGGTTTTTTTTTTTTAAATTTGCCCTATTTAAAGTTACTGATGAGAAACTGTTAAAGAGAAACAAGTATTTCTCAGTTTTGCAAAGCTACAGATTAACCTGCTATTTTAAAGGATGAGTTACTTGCTGCCATTTTTAAAGTATTAACAGGAAGGGGTGATAGTTGATGCCTTTAGTTATTTTCTAGTGATAACCAAGATCATGAATACTGAATTGGGATAACTTATTCACTGTTAGAATAAACAGGAAATCCAGCATCTGAAGCTTATTTTACAAAAGTCAAGATCAAGTATCACAAATGCAACTCCTTGTTGGACAATTTCCATCCAAAGGTTCACAGGCAACAGGATGCCCATAAAGCCCTGAATATTCCTTGCAGCCATTTAAAATAAATTAAAATTTGAGATCAACTGGGAAAGCAAGTGATGCTTCCTCTAGCACATTATATTGTTTCCCTTTGGAAAGTGAAAGAAAAGGGCCACAAGTAAGTTTAACCCTTTAGCAGAATGCATCACCCACTTCACATGTAATGCAATAGGTCCAAACAAACTAATCTGCATCAATAAATCCTTTAAACATAGCTTAGAAAAGTAAGTTAATGACCCAAATGGTTTTAAAACAATTGTTTCTATGGGTGGCATAAATATTTACTTGAGCAGTTCTCAGTCTTTTCTATACCCGTAACATGATGTTACAAAAAGGACATTCAGAAACTCCTGTAATCTAGTCTCAAAAAACAAGAGTGCAGTTATGATCTCTACCCAAACTTATTTCAGTTTACTTCCTTTTTTCTCCCCATCCTCATGCTGGTATTAAAAGAGATCAAATTCTCAACTACCTCCTTTTGCTTTGGTATTACGTTTCTGGAAATCATTTAAATATTTCAGCTTAATCTGATTAGACTCCTTTCATCTTGTACAGAACACATTTGGCACAATTTCTACAGTTTAAATGAGAAAATCGTTAGAGTGTATGTATTAATCTATCCAATCAGAAATGTGAATTTTAGTATCGTGTTCTACAAGGTTAAGAAATCTTTTTTTTTTTTTGGTATTCCTTGCATGGTTTACTGCTAATATGTCCCCTTAACTTTTCCATTAAAAGGTGACTTGGATAAAGCATGCTTATTTAGTTTCAAAAAGCCTGATGTACCCATGGCTCCCAATATGGCATTATAGTATTTTTGTTGAAGACTGCAACTTGCAGCAAAGGAGAAATCAAAATTGAATATTAGATTCCAATATACAAGATCTGCAATGCTACTTATTCAAAAACCTAAACTTTTGCTAGCCACCAGTCATTTCCTAGATTTGAATGCTATTTTGGTATTACTGCGCCTGGCAGGAAAAGGTAGAGGTGCTGTTCGGGTTATAATTCAGGGAAATATGCAATGAGTATATTAATTTTGGAAGGTCTCTAGTGATGCAAAGTAACTTACCACACTCGTTAAATTTGTCTTTCAGCATTTTCCATGTGAAATCAAAAGGGAGCTGGAGACAATAAAACAACAGCCAGTCATGATAGAATCTACTCAGCAATTCAACACTGTTAATCTAATCGTCAACATTCACTACATGGTGCTGTCCCAGGATGTATACACATGGATGCGTGTGCATACACGCACCCACCCACCCCCCGTATAGCTTATCACTACTTGAATTTAGTAGCTGCGGAGTATTTCTCCCGAATCAGAATTTGCTTATTTATTTTATTTCTACGCCACCCTCCCCCAAAAAGGTTCAAGGCAGCTTACAGTTAAAACAGGTGATAAATAACAGATAAAATAAGTGATAAAACAATTCCCCAGACAACATCCCAATATTTAATCCTACCCAAATATGGTATTAAGCTCCTCCCAAAAGATGTCCAGGCTTGGGCTCTTGATAGGCATGAAGGGGAAGGGAGTTTCAAAGCTGAAGAGGTACTGCCAAGAAGGACCAAGGGATACCAAGACCAGAAAACAGGAAGAGCTGAGTGGCAAGTTACCTAGACACTTTGTTCTAAGCTTGCTCAGTGGAAGGAAGAAAAAAGAGGAACAGGGATTTCTTCAGAAAGTTGCAGCAGCAGAGGAAGGAACTAGCAAGGGAATCAAAAGGATGGCTGGAAGACTATGCAGTGCCAAAGCCTAGAGGCAGTGCCAGCTGCCAGCTCCTCCTCTACCTGCACTTGTGCAGGTTCAAGTCTAGGCACAGCCACTGACCACTAAGGCTTCCTCCCAGGTTCTGACATGGCTTTGCAGGGACTGTGGCTTGCATATCCCTGCCAGGGAGAGCCAGGACAGAGTGCCTGTGATGCGAGAGGTGCCTCCTGGTAAATTCTCTAAGAAATCTGGTAAGGGAGATGCAAGAGCACATGGATATAAACACAAGGCCTTCATCAATTCAATGTGCAAAAGAGGTCACCAGCATTGTGGAAGAGAGGCAGTCTCAGAAGACACTGGAAGAAGGGCTGCCAGAAAGGGCACTGGAAGACACAGAAAGCAAAGATACTCTAGAAGATAGAAGCTGGCAGCTTGTCACCTCTGGCAACAGACAGCCCTCCTCTTTTGACCCTGTGGCTGTCCAGCTGGAGAACAGGTATGAAACCCCAGCACTGGATGGGAAGGAGCCACTCCAGTGGCAGGAAAGGCCAAAGCCATGTACCCCTAGGAGTGGGAGGATGAAGACCACTGTTGCCAAGAAGCACAGGATGGTAGCTGTTGGTAATTCCCCCCTGCAGTACATGCAGGCATCCGAGCCAACAGGAAGGCTGACAAATGGGAGATGTGCTGCTTGCCAGGAATATAAATCTGAGATGTCACAGAAAGGTAGCGAAGACTTATCCAGCCCTCTGACCACCATCCCATGCTAATTCATTCATGTACGCACTAATGATGCTGCCAAGGGCCACCTTGAACATATCAAAAGTGGCTAAATGGCTCCGGTTCCAAGGGGACAGGGCCAAAGCTAGTAGTCTCACTGATCTTTCCAGTCAAAGGTAAAGGCCCAGGCTAGTTAGGAGCAGATACATCCCAAAGATCAACATATGTCTGCATATATGGTATCACCACCTGTGCTTTCACTTCTTTGATTATGGGGTGATGTTCCAGGAAGGAATACTGGGAAGATATGGGGTCCAACTGGCAAAGACAGGGCAGAGTGTCGTCATATACAGATTTGCTAATCTATGAGGAAAGCTCTACACTAGGTTCAACAGAGGATGGAGACAAAAGCCCAGAGGCAAGTAAAGTGCTAGGAAACCTGGAGAAAATAATTAGTAAGGGGATAACAATAGCAGAAGCCTGACCAATCTCATTTCCTTCTATGACCAGGTGACATCACCTGGACAAAGGAGAAGACATTGATATCATATATTTTGACTTTAAAAAAGCCTTTGACCTGGCATCCCATGATGTCCTCACCGTAAAATTGGGGAACTGTGGCCTTGACAACCTTATGGTCCGACGGCTGGGGAACTGGCTCCATGGTTGGACCCAGAGAGTGATAGTCAATGGAACCGAATCAACATGGCGCATGGTGACCAGTGATGTGCCCCAGGGCTCCATACTCAGACCTGTACTCTTTAAGGTATTCATAAGTGATTTGGACTCTGGTGTCACAAGCGAATTGGCCAAGTTTGCTAACGACACAAGTTACGGGAAAGTGTGGTCACACTAGAGGATAGGTCGATGATTCAGGCCGACCTCAGCAGGCCATAAGGTGGGCAGATCAAAACCTGATGGCATTCAACACAGAGAAATGAAAGGTGCTCCATCTCAGGAGAAAAAACCCACATCATACTTACAGGCTTGGCAGTGCTACACTCGCTAGCACCATAACTGAAAGAGACTTGGGGGTCATGACTGACCACAAGATGAACATGAGCCACCAACGCAATGCTGCAGCCAGCAAAGCAAACAAAACCCTGGCTTGCATCTACCGATGCATCTCAAGCAAGGCCCAGGAAGTCATCCTCCCACTTTACTCTGCCTTGGTGATGCTGCAGATGGAATACTGCATCCAATTCTGGGTTCTGCAATTCAGAAAGGATGTGGAGAAACTTGAGTGGCCAGAGGAGAGCCACATGCATGATTAGAGGACAAGACAACAGGCCTTATGAGGACAGGCTGAGAGAGATGTGATTCTTCAGCCTGGAAAAGCACAGGCTCAGGAGTGACTTGGGGGCACAAGCACATAAGGGGTGTGCATCCGGAGCTGGGAAAACATCTGTTCATCAGGTCATCCAAAGGGAAGACAAGGTCCAATGGTCACAAACTCCTGGAAGACCATTTTAGGCTGGACATAAGGAAAAACTTCTTTACCATCCGAGTCCCCAGGGCCTAGAACAGACTCCCCCTATAGGTGGTGCAAGCATCTACACTGGACACTTTCAAGAAACACTTGGATGCCTGTCTTGCTAGGATCAGTCGACCTCCGCTGACTTCTGCTGACTTCCTGCCCCTTGGGCAGGGGGCTGGACCCAATGATCTTGCAAGGTCCCTTCCAGCCCTAATGTCTATGAAATCTATGAAGCCTTAGCGATGTTCCCAGAGAGAAGACAAGACAAATCAGTTAGATGCGCAAGTACATAAACGTTTCATTTAAGAAGCATGGGAAACAAACAGGATGAACTGGAGGTACAATCAAGGAATTGAGATGCAGTTAGGAATTCAGAGATGTGGCAGGATAGTTCACATGATTCAATACTGTTGTGGATGGATGTAACTTGCTCAGGAAGGACAGGCAAAGAAAAAAAGGAGCTCTTCCCTTTTATATAAAGGAGATGTATGTATTCTGAAGTGCAATATGAAGAGGAAGGTAGGTCTGCTGAAAGGTTCTGAGTAAATGTCAGAGGTGAGAGCAGCAAAAAGGAAACCATTGCAGTCTCTTGCTATAGCCCACCAAACCAGGAGGAAGAGGTGGATGAGGCCTTTAAACAACTGAAAAGCTTCCCAAAAAAAACCACAACAAAAATCCACAGGATCTGGTTCTCACGGGGGACTTTAATTATTGGGACATTTGCTAGGACAGCTGTGCACAATTAGTCCAACAAATTCTTGCTGAGGGAGAGTATGTTGGGGTTAACTTTTTGATACAGATGGTACAGAAGCCAAATGGCTGGGAGGAGGAGCTCTTCCACTTGCTGCTCACAAACAGAGGAATTTGTTATAAAAGTGAAGGTGGAAGGTAACTTGGGTGACAGTGGTTACAAAATGATAATAGATCAAGAGCCTAAGGGGAGGAAGGAAAAAGAGCAGCAGAATAATGACACTGGACTTCAGAAAAGCAGACTTCAAGAAACTCTGGGATCTGATGGGCAGGATCTCCAGGGAGCCAAGTCTGAGGAGAAAAGCAGTTTAAGACAGCTGGCTTTACTTTAAAGAAGCTGTATTAACGGCACAAGAGCTCACTATCCTAATGTGATGGAAGAATGGGAAGTGCAATAAGAGACCAGCCTGGCTAGACAGCAACCTCTTCAACAAGTTGAAACTCAAAAAGGAATCCAATAAAAACTAAAACTTGGTTGTATTATCAGGGAAGAGCATTGTGTGTGCAGGGAGAAAATTAGGAAGTTGTAGGCACAATTCAAGATGCAACAGGCAAGGGACATAAAAGACAATTAAAAGGGATGCTGTAAAATTAAGAGAAAGACCAAAGAAGCCATAGGTCCCTTATAGAATATAGAAGGCAATACCGTTATAAATCGATACAGAGAAGGCTGAAATATTTAATGGATTTTTACTTCAGTCTTCAAAAACAGAAGTAGCTACCAGATGACAAGCACAGATGGCGGCAAAAATAGGGAAGGATACAAACAGCACAGAGTAGTAACAGAATAGGTTAAGTATTACTTAGGCCATGTAAAGTTGTTTGGTTTCGACCAGAAAAATCACCACTCTGGGTAGAAAACAGAAATGTGCTGACATTCAAGCTTTTTCTCCTGGAGGAAAAATGGCCTCTCCAGGAAAAAAAAAAAAAAAAAAAAAAAAACCTCGGCAAAAAACAGTAGAAAAGTTCCTGTAAGAGTTTTTCCCAAGAGACTGAACTCCCGCACATTTTTCCCTGGCTTAACTCCTTCTAGATACCAGGAGTGGAGCCGTGGGAAAAGGCTGATATGCATAGGAAAGAGAGCAGTGGGTGTGATGCATCTCAGCTTCTGGCAGTCTTGCACAACATTCTCATTAACAAGGTAAGGAAACGCAAACTAGATGAAAGTATTTTAAGATGGGCATACAACTGATTGGACCACTGAGCTCAATGAGTAGTCTTCAAATACTTAATATGGAGATTTATAGAGATGGGATTTTCTCTGTGGCCATAAGGGACAGCACTAGGAGCAACAGCTTGAAGCTACAGCAGAGAAAGTTTAGGTTGAGAATTAGGAGGAATTCTCTGACTTTGAGGGATTGGGGGGGGGGGGGGGGAGAGGTAATTGAAGCACTGGAACAGGCTACAGACTGAAGTTGTGGAACTTCTATCCCTGGAAAATTTCAACAGCAGGTTGAACAGACATTTGGTTGGGATGCTTTAGTTAGTGCTAATCCTGCCCCAAGCAGGGCGCTGGACTAGATGACTTTTTGGGTCCATTTTTGTCCTACTTTTCTATGACCCTATGCATTTTTGCCAAGTGAACCTAGCCCACAGATGACAGCTGCAGGAGGCTGCTCTTGGCTAACATTAAGAATTACAATGAAACATAACATAGTGGTCCCTTAGCCGAGCAGGACTTCATAGGTAAAGAGCAGCACCCTGAATTAGAAAGATAATGGAAACCAATAGACTCTGGAAAACTGGCTTAGATTCGCAGGGTCTGCATAACTTTTCACTGTGATGCTTTAAACAAATTAGACATTACAAATGCCCCATAAACATTCTACATGTGGCTATCAAAATGTGCAGTGAAACTAGTATTTATGTTCAGCCGTAACAGCTCTCTGGACTGAAGACAAATTATGAAGTTTTACTCACGTTTCTCACAAATATTTGACAGGCTTTTCTGGCTACGCCAGCTGCAGGTCCTCCGGTTCCTCCAAGAGAGCCTGCAAAATTGCCTGCGAAGTTTCCACGATCCATTTCCATTGTTCTTTCAAAATTGCTTCCCATTGCAAGTCCCATTCGATCTATACCTGCTCCCATTCCCTGTCCCATAGCAGGCCCCATTCTTTCCATATTTGTAGCACCCATGCGATCTAATCCCATTCTGTCCATAGGAGCTGCAGCCATACGATCTAATCCTATTCTTTCCATAGGAGTAGCTCCTATGCGATCCAATCCAGCTGGCATTCTATCTAGGACTTGACCCATTCCAGTCCCCATTCCTGCAGGTACCATACGATCCATACTTAGACCCATCCTATCCATGCCAGTTCGCATGGGTTCTACACCTGATCCCATCCTGTCCATAGTTGTACCAACACGATCAATAGCAGTACCCATTCTATCAATCCCAAAACCTATTCCTGAACCCATTCTTTCTATTCCTGAACCCATTCTCTCAATAGCTGGACCCATCCTATCAATATTGGGAGCAATGTGATCTATGCCCAGAGGGGCCATTCGATCAATTCCCGAACCCATACGATCTACATTAGAACTCATGCGATCCAAAACAAGACCCATTCTGTCCATTTCAGACCCCACTCTCTCCATCCCATGCCCCATTCCAGAAGGTATTCTTTCTATCCCTGAGCCCATGCGGTCAATGCCAGGTGCCATCCTCTCAATTCCAGGAATGCTAGCAGTTCCACCACCTAGAACACACAATACATAGATTATTTCATTTTGTAATCACATGGATAGGATATTATGTTTAAATACTTGAAACTGTACAATGTTTGGTTGAAGTTCTTCAGTCCTGTGTATTCTGTAGCTGCAGACTCTGAAACAGCTGTGCTTCAGAATGCAAGCTTTATATTTAAGAGTGAAATCTATAGCTCCTACATGTGCAAAAAGAGCTTACAAAACATGATCCAAATATAAAAAGGGACAGAGTTCAAATCTGCTAAGGACAGCTACTGTGAAATAAAAATATAAATGCCTAAATGACAGCTTACATATGTTTTTAATTATTAAAATATTAGGATGCTCTTCCAATAAGGAAACTGGTTGCTGGCTACGTAAGTTTAAGACCACCCTCCCCAAACTGAAAATTCTCTTTTTCTGCCAGCCATGGTAGGTAGATGCAGGTTACAGACACACAGACTATTATTACCCTTCTCCTTAGTACTAAGTCAGACTCCATGCAATAAGTTACAATGTTCAGTTACTCGCAAACAATGCAAAACCAAAATTAAAAAAAAAGTTAAATCAGTTTAATTTTCCTCCCCACACTCTTCATGTTCAAAGTCAATCGAGCTATGAAAGCCAAAAGAGGAAACAGAAATAAATGTAGCCAATATACATTTTCAATTCAGAAAATCCTGAACCTGGTACCGAATTCTCTTTTTTTTTGTTCCTTTTTTTTTGTGTGGCAGAAACAAGTTCTTCCCATATAATTTAGGCCCAACTTAACTATTGAATATGGAGAATTTTTTTTTTTATAAAATCCATTCCATATTGAAAAAGTCCCATCTTACCACAGTGGGATATTAAATTAGTCTGATACCATCCTCCTCAGATAAAATTATGTTCTGTTTTGTCTCTATTGCCTTTTACTTCCATATAGGACTATTCTTTCTTTCATTATCTTACGACTAAAGGTGCACCGTACATTGGTCTGATATCAGATCGGTACCAATATAAAGAAAAATTGGCTGTATTGGAAATTGGCATAATGTGGCTGATAATTTGACCAATAAATACCCGTGCATTAATGCGCAGCCGCAGCACAGCATGTAGGCAGCAAGGAGCACAGCCCAGCAGCTTGGAGAGCTACATGCAGTTGGTAAGTCTGTTGCGATGAAAGGAGAGGGGGGAGGGAAGGGGTGTTGAGGAGGCAGACTAATGCCCCCCACGGTGAGGGAGGGAGGGGGTAGGCGCTGCCCAGTCGGAGTGGGGTGGCGCACGGGCACTCCTTACACTGCTTGCACCCTGGGAGGGCAGCGTGTGCCCCCAGATCTGTGCAGGGTAGGCAGGCTGCAGCTCAGCTGGGCTCTTCCTGGTAGGGGCTGGGCTCAGGGCAGGTAGTGGCAGCACTGGGAGGGGCTATAGCCAAATTTGGGGTGGTTGTAGCCCCCCCCGCATAGCCCCCCTCCCAGCACTGATGCCACCCGCTTTGAGCCCAGTCCCTGCTGAGAAGAGTCCAGTGTAGCCCTGGCTCCAGCCCACAGCCGCAGCCCTCCTGCCTCAATCTGGGGGCACATGCCCCCCCCCAATCCTCCATGCCCTCCAGGGCTGCAAGCAACACCCCCCCCAATGAGCCATGGGGGAGAGGAATATCTAATAAATATATGACCCAGTTCTTGAGTCATGCCTAGGTTGCCTTCTCCACCCCATCTTCAGCATACAGAAGCCCCACTTCTTCTGTCCTGTTTGTTCCAGGATGACTAAGGAAGCTTTTGTTATTAGCTTTGAACTTTCAAAGAATATTAAACTCAGCTAAGCCGTTAGTCAGTCTCATTTTATTTCTGCATATCTTGATATTAGGAAAAAAAAAGTAATTCTTTTTAATGAGTCCAATTTTCCATTCTTGTTAGATCCTCTACTGATTCTTATTGGCTTGTCTGAGGAGTTTGTTTGTCCATACATTATTTTCCAGCCCCATGCAGCAACTAGGAAAACCCAGAAGCATGGGGAAACCAGAACACCCTCTGTACTACAAGCTGTGGACAGCAAGCATAACTCCATGCATGACACCCTCCAGCTGGGAGGACCAGAGCTCCTCTTTCTGTACCTCCCCCATAAGCTTCTCATCTGCTTTAAACTTCTTTCCCAACTAAACCTGTTTGAAGCTCAGCTTCATCCCCCTGCTTCCGAGTATGGTCCTCCCCATCCAATTTCTACCTGCTCTGAGCTGCAAAACTTTTTGGTGATCTCCCAGTAACCTGTTTGGGGTTTGGTGGAGAGGAGGGTGCTTCTAGATTTCAAACGACTGCTTTTTAAAACAAGTGTATAGGTAGGTATAGTCACTCCTTGATCACTCCTTATCCAACCTCTTCTTGAGGCCCTCCAATGGAGATTCCACAACTTCCCTAGGCAGTCTGTTCCAATGCCTCACTGTGAAGTTTTTCCTAACAGGGAAGACGTTTTTCCCGAGTTTTTCCTCCCAATCTAAACATACCTTGCTATAACTTCAAGCCACTCAAGCATTCTGCCCTCTGCAGCATCAGAGATAAGGTACTGTCTCTACTTTGTAGGAGCGCTTCAGATGTTTGGAAGATTTCTACAATGTCCCCTTTTAACTGCCTTTCAAGCTCTCATGTTGCTTGCCTTCCAAGTTCTTTATCATTTTAATCACCTGCCTTTGGACCCTCTCTGACTTCTCCACATCCTTATTAGTGTGTGGAGCCCAAAACTGCAGATGAGGCCTAAGCAGTGCCAAGTAAAAAGATACTATCACCTCACAGATCTTGCACCTAATGCTCCTATTGATACAGGATGAGCCTTTCACACTGCAAACTCACACTGAATCAAATCTGTGATTCATCAAGACTCCCAGATCCGTCTCTGTAGTGTTTCTATCCAGCCAGTTATCACCTATTAACTAATCCAAATCATCAAACTGCACCTTACCGTTATTTGGCAGCATACTTTGTATCTAAATCCATTTCAATTTCTCCAATGCTTTCTTTAATTAATACATTTCCACTACTACTGAAGTCTCCAAAACTTTGTACAGATTTCCATTTCCTAGCCACTTCCAAGTCTAACCTGGGGGTCTAGATCAAATCCCCACAATAATTTCTTTAAAGTCCTTTATTATTCCTTCCAATTAATACTTTTCATTGAAACAGGTTCTATTTTTTCTATACCATCACATCTTATATTCCTGAAATCTAGAATCATAGTATCATAGAAGAGTAGGGCTAGAAGGGATCTTTGAAGTTTAGTCCAAAACTCTGCTTGACAGAATCACGCATATCCAAACCATTCCATGCAGATTCTTCTCTAATCTACTACTAAAACTATATAAAATTAACCCGCCACACAACTATAACACACAGCACCCTAACCTGCCACAGGTAAAGTATGGGGGAGATGACTTTCGACGTCTTTCTTGTTTGTTACATTTTGCCCAAGACAGCTAAAGAGAGCCATTCATGTCCCTTTCTAGAGGAAGGCAACCACCCTCACAGGCCATTACCAACCTAATCACGGGGTAAAATTCCTTCTTGACCCCAGCATGGCGATTGGTCCAACCCTGAACGAAGGTACAAGACTCCAACATATTTAAAGACCCTCTCCTTTACTTCACAAAATGTGAAGGATAGCATTTTTTTTTAATGTTTGCCTCCCTTCTTTTGGCCCTGCAAGTTATTTCCTGGTATGCTTCCTTGGTGATCTGCCCATTATTCCATTGTCCTTTTCCTTTTGAGGCAACCTAGAAACTCCTTGTGCAGTCGCACTGGTTTCTTGGCATTCCTTTTGTACTTCCACTGTGCTGGAATAGTTTTCTGTTGAGATTCCTATACTGTGCCATTTAGGAGCTGCCAGCCCCCCTAGGCCTCTATCTTCTAGTCTGTCCTCCCACAGCATTATGCCTATCTCCTTGAATTGGTTGAAATATACCTTGTTGAAATCTTGCAACTTAGTTCTGCTGACCTCAGATTTTCCCAGTCTCAGGATCATGAATTTTATCGTCTTGTGATCACCACCTCTTAAGTTTTCAATCATCTTCACACCCTCCACTAATTCTTCCCTACTGAGTCAAGACTATATCCAAGATAAATGACCCCCTAGTTGCATCCAACTGTTTGAAATAGCAAGTTGTCTGCCACTCATATTAGCAACTTGCTCAACACATTGTGTTGCAAAATGGTGCAGCCAAACATATGTCTGGAAAATAGAAATGCCCCATCAGTATCATTTAATAATTTTTGGATAATTTTGTCACCTCCTTGAAGAGTGCATCATTCACCTCTTCTTCCCAACTTGGCAATATACAACAAATCCCCATGATTAGATCACTACTGTGCCTTTCATTTTTTTTCTTCATGCAAATACATTCTGATCCACTACCCTCTTCCTCCTGAACAGGGAACGTGTGTCAAACGCATAGACAAGGTGACACCACCACCACCTCTCTCAAATCTGTCCTTCTGAAACAGATTGTACCCTCAGGAGTTGATGTTCTCTGCGATACCAATCAAAACACAGCTCATTTCACAGGCCGCAACTTCCATCTTTTCTCATTTGTTCCTCATACTCCTCACATTTGTACACATACAATCAGACACATTCTGCATTCTGACCTACTTGTTTCCTTTTATACCCCTTGTTGCTCTCTTTGGGCTCTAGACCTTTCCCCAAGCTGAGCAGAAGCTTCTTCCAGTCCTCTCCCCTCTGGTTGGTTGCTCTGTGGCTGAAGGGTTTTGTTCCCCCCCCCAGAACCTAGCTTAAGCTCTTTACTAGGTTGGACAAATGATGCCCAGAGATGCGCTTTCCAGTTCTGGTCAGGTGGCTTCCATCTTTTGATAGCAATCTTTCCCCTCTCAAATATCTTTCCACTGTCAAAGAATCCAAAATCTTCACATCAACACCATCTCAGCTGTACATTTACTTGCATGATGTAATTATCCCTGTCTGAGCCCTTTCCTTCTACTGGAAGGACTGATGAGAACACCACGTATGCCACAAATCTCCTTGGAGGAGACTAGGAAGATTTTTAATCTGATCAGTTCATTCTGATAGTATTGTCACCTGAAGGATGGATGAGCTTTGGCAGTCTTTCTGTAACATACTGAATATGGGCTCCAGGCAAACAGCACATTTCCCAGGACCCCAGATCCAAATAACGAATTGGTGCTTTTATTCCCATCACTCTTCTCTTCCCTCTTGATGCAATTGCTTTAGAACCCCCATCCCTGGGTCCCTGCACCTCCTGCTCTCTGGACTGCTGTCTCTCTAGTTCTTACCTGCTGAAGTCCTCACCTCTGCTTTTTCTTTAGTTGTTCCACAACAGTATGCAAAAAGCAGTTACTGACTTCAGTCTTATTTTTGAGTTCTGGAGACCCTCCTTCTAGCACTCACATGCTGCCATTTATCTTCCATGCTCTTTGAACACTCTAGCAGCTTCAAGGTGGATACCTATGCTTCCAACCCTCTCAATCTTTTCCTCCAAGGACACCAGCTTAATCTCATGCTTGGTGCAGAAGAAATGGTCTCGACTCTCTGGGAGGAACACAAACATGGAACATCCCAGGCAAATAACTGCCGATTCAGTCTCCATTTATGCCTCTTATAGGGGCTATCTAGATTGTAGACAACCAAAAAACCACAGACAAAAAGCAACCCCCAGGCAAACTCCCTCTCTGTCTGCAAGGGGCTGCCTGGCCCCACCCCTCAATTAGCCAAACCAACCACTTAAAGAAAACCACTCCACACAGAGCTGTGAGCACAAACCCTACCAAGCAGTCACTCCCAGAACAGGCACAAATCAAACACACAGACAACACAAATCAGAATTCCAGTATTTCTGGTCTGGACCACCAGCTCCCAGAAAAGACTCCTGTCACTGCTGAGCTACTCCTCTTCTCCCCTCACAGCATCTCCAAGACAAAACTCCTCCTCTGTTTGCTGCCACCTTTATTATTTCTAAACTACCTAAACAGTTCAACACCCATCAATATCTGCATTCCAGTTGGAGCTAGGATTCCACCATACATTCACTGCTACTATAATGCCTCATTTTTGGATCCAACATCACGAATTCCAGTTCTTCCATTTTATTACCCAGGCACCTAATCAGCTAGACCGTGAGAGTATTTCCATTCCTAGCTACCATATTTACTGGAATACAAGACAAATTATTTCCCCCCACAATCAACATAGAGAAAAAAGCCCCTCGTCTTAGAGTCGCATACAAAGACACTTCATTAAATATACTGCTTATCATTAAAGTGCTGCCAAAAGTAGCATGTGCTCAGTAACAGAAACCGACTGTGAAGTTAATTAAATGCTGCCAACACTAAGCATGACTAAAACACATGGCCCATAGTGGGCACATGCGCTGATGGAAATCTACCACAAAGATAGGTTAGGGTAGCCCATCTGAACAAGATATACGGTAGTGCTCTTTGAGCAATCCCCACTCCCCCAACCCTGAGTCTTCAAGTCGTGGTGAGCCACCATAGAAAATACATTTCAAGTTCCTCTTCACTGCCACAGCTAAGCTGCACCTTTCTTCCCCGTTTCCAATTATTACTGTTTCTTCACCAGCCTTAAATGTCTGGCAATCATGAAACGAGGCCCCAAACAATTTACCTAAAATCCTTCTGCTGGCCCCTACTTAGCCTGTCACAAATAATTATTGTGGCCCTGCCCTCCATGTGGTGAAACTGGAGCAGACTGCCCTGCACTGCATACACGTTTTTGGAGGATCCCAGAACTCATGACAAAAACACCTGCGTCCTGTCACGAGCGGAAGGCTAATTAGCACAAGGCTCATTTGTTTGCACAGAGGTGGGCTGGATCTGGAATACATACATACTGAGCAGTGCTGAGCTATGGAGTCACCATGGCTTGAAACTGCTGACTGCTGGCATCCAGGCCAATGAACTATATAGTAAATCATGAGCATTTTCACAATTAAGTAAGGAACTATGTTAGGGTCTCTTACCAAACAGGGGAGACAATCTAGTGACAGATGTGGAACAGGCTGAAGTACTCTGCCGTTTTCACCACAGTCTTAACAGGCAAGATCAGCTCCTAGACTACTGCACCTGGCAGCACAGCTTGGGGAGAAGCTGAGCAGCCAACAGCGCTCACCTCCTAAGAACAGGTTAGGAACTATTTAGAAAAGATGGACGTGTACAAGTCCACATGGACACAATGCACCCAAGGGTGCTAAGGGAGTTAGTCAATGTGACAGCAGAGCTGCTGGCCATTATTTTTGAAAACAGATGTCGACTGGGAGGGGTCCCAGATGATTGGAAGAGCAAATATAGTGTCCATCTTTAAGAAATGGAAGAAGGAGGATATGAGAAACTACAGACCCATCAGCTACAGACTAGCTACAGTCCCTGGAAAAATTATGGAGCAAGTCCTAAAAGAATCCATTTCTAAACACTCGCAAAAGAAGGTGGTGATCAGCAACAGCCAGCATGGATTTACCAAGGTGAAATCATGATAGCCTTCTGTGATGAAATGACAGTTTCTGTGAATATGGGGAGAGCAGTGGATGTGACATACCTTGACTTTTGATATAGTTTCCTATATCCAAAAAAAAAAAAAAAGGGGGGGGGTCATCTTATATTAAAGTAAATACAGTAAAGTCACTGCCTGGCCCTCCACTGTCTTTCTATGCCTTGGTGTCCTTTCCTTTTGGGCCACCCCCTCTTATCTTGCTTATTCCTTCCTTATTCAAATGGAACCCATCTCTAGAAGATAAAAGCTTTAGCTACAAATGCTGGAGAGTGGTCATGCTTCCTTGGGTTATACATCTTCAGTTATCTTGTCCTGCTTATTTCCTTTTTCTCTTGGAACAGAAAATTAAACAGCTGAGAATCAACTGAGCTTCTAGTTCTTGAAGTACCTTCCTCAGCCTAATACAGCTGTCTTTACTCTTGTCATAGGTTATATGGCCATATAATTTGTACCTCCATGAAAAATGATTAATTAATGTATTGTTCCTTGTTCTCATAGGAATCCTCTTCAGCCTATGTCTCATGAGTTTACTCCTGGCAGACAACACATCCTCCTGCTTCCTGGGTCAACCCTTGTGGCTGGTTTGTCTGACCCTTTTAGGATTCAATCCCCAATAATACAAACTTGTCTTTTCCTGGTGCCTACATCTCAGATCTTTTTCCTTTTGCTCCTTTTGTCAGTTAATCATGTCTTTTGATCTAGCTTGATGCTTCTTTCATTCTTCCTGAAATGAGGTCACCTTTAAGCTTCATTCTCTCTTCCCCTTGACTGGAACGGGCTGTTCTTTACTGTTATGCTATCACATCATTAGATCTTAAGCATTTCTCCTCTTCATCTCTCGTTATATAGAGATTATAAATTGGTTGTTTCACCCTGCTCAGTCAGGGGTCAGCAACCTATGCATGGCACATGGGGTAAATGGGGTAAAGATGTCTGATCCAGCCTGGGGACAGAGATGTGCCATGCCATGCAGCCTCTCCACTGCAAAGTCTACTGCTCTACTGTATCTGTGCTTCCCTCAGTGCACAAGAGTCAGGAATCTGCAGCAGAGCACAGGCAGCTGCCTGCTCCACAGGGATGTAGACTTCTGGCCAACAACTAGGACTGGGTTGCAAGCTCCGGCCCACACCAGCAAAAGGATGTTAACCCTTGCACTCTTTTGTATTGACGTCTCAATTGACGACCCTTGTTCCTAAGGGTTTGCCTCTTCTGATGTGTCCATCGAAAATCATCTTTCTTGCTAGGCTTCGGAGACCTCTCATCTGTATGTGCAGATCTTGCCTCCGCTTTCTTCCATCACCTACTCAAAATCCTGTCTGAACTCCACTACTGTTGACAGCTGTATTACCAGCCCCTTGATTATCAACTTCTCCATAAGCACCATCAGGCAACACTTCAGGTACATGTAGCTGACATTACAGAGCAACCCCAAAGATGATATACATCCCACTGATTACACAGTCATCCTCACTTCCCCAGTCTTGAAAATTCCTCCATGGATGCTAGAGCTGTCATCCTCTGCTCCCTCCCCCCTGCCTTTTCTTTTAAATAAAAAGGAAGGCAAACCCTTGGGGGAAACAAGACCCTAGTAGCAAAGTAAAAGGAAGGAAACAGGGAGGAAAAGCACCATAACCCCCCGCCCTCCCCAAACAAAAACAAAACCTGAAACTGAACTACCTCAAACTCCCCTCATAAGCTCCTTTTAGCTCTCTCCCGTCACTGGCAACTGGTCTTTTATAGCCTGGGGCAGCATCACTTCCCTATTTAGGTTCAGTTCTCAGCAAGAGGCAAAACAGCCTTCCAAAAAATCAGTGCTGCTCAGCAAAATCCCCTAACGAACTCACTCACAGAATACAAAAGATACTGGATCGACAGAGAGAGAGAGAGAGACAGACACTATTACATATTTTAGATACTCAACATTTAGATGGTTGTCTCAAAGGTTATTCCATAATCTGTAGGTTGACTGTATTTTCTTAAGGAGTCTCATTATGAAGCATGTTTTTGGAAGATGTAGCAAATCTGGATTTTTAAATTTACATAGCAACATGAGGTTTCCCTAATCCCCTCCCCTACAAAGTCTGTGTACTAGAATCTCTCAAGCTGTTAGTGCACATTTTTGTGATAGTGGCAGTTGAGACTGGGACATTTTCTCTTTCCTAATTTCTAGGTTTATAGATTTACATGTGGGCTTTGATTTTTTTTTTTTTTTTTTGATCAGGCAGAACTTCCCTCACTGCCTCCATTTCCTAGTGGAAGAACTGCAGTGAAAGTTAAGACAATGTTTATGACCTGTGGTCTTCTAGTATGAAACTTCTCACTCCCTGTATAGCATCACTGTCAGTCTCCTCTACCAGTCGCAAGGCTTGATCAACAGACAAGGTTCTAAAATATTTTCGATCGGGGATGCACAACCCCTGTTTTGAAGAGTCATGTAATATGGCCTGTGGGTCTCTCCACTGGGTCCACAAATTTGGTGGTGGTGGTGGTAATGGGGGAGGGGGGACAGGGACCAGCAGCAATTAACATTGTCACCACTCTCCCACTGCCTAAATTTCCAAGCCCTGTTCCAAATGCACAGGAATAGTCTGTCCAGGGCTGTATGCAGCTATGCAGAATCAGGCTGGTCAAGCTGTTTCCACGCAGCTGCAGCAAAACCCAGCTTGGACAGCACTGCATGCTGGATGGGGCCCACAGGTAGACCTGGCACCACTCATTTGACCCGTGAGCCCAATGGGGCACCACTGGTTTAGATGAACAAATTTTACTCAGAAAATGTAACTAAAAGTTTCCTCAAACCATTGAAAAGATTATTCATAACACACCTTCTAACTATTGCAGGCACAGCTCTGGGATGCACAAGTTGTTACGAAAGCCCAGTTTACTTACCTATACCTCTTTCAAGGGCATCTCCAAAAGTACGAGACATCCCCATCTCATTCCTTCCAAAGTCTCGTTCAAATCCTCCACCCATTGCTCGATCCATCTCTGCAGAAAGACATCAGTTAGTGCAATGCAGCCTATAGTGCTGAGAGAGCCTGTATCACAGTACAGAGGTGCTCACATCTCCCTATGCCATACAGCAAGGGGAACCGGACTGCCTGCTCACATGGTGCTGGGGGAGCTTGCAGTTAGGGAGGTTGAGGGGGGTGGGAGGGCGGCGCCATGGTCCTCCATTCATGCAGCCTCCGGCCACTAAGAAGTTAGAAATTTAAACTGTCCCCAAGGTGTCTTGTCTCTAAGACACGGCATTCTACTTTTGAAATCTCAAAAGTATTCTAGCTTCTCTTTCCTGGAGGATCCTAACAATACATTTAGGATCCAAACTGAAGTTAGGTGGTATATTATCCCTGTTCTAGGTTGTCCTACCATAAGGCTAATATTTTTTTCCAGAATTTAGAGTTCATGTTCCTAAGAAAACTAGTAAAAAAAAAAAGCTCTGGACATTTTAGGATGATTATATACCAAAAAAGCATCAATCAGCAAACAACCAGAAAGGATGCTCAGCTTCCTGTATTTTAAAACTGAAGTCCCAAACATATAGCCTAAAGCCCACTCTCTCTCCACTCTCTCAGTCCTGATCCTCAAGGGAAATTTACACAACACTTCCCAGAGACGAGCCTATGAGCTCCATTTCATCAACCTCCTGGATACTAGAGATCATGGACTAAACAGACATTGGATTTTTGATGCATTATAATCTGCCTGGCAACTGACTCCCCAGCCCAGCCCAGCCCCTGGCTTGTTTCCTTTTCATTCCATCCAGGAAGAGCACACATCAACTGCTGAAACTTGCTTAGCCTGACGAAGGGTTTTTGAACCCGAAAGCTTGCTTAATAAATATTCTCCAACTATTTCGGTTGGTCTAATAAAAGATATCAAATTCACCCAAGGAACCTTGTCTGCCTCAGTTACCAGGATACACACTTGTACACCTATTTCTTTGCAATTGTGAAATGACTTTGTGAAAAGTCTGCAAATAGTCCATCTCAACCTCTGTGCAGAGAAACTCATAGCAGTGAAATAAAAAAATAATAATAATCCAGGCTGCAAATCCAAATTCCAATGAATAAATTATTTGTACAGTATTCTTATAAAAGCAACTACTAAGTGTTCCCCATTATGTTCTGGTCAGAAAGGTGAAGTCTTATCTAAGAAGATGCCTTCATCTAATAGAAGTCAAGTTACATCAAATGAACAAATGAGGCTTCATGCCCTAGCCAGCCATTTTCTGGAAAGCTAGCAACTAGAGGTGCACCGATACATTAGTCTATATTGCAATCAGCACCGATGAACAGGAAAATTGATGTTATTGGCAGCTTGGAGAGCAGAGCCTGGCTGGTGAGTCTGCAGGGGGAGTGGGGGGAATTGAGGCCCCCCATGGTGAGGGAGGGAGCAGGGCTAGGGCAAACACTGCAGAACCAGGGCAGCGTGGGGTGCAGGGCAGAGCTGTGAGCACTTTATCTGGGAAGGACCGGGGGGGGGGG
>NW_005842166.1:1108094-1113536 GCF_000455745.1 Alligator sinensis | reverse complement strand
TGTTGGTCAGTTCCTGCCACTGTGCACATCCCTGGGGGAGGCATGCAGGGGGCACATGCCCCCCAGATCTGCACGTGGGGCAAGGGTGGGCTGCTGCTGCAGGATCAAGGCTAGGCACAGCACTGGGCTCTTCCCAGGGGGTTGGGCCAGGGCTGCACTTAGGGTGGGTGGAAGTGGTGCTGGGAGGGGAGCTACAGGGTGGGCTAGAACCAGTCCAAAGTTCACCATAGCCCTCCCCACTCTGATGAGCTGCTTGAGGTTCAGTCCCAGGCCCTGCCCCAACTCCCTCCCCTCACTATGAGGGCCTCAATCTGCCCCTCCCTCCCCTCCCCACAGCCTCCTTCCCTCCCAACAGACTTACCAACCAGACACTGCTCTCCAAGTTGCCAGGCTTGCATATGGGCAGTGAATCAGTACTAGCCGATATGATTCATTAGTAAGTCAGCCATTGGTATTGACCCCAAAAAAATCTTTAAATCAGTGCACCCCTACTAGCAACCCAGTAAGTTTCCTGAAAGCGTTAACACAGTATTTACTTTCTAGAACATTTTTTAAAATCAGTACTTTCTAACTAGGAGATGGCAATTCAGGAAGACTCAAGACCTTATAACACTACAATAAGTAATTTCTGAAAATTCTAAACAGAGATATCCTGTCTATTGTACGGACTGGTCATCTATAATGTAGGTAATTTCTCACCACTCATTCTGCCCATGTTCATTCCAGATGGAAAGCGACCCAGGTTTTCCATTCCAAAAGGACCCTCCATCCCTGAAATAAATATTTATCTTTTTAATGCAAGTAAAAATTAAAAACTGAATTCCAAAATAAACTACTACAGTGGACAGGGATGAGTTATACATGGTTTACTCTTTAATAATACTGGTAGGAATATTCAAGGGAAATTTGCCACATGCAGAATGACATCCCAGAAGGGTGTAATTTGGAAGGTGGGGGCTACTTCATAGTCAGAATTGGTATACATTAAGGGTATAGACAGATTTTACAAATGTAGCACTATCAAGTGACAGATAAGCTGTTATGGTGCAACTATTACATCCACATACTCCTGTAGGGACACAATTTAAAATTGCCATAACCTTAGCCAGAGTTAGCTGATCTGCATCGTTATAGAAAAAAGTAAACTTAACAAGAACAAAGCAGCTATGAGAGCTCATGCACAAGTTTCCCATACCACTTTTTACAGCAGTTCCAAGTTGCAAGGACTTCCTTAGACTATGGACAAAATATAAAGCTGAACTGCCCTAGCCTGCAGTTTTAGTTTTGCTTCTGCATGGAATTTGGCCAGAAGTCCCCACAGCTAGCACTATTAACTTCTGTAAATAATGCCGCAGTTGTAAGTATTTAGCATCTTGTGCTTTACTTATGGAGCTAGCCCTTCTGGGAGAACAATGCCGATCAACACTACAGTGACTTTTCTAAAACTTATGCAGCGTATCATGTTTGGAAATAGTGTTAAATTTAAATGTAACGATGCCAAGTGACTCTTGTTTGTTTAATGGGAAACAAAGACTAATAAATATACCAAGAAAACGGTGTACTTCAAAGCTAGATGCACAGCAACGTACCTCCCATTTTATTCATTCCAAAGCCCATGCCTTCCATTCCCATTCCTTAAAATAAAAAGGGGGGGAAAAAAAGCTTTTTATATAGACAGAATTGTTGTATACATGCAATTAATAATCAAATCAGGTGGCTAAGCATACGATGTTCCTCTACAGAAAAAGGCAACTGTTAAACTCTTAAGCCAAAATAAAAGAAAAGTAATCAATGAGCAGACAAGCTGTTATATGAGAACTGAGGAGAAGACTGCAAGACTCCTTTTTAAGAGGAAGCTCAACCAGCAGGAAAAAAAAAAATTTAAAAAAAAATCAAGTTGTTCTCAAAGTAAGTTAGATATGGGTCTTCTCCAACTTGACTTTTCCAGGCAAATAAGAACTATGGATTTTAAAAAGGGAATGCACATTAAGAGTTATGATGCAAGGGTAACCGGTACAAATTCACAAGTCATTTATGAATTATAACAACACCCTTGGGCATCTTCTGCATTCTACTGTAAAAGAAGTGACTTAAACTTTAATTAACAAGACTTCTAGATTAAGCGTCACTTCCCTTTCAGAGAATAACAATCAAACCAGTCTTGACGTACAAGACATTTTACTTAGATGGATCCAACTAAAGGGACTAAAGCCAATTAAAACCAACACTAAATCAACTGGTTAGATCTCTGACGTGATGTCTACAGAGAAGCAATATCATACAAGTATTCCTGCCCACACTAGCTTTAGTCTAGCTAGCATTGATAAATACAATGAAGATGCAGTGACATGGTCCAGTAATTAAAATCTATACCTAGGTTCAACATGGGCTAAAGAAATTCTTGCTGCCACATCCTCACTTTTATGTATGTTAGCTAAAGCTAGTTTAAAGTGTGCCAATTCATATTACAACATCATTGTTCTTTGCTGAATAGAAATACTTAAATGCAAGATTTTTTATAAAACCAATTCACAGAAATGTCTCCAAAGACAGAGTTTAGAAGTTTTCTGTTTGATGCTAGAGCACAAGAACCAAAAACCAGAAAGTGAGAGTTGCTAGACAGACCACTCCAGATGATCTGTCAAACGTAGTCACTTAGGCTGCTTGCAGACATAAAAAAAAAAAGGGGGGGGGGTCCTCTTTAAACTCAGTGTGCTTCCACACTGAGCCCAGGACATGCCCAGAAGAGGCAGTGTGTTAGTCAGACCCAGCTCACCCAATGTCTGTACAGATTGAGGACTTTAGTGGGGCTTTTTTGCGCTTTTATCTAATAGCTGAATTACACCCCCATCTGTCAGCACCCTTAATGTGTTACCAAGTGTCAAAGAAGACAAATTTATTTGGCAAACTTTTAAAAAAAGGCTAAAATATGCAAATCAACAAAAAAAGAAACCCCAAATATACCAAACAGTTCTAATTACAAATTGACCCTAAATAAGTTGGCCCCAAGTTTCCAGGTTCAATTATAGGGAAAAGTTTTCCGCCTTAAATAAAAGAAGTTGATAATTAGACAAAATCCTTGAATGACTGTTGCCCTTAAAAAAGTTACAGGAGTATTAAATAACCAAATACTAGACTCAAAGATTTAAATGGGTTAAAAGGGGAGGGGAAAAAAGCATCCTTTGTACCAAACCATGTACCCGGAAGTCACTGTATTGCATTCCACCAAAAGTGGTCTAAGTCAATACATAAAGACAAGTGTTTTTAGTTAAATAGAATCTGTTTATGGGTTTAAACAAAGGCAGGCCCTTAATTAAAAAGGCTAGATTTGAACTCCAGTTCTGGATTCTAACTTTATGACATGTACAACCAAACCCCTGGGTTTAAAGTTGCCCTCTTTTGGAAATATAAAATTCAAGTATCTCATTTATGGGCATGGAAAGCGGGTGATTTACAGTACTGTTATGATCAGGTCTCAGGTGATATAACCTCTTATAAAGAGAGAAAGTAAAGTACATTCAAGAAAATTTTTGTTCTGGAGAAATGAAACTTTCTTTAAACATTTACAAATTTTAAAACTTCGGGCATTCTTTAGAGATCAAAAAGACTCGTGATCCTGAAAAATGCGCAATCCAATTGGGGGGGGGGGGGGGGGGGGGGAGAAACAAAACCATTTAAAAAAAACTTTTTTTTTTGGGGGGGCGCAGAAATAAGAAACCAGTTAAGTTAAACCTTGCTTTTTTTTTTTTTTTCTTAAAACATCCACATTAAGTGTTTTCAACTGCTCAGTTTTCTGCCAGTTCACCCTTTGTGCTGTTTCTAGGCACTATGACTCCAATGGGGACCTGCCTCAGAGCTGGGGGACCCATGGATTCACAGCTCCTTCCTGCCTACAACAGTTAAGGGACTGGAAGCCTAGACCTGCCACAAGACTTACAGCTTCTGAGGTCCTACTCCAGCAAAAAGCAGCCCAAGGAGATTCCCAGGACCTGCAGGATGATAGCGATCCCAGTCACCCAGCCACTTTGGCATTTACCTGCATAAGCTGAGCCTTATGTTGGCTGGTCTTTAAGGGTGCCATATAAGGTGACTTGCTCTGTACATTATTACTATAGTGTTTCACTTATACAATCAATCCTGAGCATAAATAGAGACCTTTTATTGAGGGGCACAAAGGAGGATTTCTAAAAAGAACAATATAATATTGACGAGACAAAGAGAAGCTAGATAATCCTTTCATGAAGTGTGTAGTTTTCTTACCTCCGGGTCCCATGTTGCCCATTCCCATGCCTTTGTTTAAATGATTTGCATCAATAGGCTGACCTCCTGGCCCTAATCCCATGCCAATACCACCTAGACCATCTAAAGAAAACAGTCAGTTAAAACATTGATTTCTACTATTTGGTAAAGATAACAACAAGTGAATAAATCAGGGCTTACTGGAGGCCTACCCTTGAGCCTGCATTTTTGACACATGAACAAGTTTTATTTTCTAAGTGCCCCCCAATTTGTACTTTGAGCATCCCTCAAATCAGGCTATTTTTCCCAGGATCAGCTCCTTGATGCTACTGAGGAGAACTGCTTCTCTTGCAACATGGAAGATAACATTACTTAAGAGGAAGAAAAATCACAAGCCATGTTGTGCAAATCCCCTGCATTTGAGGAGAGCATAGGAACACATGGGGAAACCTCCACGTTTAATGGAGTATTGCCCTTGTCCAGCCAAAATAGAAGAATAAACCACCTTCCTCCCTAGTCAATATGCAGTTAATATCATGGTTGGTACATCTTCTGTTACAGATAAATCTAACATAACAGTGTGACAGCCAATGTGCACCCACCCCTGAGCAACAGCTCCACCTCCTCCTCCAAAGCAGCTATAACATGCATTTACCCCTTATGTAAATGCTTATGCTCCAGAGAAGAAAGCTAGACTTCTTTCTTCACAGGGGGTACAGTGTCCCTAGAAACATTGTTTTGACATTTACAGTACTTAAAATTGACTGAATAATCCCCAACTGAAAGAGACTGGGTCCCTCCTGGTGCTCTGTGTATTAAAGAACATGAAAAACAAAACTCCCCACCACCCACCCACACTTGCTTGGCACCATCTTTAAGAGCGTGTGTGTGTGCATGATCACAAGCACATTAATAAGCAGATTTTTCTTCCTAGTTTTTAGATTCTTGTTCACACATACAGGCATAAGTAAGAGAAGCCATGCCTTTTCAGGAAGCCCCCCTACATAAGATTTTCTGGGAGTTCTGAATGTGTCAATTTCCATGTGAACAAAGGGTTATTAGAAAGATACTGGAAGCCACTTGGTTCTAGTTGATGTTGGTATCTATACTTCAATTATTCTAGAAAAATATAAAATAATATAGATTGTCCTGTTATTGGGAAACAGTGTTTGGCATCTTTGAGAGATGCACACGAATGGAATT
>NW_005842166.1:1092811-1108084 GCF_000455745.1 Alligator sinensis | reverse complement strand
GTGGGGGGGGGGGGGGGGGGTGTAAACAATTAAGAAATTGGTTTGAAACAATTTACAGATTACCAATCTGTTATTTGTTACAACATGTCTATAGGTGAAGAAAGCAGGAAATATATATTAGAGAAGAGAGAATAAAAGAGCTATTTCCTTTAAAAACATAAAATCTTTATATTATCGAGCTACCACAGTTCCCCTTATTCTACCAATCACTGTTCTTCCCAGTCCCAGCACACCTATCTTTAGACTTCTTTAACTAGAAAATGGCAAGATCTTCAGGCACGGCTGAATTCACTCCTTTTTTAGAAGTTATAACGATATTAGAGAAGAGAGAATAAAAGAGCTATTTCCTTTAAAAACATAAAATCTTTATATTATCGAGCTACCACAGTTCCCCTTATTCTACCAATCACTGTTCTTCCCAGTCCCAGCACACCTATCTTTAGACTTCTTTAACTAGAAAATGGCAAGATCTTCAGGCACGGCTGAATTCACTCCTTTTTTAGAAGTTATAACGGACAGAATGCCTCTTATTTAAGAACAGCATCCTGCAAAAGGAAGCAGCATTTTCCTGCTTGAAACCACTTATATAGTCACATAATGGTAGAAATTTAACAAAAACTCCCTTCTCCAGCCAAAAGGCCAAAATACAAAGCTAGAACATTTAAAGGAGGCAAAATGGAGCCAGCTGAAGAACTACCAACTGAACCTGACCTCAAAATAATTGAGGTACCAAACACAGATTACTGTAAGGAGGAAAGAGGTGGCCACATCTGAACTTCTTTCAGTAGCACTTTATTTCTGGTCATTTCATTAAATTAGAGATCAGCATATAGGAAAAAATATCTTGTGCTGAAATGCTTGTTCATCATGCTGCTGAAAGCCAGGTTTTGGGGTTGTCTTTTTTTTGGGGGGGCGGGGGGAGAGAATGTTAAAGAGGCTTTAAATAGAAGGAGCATTTTAAAATCCTGTACACTCCATTTATTTCATGTGTTTTTTCCTTCTTAAAAAGGATATTGCTATAGAGCGATTACATTTTGAAAGTCTCAGCTAGAAAATATTGGCCTTAAGTGCATCTCAAGCACAACCTGGAGAGCATTCAGCCTCATTCCACAGCTAATAAGGCATGCAGCAACAGCTTACTAAAAAAAAAAAAAAAAAAAAAAAAAAAAAAAAAAAAAAAAAAGCAAGCCTTGCATGACCTGCTGTTACACCTGTATATACAGATGCATCTGGACTATAATAATGCCAGAAAAAAAAATAACTTTCTAAATGCAAGACAACTGTGCAAAGCTGTTTCAAAGTGAGTCTGATGTTTCAAGTGCTTCATCTGCCCTACCGCAAGCTAAGAATTTAAGTTGCGAGTGGAACTTACGGGGAAGTTGCTGGGGCCTCTCTGGAGGAAAGAAGTCTCCCTTCGGAAAGGCTCGCTCATCCTGAACACACGGTTAAACACAGTTAAATTACACATACAAAATGATACCATAGGCTGGTTTGACAGCTCTACCAAGGTCCTGTCCATACATGTAAGTACAAGTAAACAACATGAGTACTTTCAATACTGTAAGGTGAATGCAGATCAAATCTAAACCTACTGGTCCTCTGCCCCTTATCATAGCTTTCTAAAATTCTATGGTTGAGAGGGACCACAGGAGGTCAAAGCAGGACCAGCCCCAAATAGATCATCCCAGCCAAGGCTTTGTCTAGCTGGGTCTTCAAAACATACAACAGTTTTTGAGTAGCCTCTCCAGAGCTTCACTACACTCCAAGTGAGAAAGGTTTTTTCTAATATCTAACCCAGGGGTAGGCAATCCCCCACATGGGTGCCAGAGCAGGGCGCGCAAAGGCAATTTGCTTGGCATGCACACCTCCGGGCAGACGGCAGGAAAGTCACCAGGGCTGCACTAATCACAAAGACTGGGTCCCTGGCTGCTCCCCCACCATCTGCCCCTGGAGCCCCAATGTCTTACAAGTCGAGGTTGCAGGTGTTTCTGGCACTCTGTCCAGAAACGCTGCTGACCCCTGATCTAATCTAAACGTTCCTTGCCGCAACTTGAGGCCATTGCTCCTTGTTCTGTCATCTGCAACCACTGAGAGCAATCTAGCTCCATCCTCTTTGGAACCCCGCTTCAGGCAGTTGAAAGTTGCTATCAACTCCCCCTTCAGTCTTCTCTTCTACAGACTGAATAAACCCAGTTCCCTCAGCCTTTCCTCAGAAGGCTTTTCCTCCTGCGTCTTAAAAGGAAGACCTACAAAGGATGGAGGACTGGAACCACCTCCAAGGAGGAATACTCTGCTCTGGTCCGGACCTGCAGAGAGTAAACCAGAGAAGCCAAGGCTGCGATGGAACTCCAGCTAGCTACAAATATCAAGGACAATAAAAAGTCCTTTTTTACATATGTGGGGAGCCGAAGGAAAAGAAAGGGTAACATTGGACCCCTGCTAAACCAGATGGGACAACTGACAACCAATGCCCAGGAAAAAGCCAACTTGCTAAATGGGTACTTTGCATCAGTTTTTCCACCAGTTCCATGGGATGCCTCTGCCTACTGTGGGTCAGGGAGGCCCAGGTGAGGGAGATTCCTTGCCCTCCATTGAAGCTTGAACTTGTGAAGGAACACCCTGACAGGCTGGATACCTTCAAGTCAGCTGGCCCCGACGGGTTACACCCCAGGGTACTCAAGGAGCTGGCTAGCATCATAGCTCAGCCCCTGGCAGGGATCTTCGAGAGCTCCTGGTGCTCTGGTGAAGTGCCCAAAGAGTGGAAGAGGGCCAGTGTTGCACCTATCTTCAAGGAAGGGAGGAAAGTAGATCCGGCAAACTACAGGCCCATCAGCCTGACCTCTATCCCAGGGAAGGTCTTAGAAAAAAATCGAGGCCATTCTTAACAGACTAGCTGAAGGCAATATCCTGAGGGATACCCAGCATGGGTTTGTTGCAGGTAGATGTTGCTTGACCAATCTCATTTCCTTTTATGACCAGGTGACCTATCACCCGGACAAGGGGAAGAGAGTGACGTATATCTTGACTTTAAAAAAGCCTTCGACCTGGTATCCCATGATCACCTCTTGGCTAAACTGGCCAACTGCGGCCTCGACCTCACCACGATCTGCTGGCAGGGGAATTGGCTCCGCGGTAGGATCCAGAGGGTGGTGGATGATGGAAGCCAATCAATCTTCTTGGTGCACGGTCACCAGTGGGGTCCCTGCAAGGCTCTGTCCTAGGGCCTATACTATTTAACATCTTCATTAATGATGTGGACATTGGTGTCAGAAGTGGACTGGCCAAGTTTGATGATGACAGCAAACTCTGGGGTAAAGCATCCACACCTGAGGATAGGAGGGTGATCCAGGCAGAACTTGACAGGCTCATGAAATGGGCAGATGAGAACCTGATGGTGTTTAACACTGAAAAATGCAAGGTTCTCCAGCTTGGGAGGAAAAAACCTGCAGCATGCTTATGGACTTGGCAGTGCTACACTGGTTAGGACTACAAACAAAAGGGACTTGGGGGTCATGATTGACTACAAGATGAAAATGAGCCTTCAATGTGATGCTGCGGCTAGAAAAATGCTGGCTTGCATCCATAGATGCTTCTCTCATGCAAATCCCAGGATGTCATTCTCCGGTAGTACCCGGCCTTGGTGAGGCCACAGCTAGAGTACTGTGTACAGTTTTGGGCTCCACAATTCAAAAAGGATGTGGACAAGCTTGAGAGGGCGCAGAGGAGAGCCATGTGCATGATCAGAGGTCAGGAAAACAGACCTTACGATGAGAGGCTGAGCGCCACGGGACTCTTCAGCCTGGAAAAGTGCAGGCTCAGGTGATCTGATGGCCACATATAAAGGTTTATCAGGGGTGCTCATCATCATCTGGGGGAGGAACGTCTGTTCACCAGAGCGTCCCAGGGGATGACAAGGTCGAATGGTCACAAACTCCGCTGCAACCAATTCAGGCTGGACATAAGGAAGTACTTCTTTACTGTCCCAGCCTCCAAGGTTTGGAATAGACCGCCACTGGAGGCGGGTCAAGCACCCACTTTGAACGCCTTCAAGACACATTTGGACACTTATCTCCCTGGGATCCTATGATCCCTGCTGACTTCCTGCCCCTGGGGCATGGGGCTGGACTCGATGATCCTCTGGGGTCCCTTCCAGCCCAAATGTCTATGACATCTAAGAAGTCATGTCCCCCAACCCCTGAACCATTTTCACTGCCTTCCGCTGGACTCTCCAATTTGTCCACATCCCTTCTGTAGCAGAGGGCCCAAAACTAGACACAATACTCCAGTTGCAGCCTCACCAGTACTGAACAGAAGGGAATAATCACTTCCTTCAGTCTGCTCACAAAACTACTAATGCATCCCAGGATGCCATTAGCCTTCTTTGCAACAAGGGCATGCTGTTGGCTCATATTCAGCTTACTGTCCACCGTAACCCCCAAGTCGTTTTCTGCAGAGCTGTTACTTAGCCAGGTAGTCCCCAGCCTGTACTGGTGCATGGGGTTATCCCATCCTAATTGCAGGAGTCTGCACTTGTCCTTATTGCACTTAATGAGATTTCTTTTGCTCCAATTCTCCAGTTTGTCTATGTCTCTCTGAACCCTAGCTCTACCCTTCAGTGCATCTACTATCCCCCCAGCTTAACTTACCACACCACCTTTATACAGTAGTTACTTCTACATCAATGGTTCTCAACTAGGATGTTACAAGATACTTTCAGGTGTGCTGCAGCATCTTGGCCAGGTGGAACTGTCCTGTATGCGCTTCCTGGAAAGCCTGACTGGGAAGTGGCTGTGGCAGGAGTGCTGGGCAGAACAGTTCCACATGCCCCACACATCTGTTTCCAGGACACACTCTCTCACTTAACATGGTGTAAAATCAGGAGCAACTCCATTGCAAATAATTTAGAATTTTTTAGTGAGGGGGGGGGGGAGGGAAAGCACATACAGGAGGAAAGATTTTTTTTCTTTCTTTTAAAGAAAGAACAGGAGCAGGAACATGAGCCAACAATTGCACTGCTTCTATCTGTGCTGTTTTGGGAAAATGCTAGAGAGTCTGGTAAACTCCTTATTCTAACTGAAGCAATACAATAGTGGTTCTTACAAAAAAAGATGGAGAGGTGCCGTGACTAACAAGGCTGAGAACCACTATTGTACACACTCTATCTACCTAAGCTGGTTTGAAGCAGCAGTGCTCAAGTGAAGAATTCTGAGCATTTAACCAGCCTCAACCTCTTGCATCTCCCTCCATGTTTCTATATTTGTGAGGCAAAATACATGACTATCTCCTTTCCCCCCCCCGTCACGTTACACCACAGTACCCAGTTATCAATGTAAAGTGAACCACTAGCAATGCATACTCCACAGTCTGAAAGCCAAAGCCATAAAACCAGCACTAATACTGCAATACAGAAAACAGTCTTTGAGTGTACTTACCATTTTCACATGCATTGGTCTGTCAAACAGCAGCTGCCCATTGAACATTGCTATTATTTAGTTAAGGATGATCCTCTAGTGTTAGTCAAAGTCTAATTAAAAAGGACATTTTAAACAGCTGTATAACTCTGTGTCTTGTTGCGTTTTGGATGCATCTCTACTACAAGGCAAAATGGTGGGTAGCATTGCAAACTTATCTTTCTTGCTTCCCCCGCCCCCCCCAAAAAGAAATGGGCTAATTTCAGCTGAAGTCTGAGCCACTGATTGTATTTATTTAGTTATATAAAGTTAAATATCTTTAATGTTTAGCAAAAATGCCTTAAAGACCTTGGTTAAGTTACTTGTGTTCACACAATAAGAAGTTAGTTCAAATTTTTTACAAATATGTTAAACTATTTCATAATTGGTTCTGAAATTAATATGATCAAACCAGAAGTGTCTGAGCTTTGAGTCTCTATTATAAGATAGTATAGCATACACGCACACACACAACTTGCACTTGATCCACCAACTCTTATTTCTGATCATTTCTAAACTGGCCTACATCAGAGTTATGGGGCAACACCTCCCTTTTTTTAATCTCGTACACCATGACTTGGAACATGCATCTTTTAAACTGAAAAGCTGAACGGTGGTATATCCTCTGTAGATCCATTTATTAAAAGCCACATTCAATTAACAAAGAACAAAAGTAACTGGAATTTTGGGATTTACTCTCCACCTCCACTTTCCCACTTGCCCTGAGCCTTTGATTAGACGCATTTTGCCTCAGCTGTAACGATGAAGCACACAGTGTCCTATACCTTCAATTGGCTGTATTGAGAAGTTTAAAGACAGTGCACAATCCATGCTTCTCAGCTTCTTCTTAGTCCAATATTTCATTTTCTGAGAAAGAGGGAATGAGTGGGAGCCAAAGTATATAGATTCATAGATTGTATGGCCGGAAGGGACCTTGGAAGACTGTTGGGGTCCAGCCCCTTGCACCAAGCAGAAAAGGTAACTTAGGGTCAGGTGACCCCAGCAAGGTGACCGTCTAGTCTCCTCTGAAAGATTTCCAGGGTAGGTGACTGCACCTGGACACCATGACTGGGAAGTTTTTCCTAATGTTGAGCCTGAATTGATCTTCCTGGAGTTTGTGGCCATTACTCAAGGTTTTCCCCTTGGGTGCCCTGGTGAACAGCTGCTCACCGAGCCCTTGATGTACTCCCCTAGTGTAGCGGTAAGCTGCTACCAGGTCCCCTCTCAGTCTTCTTGTCCTCAGGCTGAAGAGTCCCAGATCCTTCAGCCTTTCCTCGTATGGCTTGCCTTTTAAGGCTCTGATCATATGGGTGGCTCTTCCTTGGAGTCGCTAACAAGGGTGTGGACAAACTTGAAAGTGCGGTGCCCAGAACTGGACGCAGTACTCCAGCTGCAGTCTCACCAGTGCTGAGTAGAGCAGAAGAATCACTTCTTTGGCTTTGCTGGAGATGCATCGATTGATGCATGCCAGAGTATTATTTGCCCTATTGGCTACGGCATCACAGGGCCGGCTTATAGTCATACTGTGGTCTATTATTACCCCCAGGTCCCTTTCATTCGTGGTGCTAGTCAGTTTGGTGCCGCCAAGCTTATAGGCATGTTGGGAGTTGCTCGTCCCAAGGTGGAGCACTTTACATTTCTCAATGTTGAACTTCATCAGGTTCCAATCTGTCCAACTTGCTAGCCTGTCTAAGTCCGCCTGTATCTGTAGCCTATCATAGGGAAGCATGGTTATGCTTGAAAACTTGATGTCAGCCCCGAACTTGGCCAATGAGCTCTTCACCCCCACATCCAAATCATTAATAAAGATGTTGAAGAGTACTGGACTAAGCACTGACCCTTGCAGGACACTGCTGCCCACTCAGTCTATTCTTGGGTGAACTCCAGATTGAGTTCCTTCTCCTGGTTTGGTGGTCTGTGGTATACACCTAGTTAGGTCTCTCTCGCCACAACCCCCATGCAACTTAACCCAGAGTTTCGAGCTGTTCATTTTCGGAGCTGATGTCAGCCTCCAAGGTGTACTGCTCTTTCACAGAAAGCAACACCACCACCTTTCTTCCTCACCTGGTCCCTCCTATGCAAGGTGTAGCCCTCTATAGCTACACTCCAGTCCTGTGAGGAGTCCCACCAGGTCTCCGTAATCCCTACTAGATCATAATGCCCAGTGGAAAGTAGGAGGGATAGCTCCTCCTGCTTGTTCCCCATTAGGGCGTGCGAAGCTTCGGTCCCCAATTTGATTTGGCCCGATCTGGTGGCCAAATCTCTGAATCAAATCAGAGGACCCTGTAATCCAGGGGCAGACAATTATTTTGGGCAGAGGGTCGCTTACTGAGTTTTGGCAAGCCATCAAAGGCCACATGTCAGGCAGCCAGGGGCAGATATATTAATTTTCTAATTTTTTTTAGGGGCCCCGCAGGCCAGATAGAATGGCCTGGTGAGCCACATCCAGCCACATTTTGCCCACCCCTGCTTTAATCTCTCCAAATCGAATTGGAGATACCCCCTGTGCACTCCCCAGCAGACCCAGAAGTGGACCAGAAGTACTTCTGGCCCACTTCCGGGCTCGCCGCTGAGCAAGTGGAGGGCCCCCCCGCACTCCCGTGGGATGCTCCATGTGTCCCAGCTTCGCAGATACACCTGGTACCTCAAGGTATGTAGGAAAAAAAAAAAACTTTTAAAGCTGTGTCTATGTCCAAATTGCCAATTCTCCAAAATCAGCACTGAATCTTCAGATTCGGATTCAGCCAAATCAAATCAGGGACAGTAATCTGAATCGAATTGAATCACTGTCCCCATTCAGGCTGAATCCGAATAGAATAGAGCTTGCTTCGCACACCCCTATTCCTCATGCTCCTGGCGTTAGCATATAGCAGGGGTGGGCAGAATGCGGCCCACTAAGCCATTTTGTCTGGCCCGCGGGGCCCCTAAAAAAATTTAGAAAATATTAATCTGCCCTGGGCTGATTGTCATGAGGCCCTCAATGGCGTACCAAAACTCAGTAAGTGATCCTCCGCCCAAAATAATTGCCCTGCCCCTCGTATATAGGCACCCGAGTCCATAAGATGTGGACAACCGCTCTCAAACTCCAGTTATTAACGAGTAAATTTTTCTCCAACTATCCATGAAGCAGTTATGGCATACGCCTGCAGGTGGCCCTCAATGCCCCCTATGCAAACAGCACCTGTAGGACCAATTTACCAAATGAAGCATCAATCCCGAAGGTTGCCACACTGCTTGGTATACAGGGTCTTCATAAAGTCCTTGTGCACTTTTAAACTTTAATAAACTTTGTTTTTATCATGCCTACAGTCTATCTGTAAACAGCATTTAAAAGCAAATGTATTAAAGTTTTAGGACAACTAGAGTACACAGTGCTAGATTTCAACATAACCACCATCTATCATGATACAATGCTCAAATCCGATCTTCCAACTCCTTGAAAACATTTCCAAGTTGCTCTTGAGTTACTGCACTAATTGCATTGGTGATCCTAGCCCTAAGTTCCACCAAAAAACATGGTTTTGACAAGTAAACTACACTTTTAACACGTCCCCATAAAAACAAGTCCAACGGTGACAGGTTAGGTGAATGAGGTGGCCAAGCAATTGGTCTACCTCTGCCTATCCACTTCTCTGGGAAAATGTCATTTAGGAACTGGTGTACATTCAGAGCATAGTGGCATAGAGCTCCATCTTATTTAAGAATAAATTCGTTATTACTTATGAAGTCTAGTATTGTGTACTCCAGTAATCCTAAAAACTTTAATAAATTTGCATTTAAATGCCATTTAAAGATTGTTTCCATCACACCTACAAACAAGCTACGTTATTAAAATTTAAAAAGTGCACAAGGACTTTATGAAGACCCTGTATATCAACTTCCACAGGTGGCTGCCCTGAAGATGTCAGCATAGGAATATTGCATAAGGAAGCAACAGAAGTAACCTAGTCTCTGGTAGAATACATCCATAGCAAAGATGGGCATATTGTCAAGGAGGTTCTACCCACCTTGACATAGACAAATATCAACTCAGAACACTGCACTGCTCTCAGTATTTCACTAAGAGAAGATAAACAGCCTCAGACTTTTAGAATGGCCTGTAACAGTAGTATGCCAGAGTCCATTTAGCACCTGGAGTAGTAATTCTCAACCACGGTGCCACCAGATCTTTTGAAGGGTGCAAAGAAGTGTGAACGGATAAGCAAGGGTGGAGATAAGTGTAGGCTCAGGCTTGTCCGTGCCTGGTCATTTTTCCAAGCCCACTACCCAGCCCCTCTCCAAGGAGGTAAGCACTGCAATAAATTAGTTTTTGGAATTGGGTATAAGTTATGGAGGGGTACCTTGAGCCTAAGAAAGGTTGAGGATCACTAGACTACAGTATAGCAAAGCCTCAGGTCAGAAATGCATGGCTTTGTAAAGACGACTTTCAAGTTATGCATTGTGTGAGGTGAAAACCTGCAGGGATAAGTTTTACATGGGTTCTATGGGACATGCTACCTTACCTCATGGAAAAAGTAAGGAAGAGAGCACATGCTATGAGCTCAAATAATGGTTTCATTAGAGCTCCTAGGACAAGGTTCAGGTTCACTGCATATTAGAGACCCAGTTTTGCCAAGGACCTAAGAAAAATGTCTGCATTAGGTGGAGGTCTTAGGACATTTCTCAAACCTTCTCAGATGCTGGAATAGAGTTTACGTGCTGATTTGGTATAAGGAACTGGAGAGAAAAGTCATCTTCTTACTCAGTGTGGATTGAGGCTGCTTACCCCACTCTCTTTTGGCTCACTTTAAGAGTCCACACAGCTCAAACATCCAATCTCACGTACCTACAAGGATTCTGCAGTAAACCTACTAGACTGGGAATTCTAAGGCAATCAGAATATGCAGTTTAGCATAAGCCTCAGCCATCATGATTTCAAGCTGTGATGTAAAGGAAGCCTGCTTTCTTCCAGACACCAACAGACAAAGAGACACTGGCAGATGAGGCAGAAGACTTTTTGGGCCTGCTTTTAAACAGATAACCTGCACCTGGGGTGCTGAGGGGGAAAAAGGCAGAGGAGACTTCCCTCCCATATAGCTGATACCAGGATCGCTCTCTCGCAGGAGGGCTAAGGATGAAATTCTAGAAAGCAGTGGGAAGTCCAACATGAAGACATGGTAGTGAGTAGTCCTGCCACTCCTTCAGAAAGACTGTATCCACAGGGAAGAAAAAGCCTCCAAGTGTTGATGCCTCAGTGTCATTAGAATTAGCAACCTGTGAAGGTGCCAAACCAGACTGAGAGCTGGGGAACAACCACACACCTTGACTTTTCTCCCCAGGATAGTCAAGCAGCCACATTTTAAGAAGCATCATTAGAGAAACTCTCTAAAAGAAAAAAAGGTTCCAGGTATGGGCTTTCAATCCATTACAGGCTTAAGCCACTCAATCGCAACAGCAGCCTGGTTTCAGACCACCACTTGAAAGGACCTGAACACAAGCTTCACACTGCCCTTTACCCCCTTGGCACAGGCATGAGGGAAGGCAAGCGCAGAGCATATTCTACAGGTTTTGGTAAAGTCTTCAGTTGAGGGCTCAGGATATGAGAATTGCAAGGGAGCATGTATACAGATTATGAGGCAAAGGAGATCCACCAGAATTACTTCACTGGTGCCTGAAATATTGCATTACCATCTTCAACAGGCATTTTTTATTGCAGATAAGAGTTTATGGTGTAAATTTTACCTACTTTTTAAAAGGTTCATACATTAATGTATCAAAACCAAGTGGCTTTGTGCCTTCTCTTCCCTCATCACTAGCCCTATGTTTTGGTATTTCAATTCTTTTTAAAAACTGTTCAAATATTACATATGCCCACGTGATGGATGCATGTACTTTCAGCCAAGGATATGGGAAAGGGGAACTTTTTTTTGGATATTATATTTGCTGATTAAGGAAAGAATGAACTTCTTAGATTAAGAGTCAGATCTACTCTCTCTACTTTAATCTTCAGATCCTCAGATCAAAACCACCAGATGTTAACAAAGAAGAAAAGAATGGTGTTGGTTTTTAAATTATTGTAATGTCCTGTATTCACTGAAGTTTCTATCCTGACAGTTTACAAGAGTACTGTTTGCCTTTGCGTGAGACATCAGGTATGAAATGCAGGTTTATATGCCAAGTCTAATTAATCTTATGGACTTTGCTATCGCAGAATATCTTCAGAAAGGATACATATAGCCTGAACAGCTTCAATAGCTTGCTCAAATGTAACCGTGCCAATCCCACGACTTTTACCATCCTTGTCTTCCAATATATCTGCTCGGACCACCACACCAGCCATGCTGAATACTTCCTTCAGCTTCTTCCAGCCGACTTTGTAATCCAACTTGGAAGAAAATATATTTAGAAGTGTTAAATAAAAAGTTGCACACATTAAATAAATAGCCTCAAAAATGTACTTTTAAAAGGAGTTTCTGAATCAAGATGCAACAGATTAGAAAATAAATTCAAATGCCTTTAAATAATTACAAATATTAACTTATAGAAGAAATAGTTAAATACAGAAGTTTCAAACCAGAAAAAATTAGGAATATTACACTAAAATGCAAGTGAATAAGAGCCCTTCATATTTAGTACCATCCTAATATTCATTAGAGAGGTTTGAGAACTGACAGGTGAACATAACCAAATTTCAGAATCTTGCTACAGAAAGCATGAACAAAATTGCTAAAAAGGTATCATTTTGGAACCAAGAGTTCTAGTTTTTTGGATGTCTTTTTGTCTCAGACCAACATGGCTACCAAGTACACCCCTGTAACATTTTTATGCTAATTTACTAATTAAAGGCTTGGTAATATGGTACTTGTAGTGAACTCCAAAGAATCAATGAAGTGCTGTACTGAGGTAACATTAGTAAGTGGAGGCATGCTGTATTTTGCATAAAGGCACAATACTTCCACCTTACTTGCATCAAGTAGTTCTTCACTAATGCCTAGTAGCCCAACTGAAGTAAGGATGTGAAAGGTTAAACAATTGTTTACCTTGGGTCGGCAACATTTTGGGCAAAGTACCAAAAATACCTGCAACTTTGATTTGTAAGATGTTGGCAAGCCAGGGACAGACAGTGGGGGAATTGCAATGGGTCCATTCGTTGTTGTGGCAGTGCAGCCCCTGCCCCTTCCCTGCCATCCACGGAGAAGCACGTGCCAAGCAAAATGCCTCCATGTGTCAAGTTCTGGAACCCGTGCCAGGGGTTGCTCCCCCTGGTTTAATTGATAAACCCAGTTCTAACCAGTTAGCTTACTGATTATCACTTAACTCAAGGGAGGTATAGTCTGAGGGAAATGGGTGGGGGGCAGGGGGGGGAGCAGGAGCAGAAGGTGCCCTAGCAGGAACCAGAAGGCAGCAAGGCAGGCAGGCAGAAGGGAGGGAGGAATGAGGAGGGAGGGCAAGGAGGACATAGCCTAAGAGGAAAACAGCAGACAGCCTAATGACTTGTCAATTAAGCAATTAGCTGCTCCTTCACCAGTGTTCCCTCCCTCCCAGCACCAGGCTGCATGTGAGCTGTGTTGTCTGGCTGGGCTTGCCGCCACCTTCCCCACCCCAGGCAAAGGGCCCTGGGAGCAGCTCCCAGCCTCAGCTGTATCTAAGCTGCTGTGTTATCCATTAACCATTTAACCGATATAATTCGAGGAGGTTAAATGAATAATTTTTTTAAACAATATTTACATCCCTAAACTGAAGACAAACAGGGCTTTTGCAAAGGAGTACTACTCCTTAGTTTCCCAAACTAAGGTATCCTTAATTCAGCTAGAGCCTAAATCTACTGTCAAACAGGAGAGTGTACTTACATTAGCAACAAAGACAGTGCTTCCAAGTCTCCCAGCCTGTAAGGCATGAATAATCTCATTGGGTATGTTGGGATTGTTGAGGATGCTGGGTGGGATATTAATCATTCCAGGGCCACCTGGTCCTGGGCCAATGCCCATCCCACCAGCTGCTGCCATCACCTTCTGCATTGCTCTTCTAGCATGCTCCCCATCAGGATCCTGCAACAGTAAACACACACCATAAGCTACCATGATGCACTGAACTCCTCAGTTTGACCCTGGAGCCAATACTGCATTTTCAGTAACCACGTGGAAATTTAAATGCCGAATCAGTACAAGAATCATAATAAACCCTTCTATATTATAAGCTCTTATGTGTTCAATCTTAACTTCTTATTCCTTTTCCTGTTAACATCAAAGCAATCATAGTAATTCAAGAACCATACTAGTAAAGTTAAAAACAGATTCAAATGAAAGCTGTCTGAAGGAGTATCCCCCCAAAAAGTGATAAATAGCAGTACAACAGTATATTAAAGGGTTGTGGCAGGAGGGAAACAGTCCAATCAGATGCTCTTGGTTCCTAATCTTGAAAAGCTAGAAGATTGTTTAACACCCCAATGTATTTTTAAAAGGAAATTAAAGTGAGAATTACTGGACATCAGAAACTTAGAAAGACAAGAAAATAACACTTAACCTAGGACACAGGACTTCCCCCACAGCTACAAAGAAGGAAAAAAACAAAACAAAAACAAAACAAAACAAAACCCCCAAGTCCATACCAATGTGACCACAGAATAAAATTCATTCCTGACCCCCAATAAGGCAATAGGTCTGACTGAGCAGAGGGGCAAGGCCTCTAACAAGAAACCTCTGAGTTTAATTCCAGTACCAGCACTGGTACATCCCAATCAAGGTTCCAGCCTTGGCTACAACCAACAACCAAAGCTACTGAGGAAGGTGGGGGAGGAAGTGGGGAACCCTGACACCTGTAGCAACATTAGGGAAAAAAAAAATCCTCTCCAACTCATGCAGCACCCAGGAAAACCCAGAAGCATGGGAGGAAAAAAGCTGACTGCAGAGCAGAATGAAAGGTGAAGACAGCAAGCATGACTTCACGCATCATACCTAACTGGACAGCCAGAATTGCTCTTTCTATATCCGACCCTTTAAACATATTCTAGCTCCTAGACTTTAAACTGTTGTTCTTTACAGCACACTGCAGACATACTTACTTGTAGATCACCTTTGACAATACTCGTCCAATCTCTTGAAAACAAACCTCCAATGACCACAATTCCACAACTTCCTGAGGCAGTCTATTCCACTGCAGCACTGTTCCAACAGTGAAGCAGTTTTTCCTGATATCCAGTCTAAGCCTACTCTGCTGCATCTTTAAGCTATTTGTTTGCCTTCTTTCATTGCTGCAGAGGATGAGATGCATTCTCCCTCTTCAATGAGATAGCCATCATGCCCCATCTCAAGCACTTTTTCTGCAAGCTGAACATGCCTCTCCCCACGTGGCAAACCTTCCAAGCTCTTTATCATTATTCTCATTGCCTCTGGACCTCTTCTAAACTTCTTCACATCCCTTTCAAAACATAAGCGCCCAAAACTGCACAATAGTCTAGATGAGGCCTAGCCCCTGCTGAGTGAAGAGGTACTATCAGCTCCTGTATGTTTTGCACTGAATGCTCTGTACTGATGCAGCCCAAACGTGCAGCTGTCACTGCAGAATTATAGTCTGTGAACCACGAAGACTCTTACATCCTTTTCTATAGTGCTGCCATCCAGCCATGTGTCACCCATTTTGTTTTTGATCATTCGCAATATGTTTGCTGACAATTGTAAGGTGCTACCATCATCCTGTTGTCTCTAGCTGAGCTTTCACATTTATCAAGATCCTTCTGAACTGGGCTCTTGTCCTCCAAGGTGTTCTCAATGCTTCCCAGTTTGTCTGAAAATCTGCTTAAAAAGCAGTCTATTCCAGCAGCCAAACCTCTAATAAAACCTGCTGA